>NC_030682.2:122856759-123182869 GCF_000004195.4 Xenopus tropicalis
CTGCGCAGGCGATTTCGGCAAATCGGCTGAAATCGGGCCGCCGCGTGTGCCATCCCACCGGCGACTTACATTTTCACTGGTGGGATGGCAACTTACATTTTCACCGGTGGGATGGCAACTCGGGGAGATTGGTCGCCCGCGAACAGGGAGATTTGTTGCGGGCGACTAATCTCCCCGTGTGCCAGAGCCCTTAGTATTACAACTGTTGCAATCTAAATAGCTTATCTGTTATCTACTATGCATTTTGGGCCCTTCATGGCCACCTCCACTGCTACAGACTAGCTTAGTTATCTAAATGGTATTAGATCTTCTCAAGTAAATGCAGATAATTGTACAGTAAATATGCCTCATATAATAGTTCCCCATAAACAGTATGGAACGTGAAACTTAACCTGCCAACAAGTTTTTCCCAGGGGTTGAAGACTGGAGCAGCTACAAAGCCCCCAAAAATGATTTATGTTGATTTCCCTCCCATGTGTATAAAAGGACAGAATTGAATATTCATTCAATAAGTGAAGAAGGGAAGAGATAGAACCATTTTGTTTCATTTAAGGACCATAGGTGCCCTGTCTTGGAGAACACATCAGCGTATACAAAATTGTCCCCATCTGTCCTCCCTCTCCTGAGTAGCTAAAGCAGGAAAGTGTTAACCCTATATCTGCTTTTTTATTAAGACATTTTATTACATTCACTACATTTATTACATTCAAATCACGCAATCTTTTTTTCGCAGTTGTCCCTTGTCCAAAAGTTATAAAAACTAGCCCAAGTGTGCTGCTGAAGCAAAATAAAGTGGTATTTAGTGGCCCAAAATAAATGCACAGCTGTAACAGCAGCATCATTTTATCTCAGGGAATCTCTTTCATCAAAAGACCCATTCAATCAGAATTGATTCTTAACCTTTTAATTAAGAAACAGACTTGAGTTAATTATTGATACAGCCTATGCTGCTTCACATTGATTGGAGCATCAAAGCACACCGAAGAACACTTTGATTCACCAAATTTAGATGGAGAATTTTGAATCACTTGGGTCATTTATCATCCTTGTGCACCGGCTGAACATTTCCCAGCAAACCCACCACTTGTTTGCAGTATCGATATCATGAACTGACATGAGTGGGCACAGTTAATAGACTAGATTTGTGCACAGCTTAAGTGCTAAGTAAGGTGTAACTTGCATGCCTTCCCCCTCAATCTCATATTTTATTTTGATAAGCGTGTAGCAAAAGACATATACATTCTGTATTAAAAAGGCTTTTTATTATCTTAATACTGTAATACTGTTACTGACATGAACCTTGAACTATTTTGCTGGTTCCTTGGAAAACATTTAAGGTTCCTGGAGCTGCCTCTTCGCTTACTGAAGAATGGCTATGTTGGGTGGGGTTCAGGGCCTTCCATGAATAGAGCCTATGTGTAGAACTCAGTACAACTATGGGATCCCTTATCTGGAAACCCATTATTTAGAAAGCTCCAAACTACAAGAGGTCCATCTGCCATAGAGCCAATTATAAGCAAATAGTTATCATGTTTAACAATGATTCCTTTTTTCTCTGTAATAATAAAATAGTAGCTTGTACTTGATGGTAACTAACCTGCATGAATCCATATTGGGGGCAAAAAAATCCCATTGGATTTATTTAATGTTTAAATGTTTTTAACAGAATTAATGTATGGTGATACCAATTACTGAAAGATCCCTTATCTGGAAACCTTCAGATCCCAAGCAGGTAATAGATCATTTACCTGTACTTACATGTAGGAGACATTGCTGTGCTAATCTTGTCCACCCTAGCTTCCAGTGCAAGGAAATATTAAGCTGTTCTATATATACTAATGTAACCAACCTGTATATGATTGTATAGGGTGCAAATCAGTTTACAAACCTTTAGAATCATGTAGCCTACCATTCTGCCATTGTATACAATATGCTATTGCCAACTTCTTTGTGCATTGCTCAATGCCACATCTCACTTTTCTGACTCCTGATCTTGCCCATCCCCACACCTTGACTTTCATACCCCCTTTTCCCTGAAGATTGTAAACTCTATTAATCAGGGCCCTCTTTCCTCTTGTATTGGTCAATACTTGTATGGAATCACTATGTATATACCCATCTATTTCCCAGAGTTGCGGAATATGTTGGCATATTATAAATGTGTTTATAATAACGTAATGGTATGGTGCACATTAACTTACACATATTGGAAAGATGTTATTACTGTACAGTGTTCCTGGTTCATTATCACTCAATAACTGTTGACCCGGCACTTGGCAATCTGTGTGCTCCGATGTTCAAGTGGACAATTTGTCTGCCTACCTGTGGATGCATTTGTTCCAGACCATCAGTTTCTGTCGTCAGATTCATCTCTTTCTCCACGTGTGTGTGTGCTCTCAGCAGCCTCACTACAGACATTTATTCATTGTGTATCCACGTAGGCCTCGGCACTGTGGGAAGTCCATATACAGGCACACACAGAACCAGCACTCCTTTGTCCATCTTATCGCTAGAGCTTTCATTTTAGGCAAACATGTTATTCATCTGTATATATTGGGCACTAATTCTTTAAAGATAAAAGTTTGTTATTCCTTATTGTTTAAGGCTGCTATACACTCACATACAAGACATTTGCTTATATTAAACATTTCTGAATCTGTTTAGATGGGGGCGACTGCTGTATGAAATATCTGCCTTACAGTTGTAATCTTTGCTATTCTTATGTTATACTTGAATAAAGTCCAATGAAATTGCTTTTTAGTTCCTGCAAGATAATCCTTTTATAATTGTTTAATTTTAGAAGCCTGCCCATGTCATGTTTATAGTCCCACAAGCATCTAAATTCTTCCTGCGAGCTGGGTAAAAAGAATCTTCTGGGCTGGGAACACAGCATCTTATTATAGAGATGTCAGTTTTGGTTTGAAACATAAACATATTTTTTATTTAGATATTAGTACTTATAGTGATCAATGGCAGTGTGCGGAGTGCATTAGAAATTGTTTTTGATCAGCACAACGCAATTATTCACAAAACTCAAAACAGAAGGGAAAGTTGGGGAAAGAAAGGAGAAGAGTTATGGCTTTCTTACGGTGGAGGTAATTTTAATATAGACGAGATCGGCCCAAGTCCTGCAGTTTGGACTGATAGATTATCTTGCAGAACTATCATTTCAATAATCTCAATGACAGTGCAGCAGTGGATACTTGGTACACTATTATAAATTAAATTTACTGCAAATGTCAGTGCAGAGAATATGGAAAGAAATCCGTCATTTGTGTTTGTGGAAGTTAAGATAGGGAAAAGAATTTAAGATTCTGTGACAAACACAACAAAAATGATGTATATGCTGTGACAATATTACCAGTTGTATGCAATTTCCTTTTTCCATTACAATTTCATTAATATACTGGAATCACTACGGAGTAGGCTATACCGGCACAGCATGCTCTCGGAAAAAATAAGCACACGCCTAGATACCCTATGATAAGAGGAAATGGCTGGTTTGCTTCTTGAAGCGGAAAGAGCCCTTTCTTTATGTGACAAATATTCTTTAGCTGAAAAGTAAAGCGGGGAATGCGTAAGTCCTAACACAGTAGGTAAGGAAAGCAAGCAGAGCAACAAAGCGGGGCTTGGCACGGGCAAGCGGAAAAAGTCTTTTGTTTTCCAATTTGCACTCAACTTCTAATCAGCTATTTAGCATATATACTTGCAGTTTCTTGGTGTGTAACGGAGCTGTTAATATGAGCACTTAGCTTATGGCGCTCATTGAGCTTTATTTGTGTACATTTGAATCAATAATAAACACAATTTTCACTTTCTCAGCCATCCGAAGGATGTTTATGAAGGATGTCAGGAAAGCATGTATATATTTGAATCAAATGCAAGCCGACCCTGAGATACAGTAGGATCTACAGCTCTCTGCCTATCATTGCTGGTTTTTATGATTAATATTGCTTCTGGGAACAATACGACTCTGACAATGGAACTGCAAATCCAGTTATAAATAAGAGACCTGCATTTTTAAAGTAAATTGCTTCTAAGTACATTTTGGGCCCATATTGTGTTGGCTGACAAATTAAGCATTATATTGCTTTGAGGAGTACCTGCTTCCAACACATGCCATTCAGTGGAAATTGCTCTGAAATAATATGAAATAGTATGTACTTTTCATTATTAATCATATTTGGATATTTTATATTTTTTTTTGAAACCCCAAAAATATAAACATTGCATAGCCTGAAATAAGTGGTATGATTTGAAGTCTGGAAAAAAGGTGCATTTAATAATATTTCAAAGCAAAAAATAAAAAAATAAATACTGCAGAGTTAGATGGTTGTGGTTGAAAACTCTACACAACTGCAAAGAACTTTGGTGGGCAAAATTCATTTTTGAGCTTAGCTTAAATATTAAATTCCAACATAATTTCTTCTAGACAAAGAAAATCCAAATATACTATATGATAATGCCTTTTTCAGGGTAAAATTGAATTCCTTATCCTGAAACCTGTAATCCAGAAAGCTCTGAAATACGGAAAGGCCACCTCTTTTTTCCTAAACTGTACAGGTATAGGCTCTATAATCTGGGGTTTTCGGATAAAGGAACTTTTAAACATGAAATAAACCCAATAGGATTGTTTTGTTGCCAATATGGATTTATGCAGGTTAGTTACCATCAAGTACAAGGTACTGTTTTATTGTTACAGCTTAAAGTATTTTTTTAAAACTAGAATTATTTGCTTCAGATGCAGTCTATGGGAGATGGCTTTGCTGTAACTCTGAGCTTTCTGAGTTTTCATAATAAAACAGTACCTTGTACTTGATCCTAACTATACATGGATCCACACTGAAGGCAAAGCAATCCTATTGGATTTATTTCATTTTTAGGTGAAATTAAGCAGAATTAATGTATGGTGATCCAAATTACAGAAAAATCCCTTATGCAGAAAACCCTACGTCCCAAGCATTCTTGATAATGGATCCCAAACCCATATAATTTATTTTGCTGTTGCACAAGTACCACATAATTATTAGAAGTATCGCTCATGTATTAACTTTATGACATTATATACATTATATTCTATTTTTTTAGTGGGGAGCGACTTCCATGCACTGAGGTTTCAATGATTTCTAGTAGACTTAAGAGGCACAGATCCAAATGACATATTATTATGTATAAAAGGTGTTTCTGGCTAATTCATAGGCTAAAACCAATTTTCTGCGCTAAACTGTATGGGAGCAATGCCTTTACCTCAGAGTGCTGAGGCCGCAGACCAACACACAATTCACTATTGTTTTTCAGTTGTTTTTTAGCCTTTAATCTATGCCAGGTTATATTCATTTTCCATTCAAATGAAAATCTGAAATTTAAGAAAGATCAACTTATTGTGAACAGTAACTACATATCTAAGGGTTATTACCTATACCTGTCTAACAATATCATGGTATATAAACAACATAACATTACAACTTCCATTACAGATAAACCCCCTTTTGTCTATGACCATATTCAGTCAACCCTATATTAGAGCCATAGAAAACATAATTATTCAGAAGCATGAATTTAGCAGTCAACGAGAAGCTGCAAGGTCATAGATGAATACGTGCCAAGAAGTAGAGTTTGCATTCATTTTGCATAGGGTTGTTACCCCCCCCCCCAGATGACCTTTCTAAATGCGATCAGAAAACACCTGCTTGTGCAGCATGCCTGGTTTGAACAGTTACTTGCTTTACCTTTGTATCTCTGAGTCTGACATGACTTTAATTAGAGATTCAGAAATAGAACTTGCTGAGAAACCAAACATAGGATTTTATGTTTTTGCATTCAAAACCAAAGGCTCCAGAACACAACCTCATTTACTGCATTTACCATCAGACTGCTTGATACTGAGTGCTGATTTCAGTGACCAGGTTAAATGACCAACACTTGGGACTGGTACCAAAGGGAGAGTCGTAGACTTGTATAATTAGGTGTCAGAGAATATAAACCTAGAACACCCAAGGTTCTGCCTTTGCTTAACTACTGCTTGTCCTTTAGACCATTTTGTAGATTGCAAGCTCTTTTGGGCAGGGCCCTCTTCACCTCTTGTATCGGTAACTGATTGCTTTATATGTTACTCTGTATGTCCCATGTATATAACCCACTTATTGTACAGCACTGCGGAATATGTTGGCGCTTTATAAATAAATGTTAATGTAATGTAATGACCATAAAATGAAAGGCCTGGCTAAAATGCAAGACATGTCTCTAGTGTCCACTCACACCATATACAAATGCTGCCTAGTATAGTAGTAGCTGTTTTTCCATCTTCCTGTTCAGTTGCAACATGAAATGTTTTTATGAGGAGGGAGAAGACAGAGAATTTGTATCCTATGACTACATTACATTTTTTTTCCTATATGGCCACCATTATCTCCAAATACAACCTTTTTTAAGGGAAGACTTCTTATTACCAAGAATGACAGGAGTGCACAGGAGAATTAAGGAGCAAAGAAGGATCAGTGGACCTGTGTTGCAAGGTCAAAAAAACGACGCAGGTGACAAAAAGTTGCGTGACAAATGCATTTTTTGCGGATTTTTCGTTGTCTCGCTAATTTTCTTGTCGTTTCACAAATTTTACAGTGAAGGGAAATGGGACAGATTCACTCATCACTAAATGTGAAATATTTGATTAAAGGGGATATAAAGTCAAAATCATAACTCAGTGTTTATATATAGCCCTAAGATAGGAAAGCACTATAATAGATGTTGTTCTAAAAACTCGATGGCAAAGCAGTTAAAACACAGATAACTCGAGCTCTGCATTACGAAGGGCCAATTCACTAATGTACGAATCCGAATCACGAAATCCGATCATTTCTGATGATTGAAAATGTCACTAAAATTCTTTTCGTTTGAATATGAAAATTTCGTACTTACGATCTGAAAGTTCAGAAATTTTCGTATTGAAACGATCATAAACAGTGCAAAACCCTTTCTGACTTTGACACTTCAATGCATGATGTGGGAAGCTTTCTAATGGACTCAATGGCACTCTGCAGCTCCAACCTGGCCAAAAGAAAGTCACGATACCAAAGCTTGAATGAATTCCGAAACTTTCATACTCGGCGCGACAAATACGATTTTATCGCACAAATTGACGCAAAGTACGAAAAAGTCACGGAAATTAAGGAAAAAGTAGTGGAAAATACGCACAGTTCTAAAAGTTAGAAAAAATATGATTTTTTTCTATTCGTAACCAATCACACATTGATAAATGAGCCCCGAATTTTCTGCAGCTGAGGAGTGGGCGAGTTTCACTCTCTGCTAATGCTTCCTTATCTGTGCCTGACTTGCCCTTATCAACAACTGACCAATGACAATCCAGTAAACAAACTCCTGTGCTTTATTTTTTCATGTCTGGTAAAGGACAGTCCCTGCTTTTGTTTTTTTCTCAAGTTTGGCACAGAGCAGTCTCCTGGTTTTTTATTTCACATCAGGATGACCACCGGCCCTGTAGGATTCCAGGGGCTGTGATCAGAGCTCATTTCAGAGGAATAGCATTAAATGCAAAATACAAAGGCTTCTAATTAAAAACGGCAGAGAATTTTTATTGCAAATGTATTTAATTTGGTCTAAATAACACAAGGCTTATGATTTTTGACTTTACATCTCCTTTAAAATGGAGTCTATGGGAGATGGACGTTATTAATATTATTATTAACATTTATTTATAATAGTTCAGAACTTTCTAGATAATGGGTTGCCAGATAATGGATCCCACACCTACATACAGTAGAACAGACCAGTAACAAAGGGCTATGATATTTCCTGTATAAATGATAAATGCACTAGGATAGCAATATATACATTACTGAAGGAATTACATATAAAGCACTGCTAACGCTCTGGTATACATTGAGTACATAGCACAGCATTCATTTAAATAGATAAAGGGGCGTGTCCCTGTTCAGTAAGTCTAAATTAAGACTATATTTGACAGCCTGAGCAGATGTAGATTTTATAAGGTGGCATAGGCAATCTTCACCAACAGAGAGCTTTAATTCAACATACATCAAAGGTATGAAGTTATTTTTGATAGAGGGCTCTGATGGCATTATTCATATTCCTGTGTAACCTCTATTCTTTTAAAATGCACTTAAATTGCATAGATGGAATGCCTGAATAACATGCCATTTCAGAAAATAAGCACAATTTGTGTGAAAGGCAATGAGGGATTCAACTCAACCCTCTTTACCGTCACCTAATGCATATTTAATCACAAATATGTTTGCCCTTGTTCATACTATTATAAACAAGGATGTGTTAAGTACTACACATCCTGCCATTAGCACTATCCTTGAATGTTTTTCTACTTTGTGCTGTTACAGCGTCTCTCGTGACAGACTCCACAGGCAAGTTACAAGCAACTTTGAAGCTGTCTCTGCCTGTCATAGGGACGTGCTGTCAGATCTGCATGCTTGGGTGCCATCTGCCTTTCTTTCTTTGCTTTGATTTCACGTAATGACTTCCCCTGAACCTATTTGCGAATAAAATACACAATCCTTATTTAGGCTTTCTCCAATGACTTAGAGATTTGAATAGCATTGCTGTCTAACTTTCAAGGTTAGCACCAGTCTGACTAATTGAACAGATTTTCCAACCTGTGAGCTCAATTGCAGGTGTCAGATGCTCATCTAGTGATAAATGACATTATTCTGACCCAAATTTGAGTAGGAAGATGCCCATTTATTGCAGCCAATGCTCAGTAAGTTGGAATGGCTGGTACCACGTTTATCGCATCAAAAGGATAACAATATCATTCTCCGAAATGCTAAAACCCTTTAAGGATGTTTGTGTATCAGGGTGGGTATTTATTGCTGTGGTCAATAAGTAGATTTGAAGGAAATCTTTTACTATGAAACACATCTATTTAATAACAAGCATTGTCCCTATATTTTATCCTCTGTATTCTACTACATTATAGGTCAAACTTTAAGTTGATCTTCTATGCCTGTTTCCCTGCCACATTTCTCATATTTGTATGCATATATATATTTTTTATTATTGATATGTGTCCTACTGACATATTGTGACACCTGTTCTCACCCTCTACTCCATTTTTGTTTTTGGTTCTGTAAAAGGTTTGGTTCCTGTAGATTTATTCCCCTATAAGACTGAATCATTTAATTTCCATACGATGCAAGTCTTCATTCCTCCATTATACACTGTTTTTCGTGTTGCTACATCCTTACATATTGTCGGGGCACAGTTGCACTTTGCTGTGCAGGGTAATAATGAGATTACAGCAGCACACATTAACCACCCCATAATCCTCACTTGATCTTGTGTCTCCACGAAGCTGCAATTCTATCTCTCACCTTCCCTGCCCTAAAAACTTGCTGTTTTCAACCGCACAACCCACTTTCTCTCTGTAACCTGTCCACTTGACTCCCTTCAACCTGGCTTTCACCAACTATAATCAACTGAACCTGCACTAACCAAAATCTCCAACAACCTTCTATCTGCTAAATCTAAAGGACAAATATCCATATTAATACCCCCCAACCGTTCTGCTGCTTTTTGACACAAATGTTTTTTGACACAAATGACACAAACAACACCAACTTTTAAGCTGGCCTTACAAATGTACTATGCCCAATTAAAATTAGCTGTTTAATAACTGTCTAATGAAGAATATTGCATAGCAAATGTATTAATGCAATTTTTGTCCATAGGCTGTGCCCCCACTGCTCATTTATAATACATCATATTTATCATATTCAAATCATACTTTAAAACTTGAAACAAAAATACTAAACACCAAAACAAGAAAATTCTAAAAAATATGAACTTAAACTAATTCAGATAGAAGATACAAGGGCTTATTTGCAAACCTGATCACAGTGTGCAAAGTGCAAAAAACAAGGGCGCAATTGGTAGGGACAGAGATGAGCTAGGCATTGTGAAGCTGTGCTCAGTGCAAATCACAGTGCCTATCCTCATATAGAGGCGCAAGCTGAGAGCTAGAGCACAAACCAGTAGTGATGAACAAATCTTTTTGCCAGGCATGGATTTGCAGCAAAATTCCAAATTTCACGTCAAAATAGGTGTTCGAGTGGGCCGGTTGCGGCATTTTTTCGTCAAACCGGGCGTGGTCACATTAAAAAAAGTTGTGTTTCACAAATGTTGTGGCAAAGGGAAAGGGACAGATTTGTTTATCACTATAAACCAGTCTTGACCCTGTCTGGTAGTAACTACAGGCTCTTTGCACCCCTTTCTCCAATTAGTAGGTTATTGTTAAGCGTCACTGAAGATGGAACATTACAACTTTGGATCTCACATTAATGCCAGTTTACTATGTGCTTTGTGGCACTTTTATACTCAGATATTTCTGGCGGTACTAAGGGTTAGGACTTTATGAAAAATTTAGTGTATAAAAAAATGTGTCTACTGTATGTTAACAATTGAGACTTGTACTCAAATTTCACAAAAGCACACGTTTTACACTTACATGCAAAAAAATAAGCATTTATTAAACCTAATATTATTGTTTTGCCACCAATAAGGATTCATTATATCTTAGCTGGGATCAGGTACAAAGTCATGTTTAATTAATACAGAGAAAATGGAAATAATTTTTAAAAATGTCAATTATTTGATAAAAATGGGGTATATGGGAGACGGCCTTCTACTAATTTAGAGCTTTCTGGATAACGGGTTTCCAAATAACATACTGTACCTGTATATCTTACGCTCTGTATCTACAATTGGCATCTTTTATTTGCTGTTTAACCTGTAAAGCCTGACCAGAATTTGTTATTTCAGTTGCATTAGCCATGACCAGACAAGTGTTTTGGAGGAGAACCCGACAGCCACTGAGGATATTCACACTAAGTTAAAGGCCAACATAAAATCGATTGATTTTTTAAACCAGAAGGTAAGCTCTGCTGTTTCCCTATCATAGCCATTTCTCAAGAAACTCAGTTGTACGTTTGCATTTTTATATTTATATTGCGTATTTGCCTTGGTTTAAAGTAGCTGAAAAATAAAAGCAAATTATTTCGTCTTTAATATATTGAAGTTAAACATTCGGCAATACCTTGGTGTGCCTTGCTATTATTCACCTGAAACAGCCCGGAACTATCAGGAGATACCGTAACATATCTGACAGCTACAAAATGCTCTCTATATAACGCTACTGCAATAAATTTCACGCTTTATGCTAACCTGTCACTGAAAGTTTATATTTCTTTTCACAAACTTTTACATTCTACATCCTCAAGTGTATAGATCAAAAGAATACCTTGCATTTCTCATTTAGCCATTTTATTTAATAAAACAGAGATGAATTCCCCTTTGAGTACTTAGCAAAATAACTAGGTTTTTTTTTTTTCTTTATCATAATTTAAATTTGCGTTCTGTCATATGTTTTAATACTAATTTTGTATTTCTGGGTTTCACAAGTCAAATTGAGACGCGAACAGGGAGAAAAAAATAATAGACATTTGCTATAGAAAAATAAAACTTTATTTTTTTATTTTAAGAATATTTCTTTCACTATAGAATAAATGAGCAAGTAACATTGATAGTGACTGATCATGAAAAGAGAACCCCAGGAGCATAGGCGCACTATAAAAAGCTCTTGGAGGAAGTCATTATGCTGTTGAGGGAATAAGAAAGTTAAGTCAGAGAGTTGTGAAATGTTCTCATTATAGGTCATCTCAGTAATTATCTGACATCTACAGATGGAGTCACTTCTTAATCAAAAGAATGAATCATTACTGATATTGATTCAGACCAAGATGTTTGAAATAATGAGTGTAGTAAGTCAAGTATAAATTCAGCGGTAATTTCAGCAACTTCTCTGCTGAATTTTCATGCTAAATAATAATGAAATATCTCATTTCATTTCCTGTTAATAGTCGCAGAATGGCAGCGGCACTGCAAACTAAATTGTCCCTGCATAATCGGTGCGTTCGTTGCGAGTAGGAAAAGGTCGCTTCTGTTTACTGTCTCATTGATATCGTGGTGTAATTACACTGGCTGCTTGCTGGCCTACTTTAGAATGAGCATTTTCGGCTTTTAAACACGAAACAATTTATACGATGATTACAAATGTTTGTTTAATGTTATGCAAGAGAAGGGATAATTGCTAGGTAAAGCTTTAGGAGACACTACCGGGCACATTTATAAAGGTGCAGTAATGAAAATGTAAACTATTCTACCGAGGCTTTATGATTTTGGATGTTTTTCATGTTTATAAAGCAGAATAAAATCCTTGTTGCTTGTCTGTTGCACCTCATTTATAGTTAGTGCTAATAATATTCATTTATTGATTAGACTTCACATAGCTATTAAGCCCTAAATACAGTAGTATCAGCAAAAGACTCACCTGCTTGGAAAGAAATTTTAATGCCGAAAGCACTTATGGAACCCTAATAAAACCCCAGGTCCTGGGCATTCTGGATAAAAGGTCCTGTATTTAAACGATCAAGCGATTTGAGCCTTTTTTTTAAAACTAAGCCAGATGAACATGCCCAACATTACTATTTTCTACATCTTCATATGGCTTTGGGCCTTTTACTTAGCTTACACTGAACAAATATACATAGAAATATACATAAATATTTAAGAAAAAACATTGTGAATCAATCCCCTCACATTTATAGGGTTAATACATCGTTAAGGTTGCATTAAACATGTCTTTATATAAACATATTGTAAGAGTTCTTTTGTTGCCACTGCATCCTAAAGGAAAGAGGCGCTGTGTCAGTGCTACTGGTATTTGGATATCTTTTCCATAAAAATACTTCTATTGGAATATAGAGACAAGTTAACTTGAACGGTATAGCCTACTATAATACTGCTCATTTACTTTTATCTTGCAGAGCTTTTTTATCCAATTGATAAATGTGCATTTTGCTTGGCAGCATGGCGCATAACACCCCAGTAAGAAGCTTACCCCCATATGTCATAAAAGGCTCTAAGTGTGCCCAGGAGCAATAACTAGAGATGAGTGAATTTTTTCACCAGGCATGGATTTGCAGCGAATTTTAGCGTTTTGCCATTGGCATATTGTTTCGCAAAACTTCCGTGAAAATTTGGAGCGGAAAAACTTGTTGCACAGAATTTTTTTTGTTGTGCGTCAAAAAAGGGCGTGGTCGCGTCAAAAAGCGCGGGTGACAAAAAAATTATACGCAGGCGTCAAAAAAAGACACGGGCGACAAAAAAAGATGTGGGCGACAAAAAAAAACTTGTGACAAATGCGTTTCGCAAATTTCTCGCCGTTTCGCGAATTTTCTTGCCGGGACATTCGCTCATCACTAGCAGTACCCCATAACAGCCAATAAGATGTTTGCTTTTAAACAGCTGACCAGTAAATGCTACCTGCTGATTGGTTGCTATGGGTTACTGCTCCTGGGCCAACTTACTGCCTTTTATTACATCACCCCCTTAGTGCCCTAATGAAAGGGGGACCTTTAAAGAAGATAGTGAAAGGGACTCCTTGAATGAGGTGTAGACAGTGGGTTGCAGATTCTGTTATAGCAGCCACTAAGGCTTGGTAAGATAGACAAGGTAGCTTGAAAGAGCAGTCTTGTACTACACTGAGGAGATCTAGTGTGGGGTAATAAGAGACTCAATTGGGTAGGGACTCAAGTAGAACTTGTGTGATTGTGCTACTGTACCTGAGGCATTTGCTGCTGCCTCAGGTACAGTAATTTGTGTATTTGTTCCCATATCCAGCGGAACCCTTTATTGTTTTAAACACTGTGATTAATGATCGTTACAGTCTAGCTTCCCTAACCCCTTCCTCCACATATTATTATTATTATTAACATTTATTTATAAAGCGCCAACATATTCCGCAGCGCTGTACAATAAGTGGGTTTCATACATTGGACATACAGAGTAACAAATAAAGCAATCAATAACCGATACAAGAGGTGAAGAGGGCCCTGCCCAAAAGAGCTTACAATCTACAATCTACATATTACAAAGGCTCATCCGAGCTAGAGAGGGTGTAAATGTAACACTGTTCTGCCCGAGAGTAGCACAGGAGTCCAACACAGCAGCTCTTTACTGGTGGAAAATTGACTTTGGCCACAAAAATATTCTATTAATAAGGAGTTAAAATAGAGATATTAGCAGAATATTGTAAAAAGTTGTTGATAAGTAAATGGTAGGAGGGATCCTGTGCATTATGCCCCCCTTCTTCATCTCCAGTGCAGAAGGATATTAAGGTTGAGGACAGCTTTGAACCCCTATCCTTTATTAAGTCTTTCTATGTAGAGTCAACATCACTTTTGACCAAAAAAAACCCTTGCATACATCGGCAAAAATACTAAATGTCTCCCCATATACAATAAGTATAATGCCATTTCAGTTTGACGTTGATTGATTGATTCTTTAAAATGTGTTGCTTAAAAAAAAAGCCGGTGCTAAAATGATGCATACTTCACATTTTACCCTAGCAATAAGACTGGCAAAATTACAGTGGAGCCACGCTGACTATTAATTTGGGAATGTGCTGTGAAAGCTATGTCTTGCCAGAATTGCTGTTAAAAAGTGATAAATGGGAGTGAAAATTGTCTGGCAAAGATGAATAGATTGTGTTTTAATTCCAGATAAAGATAAGTGACACAGAAATTGATTTCAATTATTACTATTTTAAAGTTTCCTAAAAGGAAAAGTATGAAAGCTCTGCACACCAATCATGTCAAATACCTAGAAAGCTTAGCGCACTTCTGATTATTTTCCATTATTCCAAAACTGAATGTGAATGACTCTGATTTTTCGAATAAAAAGATGGAACTATTTCTTTATTAAGACTTTTTATTGATGACTAATATTTTAACAGTCACTGCAGCAATTTGCAAGGAAGCATAATACAATAAAACAGTATGGGCTAGATTATCTAAATATCACTATGCATTGATCACACAATAGATTTTTGGATTAAAAAAAAATATATAAATTTGTTTGAATCAGATTGTTCAAAATGAATTTCTGAATTTCAAACTGTGTCAGTAAATTGGTAATAGATAAATACATGTTAATAAAGAAATTCATTTATAAATAATGCTAATAATGAATGTTAATGAATCAACAGTGGGACATTTTAGATCACTGTGCAGTTATGTTTTTGGCTGCTCTGCGATAACGATTTCTGAAGGCCTGGGCAATTAAAAATATTGATATTGATTGTTATTTAGTCGTTTCAAAATTGACCGCCAGTTGAATTGATTTGCTTATTGCTAAAAATACTATCAGGGTAAAATTACCTGCATTGTTCTGAGACTGAACTTTCCTAATCTGCTCCTTATATGAGTAAAATGAAAACCTAATTCACTTTGGCTGTGGCAATATATTAGGCGCTTTCCAGTGAATCCAATTTCTAACATTTTCTCACTAGGCTGGTCCTCCTTTTATAGAAAAAAATTAGAGCAGCATCACACTAACACCTTAAGCCAAGTAATGAGCTAATTTTTCCGCCAGGAATAGATTTGCAGTGGATTTCCGCATTTAGCCATTTTGCTGCAAAATTTTCAGCAAAAAAAAATTTGCAAAATGGACACCTGACACCTGTGTTTCACAAATTTCCATTTCTCAAATTATTTGGTAGTTTCGCTAATTCGCGACGCGAAATGGTGCAGATTCGATCCTCACTACACACGCACCTTTGCTTGGCATTCCGTTACATAAAGAGAAGCATATGTAGCCCAATTCGAATTTGTCAATGTTCAGTTTTTTAGTTAATCTAAAAAATTCTTATACTCAACAAATGTGAATGTGAGCTTAATTAAAAAAAAACCTAAATTTCAGTTAAAAAAAATGAATCAATTAAAACGGTTAAAAAACCTGAATACAGCAAAATTACATTTTATTTATTATTTTTTTAAATTTTTTTGGAAAAACTAAAATTCTAAACTATTTCTTCAGTCATTTGAACTGAAGAAGCCACTCAGATGAGTGGTGAAACGTTTTCAAGGAAAAAACTCAGAAAAGTCATGACCTGGATGAATGAGAATCTTCATAGACATAAACTATTTCTTACATTTTGCCTAGGACTAGTGATGAGCTAATCTGTCCAATTTAGCTTTGTCGGAAAGTTAGTGTAACTATGAAAATCCGCGAAACGCATTTGTTTCACAGCTTTTTGTCTTGTGCAACTTTTTATGATGCAACCCATTGTGCCGGGCCACACCTAATTTGACCACTCGCTACTTTTTTGACGTGTGTCATTTATTTACACGCGTGACAATTTTATTGATGTGGATGGAAATTTTTTAACATGCAGCAAATTTTTCCGTGGCCAATTTTGTTACCCATTTTGTGAAAAAACCTGCTAATGGCGAAATGTGGAAATTCTCCGTGAATCCTTGCCTGGAGAATTATTTCGCCCATCACTAATTTTGAACATTTAAGTTTTAGAAACCCTAATTCCACTTTATGAGATGTAGCACAAAAACTTGATGCACTGTAAAAACTGTAATAAATCTGGTCCTTAGACTCCCGGTTGTGCAACAAGCACACACACGAGTGCAGGAACGCCTGGAAATATATGCAAGATTATTGCAACACTAGCATTTTTTATTCTTTAAAGAAGTTCCAGCCCATCTAATGTTTCCAGTATAAAATATATATTCCAAATCACAGACATGATTTCTAGAACTGTAGCTTTATAGTCAATTACGGTGCATCTAAAGGTTCCAGTTTCTGCATATTATGAAATACCGACGACATTATCCTTGAAGAGAAAATATTGTCACAGTTTTTGGGTTATGGATTTTACATTTCCAGATTTGAAATAGGCTTTAATAGAGACATTACTGTGTGCTATGTCTATAACTTGAACAGTAATCATGTGGCTATTGTTCATTCCTGAAGGTACAAACGACCAAAGGAAAAACTTCCCTTTTCCAATATTATGAATAAAAATTATTACATAAAATTATTCTAAAAAAATGCCAGCCTTTCATTCATTTGATAATTCTGTGCACTACCCTTCCCTTGTCTGCACTTATGCCTGCTCTGTGTAACTGTACATGCAGGTTTCAATGGAGCATACATGGTATTTCTACATAGCTAAGGACCCCAGCCACAGAAAGGGAAAATAGAAAGTCCATCATTATGGCTGAAATTTTCTAAACCTTCCAGGCATGTAAACATCTATTCAAATCTTATTCTGGGCATAGAAGCCCAATATACATGTGTATATCACAAAAGATTATTAGTTTACAAAGGGGCAGATTCATCAATGTTTATATTTTAATTTTACCGTGATTCGAGTTTTTTTTTGGTGCTAAAAATCACAAACTCAAATTATAACTTATGATTTCAAGTATTTATTAAGCTAAAGAAAAATGTAAAAAACTTGATTGTTAAACGTTGGCATCTGAAAGCTTATGAGGTCTTGTAGAAGTCAAGGGGAGCTGTTCTAGGTAGTGATGAGCGAATTTTTTCAGCAGGCATGGATTTGCAGCAAATTTTCATATTTTTCCATTGGCAAATTGTTTTGCAAAATTTCTCAGAAAAGTTGCAGGGAAAAAATGTGTTGCGTGCCCATTTTGACATGACCGCAGCCAATTTGATGTGATGCGCCACAAATTTTTTAGCTGTGTCAAAATGGGAGAGGTCGTGGCAAAAAAAGATGCGGGTGGCAAAAGAAAAAACGCAGGTGAAAAAAAACATGTGACAAACTCATTTCGCAAATTTTCTTATCGTTTTGATAATTATACAACAAAGCGAAACAGGACAGATTCGCTCATCACTAGTTCTAGGCAAAATTTTAACTATTCAGTTTGAGTTTTTTCACGTTTTTCAAGTTTTTTGTAATTTTGCAAACTCACACGTTAGAGATATTTTTCCCATGATTTTATTCAATCAAGTTTTTTATATTCAGATTTTTTAATAAATAAGCAAACATTTGAGTTTTCTAAATTGTCAGTTTATTCAAAGTAGCAAAAAATCACTAAAACCTCACAAATTAAAATTTTGATTTAAAATTTTTGGTTTATTTCAATGGCTGTTACGTAAAGTAGATCATTGTTTATTTTCTTAATTCCAGCTAAACGAATTAAGTCAAGAAAATGGAAATATCCAAAAAAAATTTGAAGACGAAAAGCTTCGCTGTCGACAATATGAAATCCTTTTGCAAACATGCAACCAGACTGTGGCCAATCTTTTTGCTCAGTTACAAGGTAAACAAGAACCTACAGAGATTTCCCAGAAAAGTCCATCTTGGAAGGATGATCAAGTACCATGTTCGAACCTGCTGTTGCCAAACCAAGCTCAGAATAGACACCAAAAGGAAGGAACTAAAGATTCAGAAGGCTGCTCATACTGGATAAAATGTGTAGAAGAACTTTCCACTCAGCTGCAGGAAAACACTGAATATTGGACTGAAAAAATGGATTCACTAACTGCTGAAATTCAACAAAAATGTGTAACGTCACCCCAGTCCAGTAGCCTTGGCTCTACATGATTTTACACCCCAGTAGCCTTGGCTCTACATGATTTTACACCCCAGTAGCCTTGGCTCTACATGATTTTACACCCCAGTAGCCTTGGCTCTACATGATTTTACACCCCAGTAGCCTTGGCTCTACATGATTTTACACCCCAGTAGCCTTGGCTCTACATGATTTTACACCCCAGTAGCCTTGGCTCTACATGATTTTACACCCCAGTAGCCTTGGCTCTACATGATTTTACACCCCAGTAGCCTTGGCTCTACATGATTTTACACCCCAGTAGCCTTGGCTCTACATGATTTTACACCCCAGTAGCCTTGGCTCTACATGATTTTACACCCCAGTAGCCTTGGCTCTACATGATTTTACACCCCAGTAGCCTTGGCTCTACATGATTTTACACCCCAGTAGCCTTGGCTCTACATGATGTTATATAGGCAGCATCATTTCCTTTAGAATTCTACTGCACAATAACCAATGATAGAATGAACTGCAATAAAAGCAGAGCCAATTACAGATATACATTTGTGGACAAATGACTTGCCATGGCATCTGTGTGTAAATCTTGCATTTACCAATTCTATAAATATGGACAATATACCTTTTAATTTGTTTTATTTTCATAAAATTATCTTAGATATTAGAATATTGGTTTCACATATTTACCTGGTGGGATCTTTTGTGCTTTAGCAGAAGGAAAGTGCCTCCAGCCAATCAGTGTTGTTTTTATTTATATATGTCTCACACTATCTATAAATTCTACATCTGTTGTATAAAAGCTTAGCTATGCAAAGTTATTAGTTCCCAAGTTGTCCTTTGTGTATAGAAATGTTGATTATGAGCATTCACTACAGTTATATCTGTACTTCTAACATACAGTATTTTTTATAATGTATAATCAATTCAAAGACTATTTTGTAAGATGTATCAATATATGAGACTAATTTACAAAGCTCTGTTTTGTACTGGAATTATTTATGGGAAACATAGCTTTTCCCAATGGTGACTTTTGTTGCCTTTATTTTAATGCAATGCTTGTTAATTTTTGGGTATTGGCTCCAAGTTTAGAAACCTACTCATACCTAAAGTTGCTTGGAGGTAGAAGTGGAATTTAGAGAATGTATTGTCAGCAGTGCTGGTTTTAAAATAATAGGTTTGTTTATCTTGCAACCTATTACTTAAAACTTCTAGTATAAAAATGCACCAGTTCTAATAATTATTTTATATTGTATCTTTCTGAACAACCTAAAACCCAGTTTAGGGGCTTGTTTTTCAGCTGGAACTGCTCGCTGTTAACCTGTGGCAAAAAAAAAGGTTATAGTCAGATAACCAGAGTATAGTACAGGTATGGGACCTGTTATCCAGAATGCTCGGGACCTGGGGTTCCTAATTTAAGTCTGCTAAAAATCATTTAAATATTGAATAAACCCAATAGGATTGTTTTGTCTCCAGGAAGGATTAATTATATCTTAGTTGGGATCAAGTACAGGTACTGTTTTATTATTACAGAGAAAAGGGAATCATTTAACCATTAAATAAACCCAATAGGGCTGTTCTGCCCCCAATAAGGGGTAATTATATCTTAGTTGGGATCAAGTACAGGTACTGTTTTATTATTACAGAGAAAAGGGAATCATTTAACCATTAAATAAACCCAATAGGGCTGTTCTGCCCCCAATAAGGGGTAATTATATCTTAGTTGGGATCAAGTACAGGTACTGTTTTATTATTACAGAGAAAAGGGAATCATTTAACCATTAAATAAACCCAATAGGACTGTTCTGCCCCCAATAAGGATTAATTATATCTTAGTTGGGATCAAGTACAGGTACTGTTTTATTATTACAGAGAAAAGGGAATCATTTAACCATTAAATAAACCCAATAGGGCTGTTCTGCCCCAATAAGGGGTAATTATATCTTAGTTGGGATCAAGTACAGGTACTGTTTTATTATTACAGAGAAAAGGGAATCATTTAACCATTAAATAAACCCAATAGGGCTGTTCTGCCCCCAATAAGGGGTAATTATATCTTAGTTGGGATCAAGTACAGGTACTGTTTTATTATTACAGAAAAAAGGGAATCATTTAACCATTAAATAAACCCAATAGGGCTGTTCTGCCCCCAATAAGGGGTAATTATATCTTAGTTGGGATCAAGTACAGGTACTGTTTTATTATTACAGAGAAAAGGGAATCATTTAACCATTAAATAAACCCAATAGGGCTGTTCTGCCCCAATAAGGGGTAATTATATCTTAGTTGGGATCAAGTACAGGTACTGTTTTATTATTACAGAGAAAAAGGAAATCGGTTTTAAAATTAGAATTATTTGCTTACAATGGAGTCTTTGAGAGATGGCCTTTCTGTAATTCAGAACTTTCTCGATAATGGGTTTCCGGGATTCCATACCTGTCCTGCAAGCATAGTCAGTAACACCAGTAACACAGTGCTTCCCAAAACTGTGAGGCTGGACCCCGGAAGCTTTGGGGAGGGCTCATTTTGAAGGCCAATAAGTGATAATTCCAATAAAGCTTATTTGCTTTCCTAGATGCACCCAAAAGCTCAGCAAGAACTTCATATATGGTGAGATTTGGGGGTGGGTGTTTATTCTTGGAACTGTGGCTTATATATCAGTGATTTACTGTATCTGTAAACTTGTTATAAGCAAATGAGGGCCTGAACAATGATTGGTCTTAAAAGGGGGACTGAAACAACTACTGCCTTAGAAGCTAGTAATAGTTACACAACTAAAAAGGGAGGAAAACATAAAAGTAACCTTTATCTCCATTTTCACCATTAATACTGGAAAAATATCCAATTTCAAGGCTGTATGTGGAGCCCTATTTATCAACATTTTCATTTTTTGGTTTTAGAGTTTTTAAACCACGACTTAATTTATTTTTCACTAAAACCGTTAACGTCTAGACATTTATTTAAAGATCTTGAAACTGAAAAAGGAGGAACCAAAAAAGAAAACTCACGTTTTTCAAATTTTTCAACAAATGAAGCAAAGAAAGATGACGTACTTTTACTTTCGGATTTGTCACAAGTTCGACGCATAATAAATGGGCACAAAAAATTGGAGTTTTAGTGCAAAAAACATGAATTGTGAAAAAATAAAATACAAATGTTGATAAATGCCCCCCATAAGGCAAGTGAATGCGCCATAAAGCAGCCTTAGATATCAATACAAAGATTTTCTTTCCCTTTAAAATAAAGAAGCATTCAGAATATTTTAATGTTTTTGTCTTTCTGTGTACATTCTGTGTATTTTGTAGTATAAATGGGATGTTACTTAAAACTGGTGAATATATGATGGTCTAATAAAATGGATCTGTATAATTAAATGATTAAATTTTGTATTAGGATATAATATGATGTTTAGGACAGAAGAGACTTTACTTGGCACATAATATGAAAATTGAAAATTACAATATATGAAAATCACATAAATACAAATAATTATAAATATATCTCTACTGAACGGAAAGCCCGGCTCCCATAGACTCCATTTTAAACAAACAATTCCGAATTTTAAAACTAATTTCCTTTTTCTCTGTACTAATAAAACAGTACCTAGTAATTGATCCCAACTAAGGTATAATTAATCCTTATTGGATGCAAAACAATCCTATTAGTTTTAATTAAGGTTTTATTGATTTTTTAGTAGACTTAAGGTATGGAGATCCAAATTACGGAAAGACCCCTTATCCGGAATACCCTTGGTCCCGAGCATTCTGGATAATGGGTCCTATACCTGTACTTATTACATTGCAAATTTTAATTGCACAATGCAAATGTTTAAGACATACCTGAAGATGGAGTAATTGTGAGTGCGAAAATAATGACTTTTTCATAAGGAAGTTTTATTACATATACAGGCGCAAGCTTAGAGATTCACAATCATTATCCTAGGGTTTCGCAAAAGGTATTTTACATCTGTGCAAAGGCAAAATTGTTTGCAATTAGTGATGAGCGAACTTTGTTGGCTGGTATGGGTTCGTAACAAAATTCCACATTTTACTGAGAATTTTTTCACGAAACGGCCGCAAAATTTTGGCATGCCTTTAACAAATTTTTCGCCAATTCATAAATTTTTACCCGAATTAAAACAGGACAGATTGCTCATCACTATTTGCAATACAAATTTTTATCCCCATTGCTAATTTTTTTCCCGTTAGTGTGCAATATTACATTCCCCCATATGAGTTACAGAAAAAGCCAAAGCTCCCCCCAAACATTGTTTACATTTTGCGTTATTATCTTTCAGCAGTTATTATTATTGCTATTATAATGATTATTAACAAATATTTATAAAGTGCCACCATATTTCACAGTACTACCCAGTAGAGGATGAATATGGATTCCACGCTGACAGATAGAGGAAGTAAAGAGCGCCTCCTGCTTATTAAGTTTTCAACCAATATAAAATATGTGTAATAAAAGCATTTTATTGCTTTTCTTTGTTTATGGTTATTAAATTATTATACATTTTTTATATTGTTTAGATGGAAAATTGTTTGCATTGTGCGTTTTTTTCATAAACAATGTTTATTGCAGGTCTCAAATCATCCCTATTTCGCAAAAGCTTCAAGGTGCAGCTACTAATTTGCTTGCGTGACAAAGGTCTAAGTGGGAATCTCCCCATATATTGATTGATTATTTTATTTTTGTACTTTATATATTAAGTTGTCTTTTGTTCAGTACCTTTCTTGTTTGTAATTCAAATTTTACCTGGATGTTCTGGTGGCACTGACCATTGCAGTTGGGATGGGTGCCTGAAAGATGAATAGAAGAGGGTCTAAATAGATAGATGGTAATATAACAGGTTTTTGGAAATGGCCGATTACTGGTACATTGTACCTGTACAGGTCTCGCCCAGGCTGACTTCAGGCAGAAGCAACTCCTTGCCACTCCCAGTAGAGTATGTGTTACATGGACTCTTTCCTATCAGGTGGGCTCTCGCTGTACTGTTGGAGGAAGGGCTAAATACACTGACTCCACCCATTGAACTTGATATTGCAAATAACTTGGGCACCAGTGGTTCTCAAAAATGTATTGACTGAATGATTCACAATCATTGTGGGCTAGTGCTGATATGATGGTACAAACATCAATCACTTACAGTTACTTCAAAACACTTTCAGTCTTTGGATGGTACTCTTACTTTTCATCATTAATGTCTGCACTACTCACTACCTTAGTTAATCAATCCCCAGCACTAGGCAAAGGTCAAAGTGGTCCCACTCTTCAGGAATCTCCTGTCTCTCAGCCACTTGAATCCCAATATGGGGGCCTTCTCACCATATGATACAAACCCTTCATTGGAGCCTCTGGCTACTCTGCTAATTACCCTGATCCCACCTCTCACTCCTAGAGTGAGCTATTACATTACTAACCTTTACCTGCTTGCGCTGCCTCAACCCGCACCCTTCAAAATACCACCTCCTCCAGCAAGTGGGGGCCAAAAGAGACAGAACATGTGGTGCCTTCCCCTTTTATAAAAGCCTGGCCCTCTTGGGCCAATTTCTGAACTACAGGGTCTTATCTTAACCCAGGAATAAAAGAAAATACACTGATTCCTAACAGGAGTACCCTTATCTACAACCCCTTAGGGAACTACCTGAAAAAACAGTTAGTTAAAAACTTCCTACACTAATATATGGACATATTACATATATGAATAGATTTTTTTTTTTTTACCTGTATGGAATGACCAGTAGTGATGGGCAAAATAATTCACCAGACATGGATACGGGTGTCAAAATTCAGATAAAAAAAAATTAAATAAAATAACAAAAAAAATGGGACAGATTTGCTCATCGCTAATGACTATTAGTCAGCTCCCTATGTGTTCTGTGGGAATGAAGTGAAAGCCGCAGTGCTTTAATGCAATGGTGGAGGTATCTTGGTGTGATTAGCACATTTCACCATTTCATTTTTAGGCACTATAAAAGGCATTGAAGAACATGAAAGTTTATCCAGTTTATTGCTTTTGTTGGCTTTAGTACAGTTTAACCCCCAGTGTTGGAGAGTTACTGATTTCGAGTATATCCAGTTGCTGCATTCCAGTAAATAGTGGGCAGCATTATAATACCTGAATATCTGGCACTAAAACCTGCAGAAAGTCTAGTAAGCAAGATAACATTCCTCTTCTTCTTGACACTCAAAGGTATGCAAATCAAAGAGAAATCTCTACACTGTATCAGAGTGTAAAATACTGTAATTCCGGGAGGCATTATTACGATTTTCTGTGTTTCATAGCTTATTTTGCTCTAGTTTATAGCAAAGTTCCATCAGTCCTGATTACATCCCGCCTAGGGGTTTTGTCAATCACATCTCTGACAATATAGATCCACATTTGCACTTACACCTTGATTTCCTTATGGGAGTTTCTTGAAAATGTTTAATTTAATTCATTTTTGAACATAATGACAAAGAAAAAAAAAAACTAATTTCTCCTTCCTTTGTTTAGCATCTTGTCAGGTCTAACATTCAATCCTATTTAAATAAAATCAGTCCTACATTTTGTATGTGGGAGTACATCTAGGAGGTTAGCTTTTAAAATGTTCTGCTTCCTTCAGCGTCAGTAATTAGAGCTGCCCCCTGAACTAATCTACCGAGCCAAATTAGCTAAAAAGATACATTTCAAAGCTGTCAGCTTTCAGAATTATATTATCTTTATTATCATCGGCTAAATCATGGGAAATTAACTGCAACCGTGTTTGATGTACATTTCTTAACCTACTGGTTATTTCAGGGAATTAATTACTGATAATTAGTCATTTGCCTGTGAGTAATAGGTCAGCCGAATGATGCATTGCTGTGCAAAAAAAGGGGGTGGCTGAGAAAAAGAATTTCAGATGTGAAGTTTGCAGGGGAAGTGGTATAGATGTATTTGAATCCAACGACAGCATAGCTATTCCCCTGTCCTGAAAACTTAAGGATATAGGGGCCCTTTAAGACTAGGTAATACATAATGCCACTTGCAGGACATCTGACTAATTCCCTCACAAGATTATTGACCAGATATTTTTGCAATCTGGTCCACAAGTATGAGGAGATATCTGTCTTGCTCTGTCTTTTGATGGGGATTGTACACACTGATAATAATACAGTTCAGTTATATATGGAAAGTCTGTGTGCAGGAGGCAGCATAAGAGTCAGTAGCTGACAAACTTCTGCCGTATGCTATTCGATTTGCTTTTAGGGGTCATTTACGAGCTCAGTCACACCGTGCTTCTGAAAATTTCCCCCTAAAACCCATTCATAAAAGTTACTTGGATCAAATTGTGCTCCTTGCACTTAGAGCTACTGTCACCTTGGGACCAAGTGGTAGCCCCAGGGTTCCCTAAGCGCCCTGCAGTAATGGGCACAACACACTTGCACCTAATGAATAGGGAACATTCATCACTTAAGGTCCCCATAGACAGGTTGATTCTAGCTGCCGATATTGGTCCCTTAGACCGATTCGGCAGCTAATCGGCCCATTTATGGGCACTACC
This sequence comes from Xenopus tropicalis, assembly GCF_000004195.4. Taxonomy (NCBI): domain Eukaryota; kingdom Metazoa; phylum Chordata; class Amphibia; order Anura; family Pipidae; genus Xenopus; species Xenopus tropicalis. Next base: position 122,882,720 of record NC_030682.2, read on the forward strand.
GGTGGGCCTGCCCGACCGATATCTGGCCTGAAATCGGCCAGATCTCGATTGGGCAGGTTAGAAAATCTAGTTGGATCGGGGACCACATATTTGTTTGGAGTCTGTAGAGGGGGTGCTGATCCCCCCGGGCATTGTGCACCGAGCGGTGAGTTTTTTTGGAGAGCTAAGGGTGTGCGGGTTAAGGTTCAATTTGTACAAATGATCGAATTAGCCTGCACACTCCCCGATATCGCCCACCCATAGGTGGGGATATTGGGTGAAGATCCACTCGCGATATCTCCAAGCGAGCGAATCTTAACGTCTATGGGCGCCTTTACATGCCGATCTGCAGAAATGATGTGACTGGCACTAAAGTACTAAAGTATTATTTATGACTCTCAGTGCCAAATAAAATAAGCACAGGAGGCCGTTGTCTTAGGCTGAGACTCATCAAGAGATCTTCTCTTATTCTGCCAGGCCATTCCAATCCTGGCATATTTTGTCATTAAACCCAATCCAATGCACATAAAGCTTTTGATGAACCCTTAGTGCCACTGGTACACAATTCTAATGTCCACCCATCAGCTATGGGTAATGTTGGATGTCATGTAGGACTGGCAATCTGAGGATTTTGGCAAATGCTAGAGGCTCTGCTGTAAGATGCCATAGACAGTCACTATTTATTGGTTTGGTAAAGTGTTGTTTGGGCCTCCATGTACCTGAAATGCCAAGGCCTACTGGGCCTGGTGTCATGTTAGCACACTTGTATGCTGTTGGGACTCTCTGTGAATGCTACACCCTCAATATTTGCAACATAATTAAACATCGGTGAATATAAATTAGAAAGTTTCGCTCTGCAGTACTTACCATAATGCCATTACCCCTGTAGATGTTGCACATTGGTTTTACCTTGACAGATATTTCATACTTTTCCTTTCATACATTTCTTTTGTTTTTTTATTCTGTCACATTCACATACAAAAAAAATATCCAACCATCATTCAAACAATAGAAGTAAAAGAAAAGAAAAATATTTTTAAAGGCGATTACACCAATTAATTAAACGTCTGTCTTCTCAAACTGAATAATCATGGATGGCTGACCTTGCAAAAAGACATAGAAATGTTTAGCCGCATTCTAAAACAAAAAAAAAAATAACCCTCTGAACGGGATGTTGCAATTTCAGATAAATATGTTGTTACTGAAATCAATCTTGTATTGAAATGTGAAAACAGCCATTGCTATGGTTCATGGTCACAAACACTGGTAATGTGTATCCCCCTAAGCAATATTCTACTGGCACCAAGTGTGGTTGTGACAGGGAACAATTATTGCTCTAGTTTTTCTGCTATTTCAATTCATGCATATGAAGTGTGATACAAAGATAATGTTCCTTGCTATTCAAAAGAAATGTGTTCCCCACGGTATCAAATTATTGAAACAAGAAGCACAGTTTAATTGCTGCGAGAAATTATGACATGGTTGTGCCGGGTAGAAGGGATGATGGACAGTAGCTTTAAAAACAATTAGATGGAATATGTGTATGTTAATAAAGTTGGAGAAAAATCCCTGAATGCTGAAGTGATTAGTTTGAGAAAATGAAAGCCCAGTATTCAAGTGTCATAAGCCTCTAAGTAAACCTTTATGTACTTAATGACAATCTCCATCTATCTCCAAAGCAATAAATTAAGTAATAATAATTACATTCTTTCCATTGAAACCCAAGTGTTGTGCATTTGTAATGGACTTCAGATTATGTCTACTTGTTACACAGCCTGGGGGTATCGCTCAAGGAAACATGTCAGGTGATCTGATCATTTGCAAACCTTGACATTAAAACTCGCATGTCAAATTGATGAAATTTAAATAGGTATTTCCTTGTCTGTCTGGTTATTCTGTTATGCAGGAAACATTGTAAACCGAATGCAAACAGAAGTCTCATAAAATGACCATATTTAATGTGATGGTGGTGGGGTCTCCTGGGACTCACTAATGTATTAAAGGGCTGCTGTACAATGCATGTATTACTGCCTTATGGATGTAATGGATTATGTACCCCTACCAAGAAATATAAGGATATAAGAAGTCAGCTAGGATCTCTGCTACTAAATTAAACCATAAGGCCTTAGTGTATAATACAGTGTATTAAGAATAATGCAACAACAGGGGACTTCTGCTACCTGTTTATAGAAGGGTACAGAATTACATATTTTTTTAATGAACATTTTATTTAAAGATAAATCTGTTTTTTATCCATGGTTTGGGGAAGCTTTCTGTTGTTTCTGGTTCTAGCAAGGGAAATTCAGTAACATTTTTCATACCGTACGCAACACTGGTTTCTATACAAGTTTTCTAGACTTTGCAGCGTTTTAAATAGCAATATATAAAACGTGGCACAGAAAACTGTATTTTATAAGTACCCTGTAGTGGTTTCTGGTATGTTGTGAGAAGGGGGCTTGAGCAAACAGAAGTGCAGGGATTTATCTCAGTAACAATACTTGGCAATATACTGTATATGCTGTTCATGGTGGCAATACTTAAGTTCAACACTCACAAATATGGAGAGAGAAAACATGAAAGCAATCAGCAATTCCTTGGAACAGAATTTTAAGATCAGATATTTAGTACAAGTAGGGACTATACTGAAAGCACAACTACCCACAGGGTGCTAAGAGTGGTTGACCCATTTAGGTTATTTTGGAACCAAAATACAGTATGATGTCATCAGATTTCCCTAGAAGCTGATGATGTCACTGCAGCACAATACAGGCATCAGATTATGACATCTTCACAGCAGTGCATGTTGATAAGGGGTCAGGGCACCAGCAATTGGAAAAGCCGATCTGAAAATGCACAAAATTCCCTGCAAATGATGACAATCACCTGGGAATAGCATATTGCATCTCTTTGGATCCAAGTCACACACCTCCAGTCTCAACCTTCAGTCTGCTAAAATTATCTGTGCAATCTCCAGTGCCTGCAATATAGAACCACTACACGCTCTGGTATCCTTGATCCCACCCTCCCTCCTACATGATTTAACAAAGTATCTGTTTCCTAACCGGTTCCAAATTATATTTAATGGAGGGCAATCCAAAGTATACTCATATGTCTACGGGTATAGTATAGGCTCCTACTGACAGTGGCCAAAAAAGTACAATAAACAGCAATAAACATTCTTTATAGGTGCTTTCCCTTAGATTCATAGAGAAAAGAAAAATCCAACCAGCATCCCAATCAGCACTTGTCAAAGTACAGTTGCCGGCCTTTGGCTGCTGGTCGGTCGCAGTTTGGAGCCCAGGTAGAGATGAATCTGGTTCGGCTCACAGAAGCCTCTGCATGATTATTAGCCAATGTCTAAATTGGTGGCGCTTAGAAAATATCCCCATAAGTGACATTTTGGAATTTCATCTGCTTTATCTCTCCTTTTCTTTCTACCTGCTCATACAAATCATCGCTGCTAATCTCATTTCTCAGTGACACACGATAGAAAATAAAATTGTATTTGAATGTAAAAAGCAAAATAGGTTAATGCTACCTAGGGAGCCCTAAGCATTTCATAGATAGACAGCCAGAGACAAATGAGCTTTGTGCTGACTTGTGGATCTGCGTGAAGTCTAAGCATTTCCTTTGTTTTAGCAGTTACTAAAGTTTTGGGTTATTTAGCCATTATTTTGGTGCTATATCAAAACTGATTTGTTACTTTTGAAGCATTGCTAATTTGCACTCAGTATGATGTGCCATAAAATATGCATTAAATACTGTTCCCCAGTTTTATCTTTAGATAGTAGACATGCTGTTTATATGATGACATTAGTATCTTGTTTTTGGAATCCAGCAAATATAGTGATATATTAAGGTATATACGGTATAAGGAATGTAGACATAACTGTTATGGCCAAAGTACCATGGGAATTCTTTCCGCACACTGGTCGCCCTTACAATATACTAAATGAAATACGCATCCCTCTAGGGCTGTGGCACATACACAATTTGGATCAAATTAATCTAAATGCCTTAACACCAACACATTTTATATCAAATTAATTTAAATGCCTTAAAAATCCTACCTGTTACGTGCATAGGAACCATGCTACCTGTTGTGTATATACCATAAATAACACTTGCTATACATAATAATTGGGGGCTGCTGCAAAGGAGGCTCATTTATTAAATGTAGGAAAATATTGCACCAGTGTAGTAACCCATGGCAACCAATCAGATTTACTTCCATTATTTATTACATCGAGCAAAGCTAATTGCTGATTTGTTGTTATGGGAGACTGCAGCAGAGACATGACTATAGTAATGAAATATTTAAAGGGGAACTCTGGCTTCTAAGCCAAAATTTGTTAAAGAGCCCCATACAACACAGAAACCCCTAATATACCTATCACTGTAATCTGTTCCTTTAAAAAGTATGAATAGATACCATTTGTATGTGCTGAAATCCAGCATCATTTAAAAATCCTGGCAGGAGAGGAGGGACTAAAACATTGATGTTACAAATTGTAACAACTTCTCCACAGCTTGCAGACAGCATTTAGGAACTATATAACCCACAATGCACTGCACTGTGATGTTTCTAGCTCAACATCACATGTGCAGGGAATTGTGGGAATTGGAGGATGCAGGCAGAAGGCAGACTCAGGGCAGTCTCAAATTAGTCAGCCAGATCAGCAGGAGAACAGGGGGTCAGGCTTGGGTTACTGTTCTAAACCATATTTTTACATTAAAAATCATGAAAAGGCTGCATATTTTTTTTCATGAATTAATGTTTACTTTTTACTTGGGTGGGAAAAATTTAGATAAGGTTTGGGTGCGCAAAGGGTTAAAACTGGTATTCTCTGTGCCTTGTAAAACCCCACTTGGGTGCCAGTTTATATATGTAAGATAGATATGTAGGAATCGCAGCTGCATTGTACACTCCTGTTGCCTGAGCCAAGCAGTTATCCGACTGCACCATACCCTGTGCACAGCTGTCACTGCCATTGCTGTGAGATAAAGTTCAGCTTTTGACCATAATTCAGCTGGGTAGCACTACATAGCAGTCCTTGAAAATGCTCAGATATGCTCAGACAGGTTTCAAATATATTATTTAAAAGCAGCTGAAACAGGTCATACAGTAGATATTGAAAAGAGTAACACAGACCACAAAATCCTCGGCATTCAAGGTACCTGCTTGCATTCAAATTCTCCACTATATATATATATCGTAAAAGCCAAAAAATAAATCTGCTTCTCTCTTTCATAAGAAAGTAACTTTCACAGACTTTATCCATCATCCTATGAATATACAGTAACCGTCTAGGTTTATATATTCTCCTCTTTCCTCCCCATCTAAATAGCTTCTACGGAATTTATACCTCTAATTATGGTTATTTGGTTGCTTTTTATGCCAATCAGAGCAGTGGGTTCAATGGTAGCCGCAATCAGTCTTACACTTTTGTGTCACTTTAGTAGAATATCACATGAATTACTGATTTCTTTCTTTTTTCATTGTGTAACTATGGGTATGACTGCTGTGTATTTCATACTTCTTCTACCTGCTGTACAGCCCATTCTTAACTTCCACCCAAACACCTTTCCCAGACTGTATACCTGCTACTATGGTTATGGATTAAGGTTACCAGCAGTCCCCGTTTTAGGGGGACTGACCCTGTTTCAGATTCCCTGTCCCCATATAGAATTCACCCCAGCAAATGTCCTCACCTCTCAAAGCTGTCTCTGGCTGTTCCTTTGGCAACAAAGTTGCTCCCCAGCCAATCATTGTTATTGCAGGGCAGGGGGAAGGAAAGAGTGATCTTCTGTCAACTTACCCCTTTGCCTCCACTCAAGTCCTTTCATCTTCCCGTGCCAGTTTTCTGTTGCTAAAGGAAGGAATATATTTATAAAATTATATTACAGCATTTCTACAGAAATATATTTCGATTAAAATGAGTGGCTGTGATGTTGAGTGGGTGTACAGCAATGAGGGAGTGGCCAAAAAGTAGGTGTGGCATATACAATTTAGGGTGGAGCTCTGAGTGCGCCACAGCCCCTTCCTTTCCCTAGATTTCACTTTGGAAATCTGGTAACCTTAATATGGATAACTGTATAAACATTCAGCCCTTTTGTTTTCTTTCCCTCATAACATTATAGAATAAAGAGACAACAAATAAGAAAAGCATGAGTCAGGATGGGAGAGAGATGCTTCACTTTTACATTTAAGCATTTAGGGACTGTCAACAAAACAAACTCGAATTTTCTGATGCACCTGGACACCAATGTGTATTTTCTGAATCTCGTGCATAAGGATACAGGCCTGTGTTTAAATTATACAACAGTTATCTACATTTTCTAGGCAATAAAAGCACAAATTACAATATAATTTATATAATGAGAAAAAAGTAGGAAATCATTAAATAATGTCAATAACAGGGAAAAAGCAAAAATGTCAATATTGTTTAGTCATATAATAACGGGAGCAAATGTAGAACATATAAAATAAAAATGAATTTGCTTAGCTTTGTAAGGAATAATATATTATGCTAAATGTAACTTTAATTGAGAGCTGCATAGAAACCTCTCTAGGGACGGTAAATAATGGATTTGAGGATTCAGTGGGCCAGACTAGGTCAAAGGCTGGGTCTCACGTGCAGCTGGAGTAATTCAACGAGAGATAAAAGGAGATTGTACTTGCACTGCTGGGATTCAACAGCCATTGTAAAATCAAGGAAGTCGGCTGATATAGGGACTATAGAGAATGACAGAAAGATACTATGAGCCTACATGATTTTATAAATGGAAAGAGTAAAGTGAATTGTTACAGGGTAGCATATCTGCCCAGACTGATATCTCACTTGAATTCAAGCAAAGGCAGAAAGAATAGATAGTGGGGTGATAGTACCACAGTCATGCATTCATGGGTGTTCATACCTTCAATGTACCAAACATGTTCCAATCACAATTTTTGTTTATTTCCATTTTCAGGGCAAATCTAGCAACAAAGGTTTTGTCAAAATAAATGAAAGTCAATTATTATAGAATCAGTAGTGGTGCTGGACCCAGAAATCTAGGAAAATCTAGTTCATTGTGAGCTTGGGCTCATATCATGACAATAATGTTAAATAAAGACATAAAGGGAAAAAAATGACTGGAGGAAGGTTCCCTGGACATGCTGCAATGTATGTATCCAGTGTCGGACTGGCCCACCAGGATACCAGGAAAACTCCCGTGTCGGTGGGCCCTCCTCCTTACCATTTGCCCTGCTTCATGGTCATTCCCTATTTCTGAATGGGCACAACGAGGAGAAGTAGATGGAAGAACAGATGTTAGCATGTAAATAAAAGAGAGTAGGAAAATAAAGAGGTTGGGTGAGGAAAGGAGGAAAGTTTGGAGAGTGGGCCTATAGTCTAAGGTTTTCTGGTGGGCCCCTGGGGTCCCAGTCCGACTCTGTATGTATCTACTGGTTCTCTTCTGTTGTAAGGCTGTAACGCTGTAAAAGACTCCCCTACATTGCTTTCTATGTGGTTGTAAGGAACATGTCCCTGGGCACTTTTCCCAGCACGTCTCTGCCCTTCATCAATATGGCTTGTCTAGAATGATCTCAGGGTGCACACTCACGCCCACAGGGGGCAGTGAGGTTGGGGAATTCCTGCCCGTTGATGTTGTAATGGCAGATCCTATTATTGCCTTTAAGAGTGGCTTGGATGATTACTTGAACAAACTTGATATTGAAGGCTATTGTGATTAGTGATGAGCGAATCTGTCCCTTTTCACCTTCGCCGAAAAAATTTGGGAAACTTTGCAAAAAGTTGCGAAATGCCAAAAAATTGCCATGACTTGTGTGTAAAATATATTCTTTTTTCTTTTGATGCATTTTACATTTTTTCTGCTGCGTTTTTTTGCGCCTGTTTTGCGAAACAATCCACCAATGGTGAAACACAGAAATTTGCCGCAAATCCATGTCTGCCGAAAATTTAGCTCATCACTAATTGTGATACTAAAATCTACAATTAGTATAGATATTGATACTGTATATATTGTCTATATACTAAATAGAGAGGAGGATTGATCAATGCACATTCCCTGGTCTTCTGTTTCATACGGAATTTAGTATCTATGCTAGTGCATGAATTTTCAAAAAACAGGGGGTTTTAGTTACAAAATTATGATCATATAATTGGTAAGCCAACATTACCTGCATGGTAGCATTTTTTGGGGATAATTGTCTCCTGACCTGGGCATTGGTTTCAGTCACAGGGCTTAGTCCACGCCCATGTCTGTAGCTTTTATAGGAGTGAGATTGCCAAGACCACAGCATTGGTTCTACAGGTTTAATCCTCCCCCACTTCCGACTTGTAAAGAAGAGAAGACTGCCCATTGACCACTATTAAAGGGACAGGTGTGGGGGTGCTACAATATAGTCTATATATGTGAGTATATAGATAGGTTGGTAATTTATAACTATAAAAGGCCCTAGCATCTTTGTGAAGTGATCGCCTTGGTGAGACACTGAGCATTGCCTTCGTTTTCTGTCTCTGCTGTGTTTTGACTTGGCCTGTCCTTGGATTCTGACCCTAGCTGCCTGAACTGACCCTTGCCCGCCCAACCTGCCTCTGCCTTCAGATTCTGCTTTGACACTTGGTTTTTTGCCACTGCTCCACTTGGGATCAGTCCTGTTACCACCCTCAGTGACTGTTTCTAGTGATGAGGGAATCTGTCCCATTCCATTTGGCCGAAAAATTTGTGAATCTTTTAAAAGATTCATGAAGTGGCAAAAAAATTGTGAAACTGTGAAAATGTTGTGCGTCAAAAAACGCACAGCAAATTTTTCTGCGGCAAATTTTGACGCCCGTTTCACACAAGAATCTGTCAATGCCGAAACGCGGACATTCACCACAAATCCATGCCTGACAAATTATTTTGCCCATCACTAACTTTCCCTTTAGTGAGAGTTCTACCTCTATGAGCTCTGATATAAAGTCTTCCTGATAGTGGTCAATGCAAGGGGTATGCAGGCTATAAAAGCTGCCTAATCTACAGTTTCTCCATACTGTGTCAGAATGGGACCTCTTATCCAAAATGCTCAAAACCTGAGAGTTACCAGATAAGCAGTCTTTTTGTAATTTGGATCTTCATACTTTGTCTAATAAAAAATAATTTCAACATCAAATAAACCCAATAGGCTTGTTTTGCCTCAATTAAGGATTTATAGTATCTTAGTTGGGATTAAGTACAAGGTTCTGTTTATTATTACAGAAAAACAGAAAATATGTTTTAAAATGTTGAATTATTTGATTAAAATTGAGTCTGTGGAAGATGGTCGTTCCTTAACTCTCTGGATAATGGGTTTCTGGATAATAGATAATGGATCCCATACCTGTATTAGAATTGTTGCATAGGTACCTATTTTTACTATTACATTAGATGTTGTGCTAATGTACTGCCTACTTTATATATTCATTTAGTTTAGAAGTTCAGTTGTTTGTTTTGTTCCCAATCAGAGCTCTACTCCCTTCCAGGCAGCAGTGCAGAAAATGATCCTCCTTTTGTTTTGTGAGACCCCTCCTCTGATCCTGAATGTATATAGAGAACCATTTGACCCCCAGAATGGAAATTAAGCCAGCCGCACAGTTACCAGATAACCCATCCCCATGCAAGTGCAAGAAGTAACTATAATTTGTTTCCAAGTAAATATTTTCCCTTACAACACAACACTATTTACAGAATAGCACTTAAGTGGAGCCAAGTGTCGTTATTACTGCAGAAATGCCCTTGCAGGTGGTAAATAATCTCAGTGGAGTCTGCACACCGCAGAGCTTATGATCTATTTCTTTATGATTCATATAAAGTGCTTTGTTCTAGGTCACAAGAAGTTTACAGGTGATTGAATTAATTCTTCCAACAGTGAGTGGGAATGATAAATAATTCTGCTGCCATTCCATTGACTACAATTTCATAACTGTACTAAGCTATAATTTACTTGGATTGTTTCTAATGCAATGTGTCGGCTTTAACCCTTAAAGTCTAGATGCCCTTGGCGCCTGCAGACGGTGCCACATATTGCTAGGTGATGCATTTTTTATAGGTTTACATGAAACCTAGAAACACAGTCTACGGCTTCAAAGATTTAAGCTGTTAAAGGGGAACTCTACCCACATTATTTGCCATTTGAAAGGATATGTGATTCTAAACAACTTTTCCATTATAAATTATTTTCAACATTTTTATAAATGTACAGGTTTATAATTTATTATCCAGAATAGTAGGGACCTGGGGTTTTCCAGATAACATATCTTCCATAATTTGGATCATCATACCTTAAGTCTGCTAATAAATAATTTACAGTAAATACTCCTAATAGAATTCATGCAAGATACTGTTTTATTATTACAGAAAAGGGAAATCATACTTACAAATTGGAATTTTTGCTTAAAATGGACTCTGGGAGAAAGTCTTCCTATAATATGGAGCTTTATGGATAACAGGTTTCTGGATAAGGGATCCTATACCAGTCTTTGCAATTTGTCTGTTTAAATCTCTTAAAGATATAAATTGTACAGGTATGGGACCTGTTATCCAAAATGCTCAGGACTTGGGTTTTTTCTGATAAGGGGTATTTCCATAATTTGGATCTCCATAACTTAAGTCAGCTAAAAAACATTTAAACATTTAATAAGGATTCATTATATCTTAGTTGGGATCAAATACAAGGTACTGTTTTATTATTACAGAGAAAAAGGAAATCATTAATTTAATTAAAATTGAGTCTATGGGAGATGGCCTTGCCATAATTTGCAGCTTTCTGGATAACAGATCCCATACCTGTATATGTCAACATTTTTATAAAACATATTTATTTTTGAAATAGGGACATTTTGATACTCAATATGAATACTGAGTACCTGAAAGTACTTTCTATATTGTATTTAAACTGTTTATAAGGTAATATGAGTTCATTTCCATTCTTGGTATATGCCGAGGTCTTTCTGAATCTGGAGAGCTTGATGTTGTTTTCTTTCTAATTAAAGCTACGCAAAGTACACTTAACCAAGCAGGAATAACCCACTTGCATCGCAATCTGAATACACTGACTAACATGTTTCTATGAGTGCCCCATGAACTGGTTGAACAGATGATATTTCTGACGAGCAGAGCGCCTCGCTGCCAAGGCAGACACCTTTCTGCTGTTAAGCAGTTTAAGCCAAGGCCCTGCAGCTGCTTGTTAGTCAACTTCTTTTTCTTCTCCTGATGCTTTGAGTGATCATGCAAATGGTCTGACGAGTTTATATAACAGAGAAATTAAAGTGCTTACGATCCATCAAGGCAACCTGTCAAAGCATCCTGCCGAAACACTGACAAATCCCACATAAGGCTCATCCAGCACAATGATGAATGATAGAATGGGGCAGAGCAAACCTTTTTAACTATTAAAAACACCATATATCATGATGAAAATACAGAAGGTAACTTGATGTTTGCACAAATACTGGTTGCTCAAGCCCCGCTATATTATACGCAGCCTTATTTATACACACACGTTGTAAGTACAATTGCATTGAATTCAAATGGATACAAAACTGAGCTCACATGGACTCCAGTCAGTTCTGGTATTTCCACCTATAAGTGTTCCTAACAACTTGTGGCAGCACCAATGCACCCAGCCAGCCTGTTCTGATTATTATTACAGGTATAGGATCTGTTATACGATAACCTATTATCCAGAAATCTCTGAATTACGGGAAGGCCATTGAATTTAATTAAGGACCCCAGCACTGCAAAGTAGAAGTGCTACTCACTGAGTAGCATGGCAGTGATTCAAAGCTTCCACTAGTGAGCTGTGTCAATAGTTACTAATGACTTTTACTAATACACTTATTAATACTGTGCATTGGAAAGGATGGCATTAAAAAAATACACAGTTCTGTTCCCTTCCCTTTTCCCCAACTTTCCCTTATGATGAACAAAATGATTTTCATGTAACATGTGAAATAAATGCACCAACGAAACATGTGAAAAACCAATAAAAACAAAGTTTACAAAAAAAAAAAAATACACAGGTTGTACATGACAACACGTGACAACAGGAATAGTTTGCCAAATGGATGCAAAATAGTGTCCCTATTGGTGTATCTCAGGCAAGTTACCACATGTTCACAATCATGTGGAAATTTTGGGTGTAAAAGAACAATATGTCAAATTTTGTCTGCAAATTGTGAGTTGCATTTAGTAAAGAAAGCTTCAAATACCATGTTTAGGATAGCAACTTTTGATTGCAATCAGGGAATAGGACAAAGTGAATGGAAATACATCTGTGGCAATCCTTTTTCACTGGCACTTCTCATAGGTCTCTTCTTCTTCTTCATTCATTCCATAGGTCTAATACAGGTATGGGATCTTTTGTCCAGAATGTTTGGGACCTGAGGTTTTCCAGATAAGGAGTTTTTTTGTAATTTGGATCTCCATACCTTAATTCTACAAAAAAAAAAATTAAACATGAAATAAACCCAATAGGATTGTTTTGCCTCCAATAAGGATTAATTATATCTTAGTTGGGATCAAGTACAGGTACTGTTTTATTATTACAGAGAAAAAGGAAATCTTTTTTAAAAAGTTGAATTATTTGCTTAAAGTGGAGTCTATTGGAGATAGTCCTTTTGTAATTTGGAGCTTTCTGGATAACGGATCCCATATCTGTACTGAGCTAATGCAGTTATTTCTTGTTTTTTGATTAATACTGTAACCCAAAAGAAGCTTGCATGCTATGTTTGTAATGACCGTTTCCTGAGACGATACAAGGTGCGGTATGATTGGCATGATTTATTTATTTTGATTCTTCCAAATCATGTAAATGTTGTTTTAGACCAAATTCAGAGCAGTTTAGCTGTGGAAGGAAAGTTTACATAGTGCATATTTGTAAGTCTCTTGTAATGGTTATGCTGAGGATGTCTGGGGCTTATTGCCAGGAAAATGAGCTTTGTCTATACGTTTAAATAAAAACAAATCTGTATTTTACATGTTTTTAAATTCTAAAGCCTTGTTTTGTTATCTTTACTAATTCCCTCTTCCATTCTCTGAAAACTAATAGGGTTTGTTTGATTTTAAAGACCATTTTAGATTGTTTAATTTTCAATACAGTCAGGACTAGGGGTAGGCAGACATCTTGGGAAAAAGGAGCCCTATTCTAGAAACTATTTATTGCAGTTTATTGCAGTTTTATTGTTCAAATCCAATAACAGCTCAAAATAGACTCTGAGAAATCCTTGACATGCATGTAGATGGGAATTTCATAGACTCTCTTTGCCTGGCAACATGGCATTCCCTTCCAAAGACTGCTTCTCTTCAAGTATGATCTATTTATGTCATCATTTAGTGTCACTTGGCTCAGCTATTATTCTGACTCAGGCATATCAATCCATTCATAAAATGTACCATCATATTTCTGCTTAGAGTCCACCTGTCTGTCTCCCCTATTTGAAGAAGGTACTCAGCTGCTACTCATTTGCAGCCATCTAATACACTTACACCTGCTTATACCTGTATGCTTTATTGCTGCCTGTCAACCTTTCAGCAAGCTAACGTCTCTCCTCACCAGGCACTTATGGGATAGAGAATATCAAGATAATCTATCTAGGGAATGAATTTATCCTCCTACTCCTGATGGTACTGCCTTAAACCTTCTGGAGAAAACAACGAAAGAGGTTTACATACATGTATAGAATAGCGAGGTCTTGACAAGATCCCTACAAAGGATCATTAATATCAACCCTCATTTCTGAACTAGTGATCTAAGCTATTATAAACTAAAGAGAGCAAAGCCCTTTAACATACTCAACCATTGTGATTCATTCAACATTAGTAGCATTTCAGAGTGTGGGTGGAAGACAACTTCAAAACCATGGATGGGCATTATGAGTATCACATTAGAGGGTACATTCATTAATTACCAAGGCAAAATGAGCAAAGTGCAATTTTGAGTGTGATCGGCACACTGCACTTTTTATCTCAGAATTCCAGCATGCAAATGGTGGTATCTCTAGATGCTATTGCACAAGTGACGTGCGCACCCCATTCTTTTGGTTTTGCCGTACTTCAACAATTGACTCAGGGAACCCTGGAACTAGCGCCTGGTCAGGAGGTGCCGGTAGCTCCAGGGTTCCCCTGCATTAGTAGGTGGAGCAGCACTTGATTTGGACTGGGAGGCAGGAAGGACTGAGCAGAGCCAAGCGCAACTCTATGGAGGCACAAGGAGTGCATTTTGCTGCATGTACCTTTAATGAAAGTGCTACATGCAACTCACTGTGGGTACAAGTGCAAGTTGCCCACTGAGCCTGTGGACGTAAATGAGCCCTTATGTCGATTATAATGACCCAGCTATCTTCTAGAGATATTCTGGCTCTTACAGTCATATGTCTCAATGAAATTCTAATTATGTCAACAGATTTATTTTCTAATCATATTCATGTTGGGAATTGTTGTTGATCATAGTTTAAGGGTGTGTCTTTGATATTGGCAAAAATGTCTTACATGCTTCCGTCTCCTAGACTGGTTGACTGTTTAAGGTCTTACTTTAATAAAAGAAACAAATTAAAGCTTGGTTTCTCAAGACCCATTAAACCCCCTGCCCCATTTGAATGCATCTTAATCCTCAGTTTACCTTATTCATCAAAGTAAATGTCAATTTTTTCACTCTGCCCAGGAGGTCCTGCAGCACCACTGGGGAGTGGGGAATATTGGCCAACGTGCGTGGTGGGATGGCTGGAAGAGGGGGGCAGCGATGTTTAGAAGTGGTGGTGAGGGCCCATAGAGGGGGTTCACCAGTGGACCCAATGAATCCCAGTCCAACACTGTGCAATGGTACTGTGTACACTGGCAGATAGCAGCAGCTATGGAGGAGGACACCGATTTGAAATAAAAACCCTTTCTCACAGACTAAATGCAATAGGAACAACACATACCGAGGCTTTGGTGCTATACAAACGGATCCAAAATGACAGGAGGCTTAGTTGCTGCGCAGAATATACATGCAGTGCTGTAATACAGAAGAGCGCCCTTGTACTGAGCCCTGATTTGCAGTTTCCTTCCCCACCATCACAGTGAAACATTCAGCTAATAATATATATTCCAGGGTTAGGCATTTTGTGGCATTGTAAGCATTTCTTTCCTATCTGGCTTTATGTGGCTGAACTTTCTGGCAGAAAGAAAACGGTCTACTCATTTATTTTTCGGCAATTACAGCCAATTAAACCATATTTTTATTGTACATGTGTAGTCTCCTGGAAAATCAAATGTATTTTTTTTCCTCTTTTGTGGAGACTCGCGTCCTTTTCCAGGGTTAACCACCAAACACAATCCAAAAACCTGTTCACAATTATATTATGCATTAAGCGAGGAAGAATGTGCTGTGCTTCAGCATTAAAATTCATTTTACTCAGCTTTGTTCTTTTTTAATAACTAGGTCATCAGTTTGGGTGCTGCTGCTTAAAATGCATTTAGCATCCATATGTATTCTCTCACCTAAAGGCTTGATATTTTTTAATGAGATTATATCAAGAAATGTACAGGCCGGAGAGAGTGGTAACATCATTTCAGTGTGCAATTCCCAGAACCCTGATCAATTTCAGCAAAGCAATTAAGGCTGCTGACTTCAATAAATGATAGAAAGATGATAAAGATTTCTTTTCTGCTGAAGTGCTCTGTTTCAGCTGTGAAATTGTTAGTTAACAAATATATATATATAAATCCACACATGGCGAGGGAAGGCGGCATTGGATTGAGGCTCTCCTTTTTCTGCCTTTTGAATATTATGTTTTTTTATTGTTTTACTCAACAGGGCTGAAGCTGTTCAGTGATTTTATAGAAAGGTTTCTTTTTCCTTTGCATCTGCCCAGTTTGGAAGGAAATTAAAACTGATCCAAGACATATACATAGGTAAATGCAATCTTCAACTAAGAATGGGCTTGTAATAGCAAAACGTGAATAGTGATGAGTGAATCTGTCCCGTATCACTTCGCCATAAAATTTGTGAAGCGGCAAGAAAATTCACGAAACGGCGGAAATTTGCGAAACACATTTGTTGCGCGATTTTTTTGTTGACCCCGTCAATTTTTTTGATGCAATGGGGCCCAATTTTGACATGACTGCGCCTTTTTTTGCCACGACCGCGCACAATTTGATGCGTGACAAAAAAAATTCTGCGCAACAAATTTTTCCACAGTGAATTTTCATGGAAGTTTTGCAAAACAATTCTCCAATGGCGAAATGCGGAAATTCGCTGCAAATCCATACCTGCCGAAAAAATCACTAAACGTGAACTCTACATATAGAGATAAATACTATGTACATATCCTGGTATAGGATTCATTATCCGGAAACCCATTATCCAGATTACAGGAAGGCCATCTCCCACAGACTCCATTTTAATCAAATAATTACAAAAACATGAATCCTTTTTCTCTGTAATAATAAAACATTACCTTGTACGTCACCTTGTACTTGATCTCAGCTAAGGTATAAACCAAACCCCCAGGTCAGGAGATATTTATCCCAAGAAAGGCTACCATGCATGGGAGAGCAAGCCTTTGAAAAATATGACCAGAGGTAAATAGTAGATAGATAGCATAGATTTGAAGATCCAAATTACAGAAAGACCCCTTATCTGGAAAACTCCAGGTCGCAAGCATTCTGGATAACAGGTCCCATACCAGTACAGATAAATACTCTGTACATAGAGGCAAGTTCCTGTTAAAGGAACAGTAAAACCAAAAAATGAAATTGTATCAGATTATATATTGTGTACAAATGCCCTGCACTGGTAAAAGTTGTGTGTTTGCTTCAGAAACTCCTACTATAGTTTATATAGGCAAAGCTGCTGTGTAGCCATAGGGCAGCTATATAAATTGAAATAAGGCAAAATGGCACAGGTTCCATAGCAGATAACGGATAAGCTCTCTAAAACACCATTGTATTCTACAGAGCTTATCTGTTATCTCTATTTAACCTGTACCTTTTCTCCTATGAATGGCTGCCCCCATGGTTACACAACAGCTTTGTTTATATAAACTATAAGAGTTTTTGAAGGAAACACACAACTTTTACCAGTGCAGGGCAATGGTTCATTATATGTGAATTACCTTGAAACCCTTTTTTTTTTGTATTATTGCCCCTTTAAAACCTAAAACCTATAACGTTTCAATATTCCTTTAAATGATAACATTCTTGTGTTCTAAACAGCTTATTAGTATAATAATCCCTTATTTATGTAACATATTTAGGGAGATTTTACATCACCCACAACTTGGCTATCATATTCAGTAGGGTCTGTTTTATCAGTAACCTATGAACTTGCTTGTATATATTTCAAGTGTGGGAGGATTCCCCTGCAACCAGTGGTAGCACATCATAAATCCCTGCCAATTGTTTATGCCCTGAGTGGAAACAAACATAGGACCCCAGAGCTCCAAGCAGCAGCTCTAACTATTGTGCCTATTGTAATTGTAAGCTTTCTGGATAAAGGGTTTCCAGATAATGGATCCCATAACTGTATATGATGCCCTTTCTTTTTTGGGATACTGGTGCTTTAAAATGTAAGCTCCATACACAGCCTGCTGCCTCCATAAGTATTTGCTGCATCCAGGTTTATGTGAGTGTATATGTACATATACTGTATGTATATATGTATGTATGTATGTATGTATGTGCTCCACGGATAGTTCAAGCTTAACTCTCCAGTGTACATTGTGTTTTTTCCATACAACAGCTAGGACAATAGCGATTTTCAAAATACAAGTACATCAAAAATCAAAGTTTGCCATCTTGAGGAGTTAATTTTGAAAGAGAGATGACCTTTATCCTTATATACTCGCTCATTTTTTTATCAAGTCTCTCCAAGGGGACTCATCATATGCAGGGCTCTATGAACAGTATTGTCCTTATCACCTTCTTCCAGAAAGTGGTAGAGTAATAGGACTTTGTAAAGCGAAATGAAGCCCAGTCTGATGGCTGCTGATTAAAAATTGACTCTGCCACATCAAAGAGGAGTTGAAGGTGAAAATGATGATCACTTTCCTCTCCCAGGGATCCTGCACTATTTCTTTTATTCAACCTTGAAAGGTTCTTTCTGAATAAGATAATATCCCTTGAGTCTATTCTGGCTAGGCAGCATGAAAAAATGTAGATCAGTGTGTCTATTTTTTATAGAAAAATGGGATTTTGTTAATGGCTGAGCACAGTAAAGTGGTAGTTTGTTTGAGTTAAATACTGATAAATTAGTTGTAAAATGCTGGACTGTGAATATTAACTAACTGGATTCTGTAATGTTAAAGTGCTGATGTACTGTACATATGCACGACACACAGCGTGACTCTGGGGTGGGATAGAAGGGAAAATGTAAAATGCAAGTGCAAATATTTATATAGATATTTCTTTTGCTACATTTATTCCTGCGTGAGTGTTGGTATCACATAAACAGAATATACTCACTATAAAACTGGCACTCAGACAACTGCTTTAACATTATTTGTAATTGCAATTGAAATCAGTATTTGTTTATCCATTCCTTCTAGTCTGACTCTTGAAGCAATGTAGCAGATGCCTGTTTGCCTCCTTTGTTTCAGGAGTCAGAACCAGTACTGCAGGGATTATAAACATCAAGACAAGAATGGGGGGTCATTTATCAACAGTGGGGAAATTTGCCCTTAGTCAGTAACCCATGGCAGCTAATAATGAGTGAATCTGTTCAGTTTCACTGAAAAATTCGCATTCGTGAAAAAAATCGCAAAATGGTGAAAAATTAGTGAAACACATAAAATGACACATGTAACAATTTTTTTGATGCTGCGTGTTATGATTTTTTTTAACTCACTTCTTTTTTTTGGACACAAGTGACTTTTTTTGTTGCGCAGCAAATTTTTTCCGCTGCAAATTTTTGTAGCCATTTCACTAAAAAATCCTCCAATGGTGGATACATGCCTGGATACATGCCTGCCGAAAGATTTCACTTACCACTAATGGCAGCCAATCAAATTGTTTAATACGTTGTTCTTCCTGCGGCTGACTGGCAAAAAGCCAATCACTGATTGGTTATTATGGATTACTTCCCACGAGCTAATTTGCCATGTGTGGATAAATGGGCCCCAGTACTGCTTTCAAGACCTTTAAAACCAGTTATATTTTTAAATGAATATATATTGAAAAGTTGCATAAAATTATATTCTTTTAAATAAAGTTTTGGGGTTGAGATTCCTTTTAATGCATTTGGAACAAAGAGTGTCTTGGCCTGTGTGGTCTTCTCAGGAAGAATGCCCACAAAACCCAGTTCCAAGAAAGGGGCTACCTTTTGGTAATAAATGTGCCAAATTGAACACCAAGGGGAAATGCATTCTTATACCTTTATTTTTCTGAACGCATTGCTGTGATCATGACATGCTGTGATCCTAACACCCCTGTGTCAGTATCCTAAGCGATGAAAAAATGAGATGAATCTAGAACTGCCCCTAATATTCATATTCAATCAATATCTGCACTCTGCATTTAAACCAATTAGGGTCCTTTTTCCTAATTTAAATTCTAATTCATTAATGTAACATTAGCGAATGTCAAATAACCAGCAACATTTTCAAACCATTCTTGAGACTTGATCCCATCACTGCAGGGAAATTCAGTTTTGAGGTCTTAGGAAAAATCTGCTAAGTTGGCAGGCAGTGTGATATATTTTAAGTCAGGTTACTAGAAATGTATGAGCTATACATAGGGCAGGGCTTGCATACAGCTAAACACAGCCCAATAGCTATATGTACTCTTAAGGCCACTAGTTTGTGAGGTGCCCAAGTGAGTGGGTCTGTGTCCAGTTTGGTCACCTAGATAATGTCTATAACTGGTAATTGTTAACCTTAAACATAGGCCTACCAGATAGGGTTGCTACCTGTCCAGTTCACAAATGCCTATCTTGATTTCAGAAGTCTGATACCCTGACAGTACTCTGCCATGATTAACATTCAGTTTGGACAGTCATTGGCATTTGCATCATTACCCAACCCCTGAGTCACTGGCCTGCCCCCTAAACATCATCATCATGCCCCCAACATCATCAACCCCGCCCCTAACATCAACCACTATACCCTGTCTGGTACGTACAGTGACCAAAGGTGGCAGCATTATTACCAGATCAAGTAGGTGTCTAGAAAATCCATCTGAAAAAGGCTGCACTGTTTGCAATTTAATTCAAATCATTAGTGCTGCCCTGTAACATGTATTTATAGCATGTTGGATTGTATGGCGTGTCCATATATTTTTTATAGCGATTTGGTAACTCTTTGTGAAGGCCATCAGCATGGTCCAGTACACAGTCCAATTAACTGTAAAGTTGGCTGAGGGTGACAGAATTTCAGCCATCAGCAGCTTTAATATGGCCAGCCTTATTTGAAAATGATGTGTCAAGTCTCCATCTGTAGGACCAATTAGGGTCATATAGGACAACCCCACACACATTGACTCAACTGACCTCATTCAGCAATTAAACTGTCCATACAAATCTGGGAATGATAATGAGATATTTCCATACACTGTATTATAATTACATAATGTATGTAATGGCATGCAAATTTCATGTAAAACTGTAGGGTAATTCTGTACTTATACATGACTCCTCTAAACTTCATCAGACAGTCTGGCTCTTATGATTCTCAACATGGTTTGACAGGCCCCTGTGAGTCTCCTTCTCTGAAAGGCAACGCCATTGTGAAGCCACATCTATTCACAGCTAAGCACCACTAGACAAAGGCAATTTAAGACAAATGCAAAAAGAGAGACGTGACCATCAAGTCCAGCTCGTCAGTGTAGCACCCAGCATCAATGACCCTCCTTAGAAAAATATATGACATTTTGAAAACATTCTTACGGGCTGTGCTTCTCTTTCTGTTCTCCCAGCAGTCTTCAAATGTCTTATTGACACTGCAGTTGTGGGAATTAGTTACTGGCTGTTTGTAAAACCTGTCAGCTCCAAAACTCCAAAAATCAGATATCTATTAGTTTAATCTCTCCTGGCACCGATTTATTCTTTTTAATCTGAAAAAGCATACTCTGATGCCATTATCGCTCATCAGCCTTCCATGGAGGGTGCTAGCAGGTACAAAGTTGCAGTTGAGTAACCCCATGTTCTATTGAGCAGCCATGACATGGGAATCTCCCAAGATGTATAGGCCTCCAGGGCTACATATAGTTATCATGGAGTTTCTGTGTACACAGCCGAGCATCTACATCTGTTCTGTCAAAATTGTGATTGAACCTGGCTGATCCCCCCCATCAGCTCTGCTATGATTATGATCCGCCGGTTCATTCACAAGGAGCGTTCCCTTACTGTTTATAAATGAACAGATCATTGCATTTTGACGACAGAGGATTTATAAGTCTTAACAGAATTCAGTGGCAAATGTCAGGTTAATGTAATGGTGGTTAAGGGAGAATTTGTTTGTGAATATCATTATCTGCGAGGAGAATAAATGTCGTTACTGTAACTGAAGATGCAAATGTTTGCAGAGTGCTATTTTATGAAGCCAAATGGAAATTTGATTCAGCAGTTTAACCAGAGAAATGGATTCTGCTCTTGTAAAATTATTGCTCCCCTGTAAGAAGCATTTTTCCTGAGTGTTACCAGAGAGCTCATTGCCATCGCTCATATTTTAATGAAACTGGATGCGGCTTGAATAAGTACGAGTTCCTCCCAGATTAGTTCTAAGGCTTACTGGTGGTGATCTTTATTACAGCTCAGAAACCTGTATCTTCGGCACTGACCTTTAGTCAGTAAGTCGTGAGCTGTTACTGAACTACAGTATAACTCCCAGAGAATGGATAAAAGATGATGATTGGGCTGGAATTTCAAGTGACATTGGATAACAGGGGAGGCTGCTAGCTGTATTCCATCAACTACTCCAGAGCCATTATGATATATGATTCAATCAAAAGATACCAGGGCCCTTGATTTCTCTGTTCCTTTTTCTTTTTTTTTTGGAGGGAGTAAACATCTGTAAAGGGGCATAATAATCTTATATATACACACAGGCTGCCCTTGTTGTAGTAAATAAATGTATAATTGGGTTCCCATATAACTACATATACACATTGCCTTTGGTGAAAGCAAGGTTTAAACACATGGGCAGGCAGGTATTAAGGCTCCATTTTTTAGGTTCTGGGTTTTTTGATGGCAAAATACAAACTCACGACAAATCCAAAGGCAAAAATACAGCATCTAAAACCATCAAGATTGTGTAGAAGTCAATTGCAAGTGTCCCTTTTACAGCTTGAAGAGCTTTCTTTGCTTCGTAGTTTTAGCGGTTTTCAGGGGGGTTCGACATTGGCTTTTGTATAACTAAACGAAAAAGTTGCAGTTTTTGTGCAACAAAATGAAAAAGACGCAGTTATAACATTTCTCTGCATTTTTTTTTTTTTGTTCATGCTTTTTCAATTCAGATCTATTGATAAATGACTGACATTTGTAGATATGAGTTTAGTCTTGGTTTCAAAAAACCATGAAAATCTGAATGTTAATAAATGCCCCCATGAAGTAACAAAAACATATATACATTTATACACCTTTCTGTGTTATTTGCCTGGAATTAGATAACATCATTCAGAATTTCTAATGCTTTGAGTTTTGTATTTGAGGCAATCATTGGGAGATACATCATTCTAGTGGCTCCAACCACATCTTGGGTAATTCAAGGTGCTTGTCAACGCTTACATGATCATATCGACTGACAAATCGGAATTTAACTTTGAAGTTAGGATTTTTATCTGCCCAAATTATGCCACCCTGGCCTGCAGCATTAGTTCTTTAGAAAGTCTTTGCCCTAGTTTTGGTTAAGGTGCCGTGTTTCATTTCTTCAGTAAGAAGGGCCAAAGTTTACTATGAGGTCATATAAAAATTCTTCCTATTCTTTCATTCTAGCCTCCATGTTAACGTCCCCTTCACCCTGGGAGAAGTTGATTTTCTGGCCTTTATGAGAGATTTTAATAATGCATTCAGGTAACACCAAGAAATGAATCGACATTCAGATAAATGCTAAGAGCATTGCAGGAATCCTCTACTTTTTGTGTGTTTATAGAAGTCATTATAACAGCTTACACTTATTTATTGACATATATTATTTATTATCATTGGAGACAAACATCACCGGTGATGTTGCCCATAGCAACTAGTAAGATCTTTACTTTTGTTTTCTTGTAGGTGATCATTAAAATATAATTGCTAATTGATTGCTATGGGCAACATCACCAGTAATATTTGTTTCCAGTGTTAATAAATACACCCCTTATAGTGCAACTACAAGGGTCTTGGATAAAATTATCAAAATTTTGTAGGTGTCAATGTGGGTGAAGGGTAGTCCATAATGCCGTCAACCCAAGGTATGTATAAAAGGCATACATAAAAGTACAGTATTTACAATGGAAGGATACAGTTAGAATCAGGGATACAGCTAGAATCTACTAAGAATCATGGCCAGTCTGAAAAAACATGGCATTAACCCCATTAGTGCACAAATAACTAAATCTGTGCATCATCTACAGTATATAATATATGCAAATAGATTTATTGGCCACCCATCTCATCTGATTGCTTGGGTAACTGCCCCCAGAGTGTGCAGCCAGAGTCACTAGTTGTTGCCAGGTTGGCCACAATAAATATATTTATGTCTACATATTTAGCCAAAGTCTGTAAACACAACTCATGTAAAGCCAATTCGGTTCATGCACAGTGATGGCATATGGACTGAAGCTAGATTTGTACTTGTTGGAGTGCCAAAAGAATGCCCAATTGTCTAATTAACTTCATACTTTAACAAGAAACAGCCCAGTGTTCATACTGGCAGCCATGTAGCACTTTTTTAAATTTATTTACTAGCCCCTTTTGTCACTGGATCATAAATAGAGATGTAGCGAACTGTTCACCGGCGAACTAATTCGCGCGAACATCGGGTGTTCGCAAGTTTGGAAGTTCGCGAACTTTTCGCGTATGTTCGCAATTTGGGTTCGCGTGGGGTTTTTCCGCTGCGTTTTTTCTCGGCCTAAAAACGCCGCACAAGCCACACATGGTATTTTTCAGCAAATCCCGTTTCCATGGTGCTAATAGTGCAAAATAGCAAAAAACGCAGCTTATTTCCGCTAGGTCTGCCAGCTGCCTTTGCGGTTTTATGCAACGCTGTGTCAACAAAGTATTTTTCAGAGAAATTTTTGCCCTTGATCCCCCTCCTGCATGCCACTGTCCAGGTCGTGGCACCCTTTAAACAACTTTAAAATCAGTTTTCTGGCCAGAAATGGCTTTTCTAGGTTTTAAAGTTCGCCTTCCCATTGAAGTCTATGGGGTTCGCAAAGTTCGCGAATATTCGCACTTTTTGGCGTAAGTTCGCAAACGCGTTTGCAAACTTATTTTTTGAGGTTCGCTACATCCCTAATCATAAATAAGCTTCACTTTTGTCCCAGTCGAGTCCCTAGCAAATATGCTTTGGCCTTATACAAAACAAGGAGATTTTGCAGTCATGCATATTAGTAAATGTACAATCTCATTTGACTCAACTGCAGTATGGAGAGATAATGGGGAAAAAAATACATATTGTCATAATTCGTATATAAATAAGTCAATATTAATGCAGTTTCCTGTTGATCAGAAACAGAAATTAATTCTTTAGTTCTTTGTGAGCTTTATCTGTATACTAACTGAGGCAGCTACTGTATAGTGATAAGGAAAAGCTATTTGCATGATTTAGTAGTCGGTATATTGTGTAGTATCTGGCTATAGTTAACATTCTGCAAGACTACTTTAACCTTAAACCCCCACATAGAATTAAGCAAATTCAGTGGTTGTGCCGAATGTATATTCTATAACATTTAAAGTAAATATACTTAGCAAAGCCCAGATGCCAAACTAAACTAGAATCAATAGGAATGCTTTCTAGTGTCTGTTTTTATTTCACCTCCTATAACCCCACGCTTACCATAAATATAGGAAACTATGAAAATCATTTTATGATTTAAAAGGTCTTGCTGGTAGGGGCAGCTTTAAAATTGAGCTTGATACCAAATGAAAAAGCCTTCCGTGAATGCTTGAATGATTCTTATAATAACAGGATCAGCTTGCATTGTCAGTAGGGTGGAAAAGTACATCATGCAAAGACAAACATACAGAAGTCATATACACAATGTAGAATAGCCCTGTGTGCATTCGATAGCTCGGCGACAAACAGCACGGGGCACACCAGTCTGCAAAAGTTATTAAAAAGAAAATGTAAGAGCTGCAATTTCTGTAGCTGAAATGTCAGTTGAGATAACTGGAACGCACAGTAACAGAAGTTCGCTTAGCTGGTTTTCATATTCTGAACTTTTCATTTATGATGTTTTCGTTGGCATAGGAGTTGATGGACTTAATGTTTTAAATAGAAAATTAAAAGTTACTTGATAGGAGACATGCTGAATTGTGGGATATGACATTAGGCCAGGTTGCATATTTATATATGTACTGTAAGCAAAGCCAAATTGTGGATTTGTCTACCTTCCAAGGTCTGTCTTTGGGGATCGAACAGTATGTGGGTTACTTGGTGGTCTACAAACAGCATCTTGTTTCATTTGAAGAAGAAATTAATATGTTCTTTTCCATGCAATTTATATTTTGTTTTAAAATAAACCAAGGAAAACACATTAAATTTGACATATAATGCAAACATGTTAATTTACTAAAACTATATGCCCGGTACCGTTTTGCTACAATAATTGTTGAAATGTATGCAGCTAGTGTTTCAGGCTGAAATGTAAATGTAACTTATAACAAACAGATCATTTGGCATTTATATTTGTAATACTCTACCAAGAAGTGAGAGACAAAGTGAAAACCTGGGAATGGTATAATATTAGGCTAACTGTGCAGAAGCTTTTTGAAAATTTAGATTCGGTGGCCTGTTTAAAAGGAAACATCTTATTGGTTGCTGTGGGCTACTGCTACTGGGCAAACGTAATGCCTCTTATTACATATGGGGGATAGAGATGGAATGCCTTTTATATAGACTCCAGACACAAAGGGGCATATTTATTATAGTGTGTAACATTACCAGATCTTTGCTTTTGTTTTCTAACTTTAATGGCTGATTGGTTGTTCTGGGCAACATCACTGGTGATGTTGGCTTACACACTATAAAACATATGCCCCAAACTGTAACATCTCTGTTCATGTGGCACGTGCAATGTTAGAGCTAAGCACTATAGAGCTCCATGTTGTAGCTCCCACCCATCTTAGCTACAGTCAGGTGATCCCAGTGGAGCAAATTAAAGGGCAACCATATGGGGGTTTTAATCTTGCAAGCAAGTAAATTGCAGGTAAAACTCAGTCCTATATATATTGATGATGGGTGAGTGCAGAGGATTTCTTGTTGCTGTCTGTATGTATTTGGTGGTCACAGCCTCATTGCACCCCCGCCTAATGGTTAAACATTTAGCGGTGAGCACAACTTTCCCTTGTTTCCTTACCTCCAGGGACATAGGTTTTCCTTCAATCCTCTTTTTCCCTCAGTTGATACCTGGCCATGACTGTTTTTACATTAATACAGCACTTATATTGTAATGTCACCCACTGTGACCTACAGCACTTATATTTGCCTATTTGTGTCTGTAAGTTACCCCTCCCATATAGATTGTAAGCTCTACGGAGCAGGGACCTCCATCCTCTTGTGTCTTTGACTCTTAACTTATTGCAGCTGTATCTTGTATTTATTTGTGCTTATTGTAATACTTTGTATTTATCTATTTTAATACCCCTGTTTATATTAATGTATTCTACTGTACAGCGCTGCGTACATAAGTAGCGCTTTATAAATAAAGTTATACATACATACATACACACACAAAGTGGCAGATGAATTAACATACTCACTTTTGTATTTTTTAAAGTTTTTGAAACCACGACTAAACAAATTTTCTCTAAAACTATGAATGCCAAGTGATTTATTAAAAAAAGCACTGAAAAAACATGCAAAAAAAAAATGGATAAACCACAAATTTTTCTCATTGTCCCACAAATGAAAGGGTAACCCCCCCCAAAAAACTCTAAAACCACAAAGCCAAAAAAGATCTTCCAGTTGTAAAAATGGACACCTACTTTTGACTTCTACATGGCCTGGGCATTTTTCTTTTGGATTTGTCGCAGTTTTGTCACATAATAAATGACGGTAAAAAAATTTTTTTATCTGTGACAAAATCATATTTTTGTGCAATAAAATATGATTAGTGAAAAAGAACACCACCTTAGTTAATGACCCCCATAGTCTTTGTGTTGGAAGAATCCATATTTCTTATTAGGTGCCATATTTCTTTACCTTGAAGGCCCACGTGTATCTTAGGGATATAATAGGATATCAAATCTACAATATGTTATATTACAACACAAGGTGAAGTAGATGTGGACCTTTTTGCCCTGGACATTATTTAAAAAATGGTTCCTTTGTTGATTTTACTGTAAGCCAGAGCAATGGATAAACCACAAATTTTTCTCATTGTCCCACAAATTAAAGGGTAAACCCCCCCAAAAAAACTCTAAAACCACGAAGCCAAAAAAGATCTTCTAGTTGTAAAAATGGACACCTACTTTTGACTTCTACATGGCCTGGGCATTTTTCTTTTGGATTTGTCGCAGTTTTGTCAAATAATAAATGACGAAAAAAATTTTAAAAATTTATCCGTGACAAAATCATATTTTTGTGTAATAAAATATGATTAGTGAAAAAGAACACCACTTTAGTTAATGACCCCTATAGTCTTTGTGTTGGAAGAATCCATATTTCTTATTAGGTGCCATCTTTCTTTACCTTGAAGGCCCACGTGTGTCTTAGGGATATAACGGGATATCAAATCTACAATATGTTATATTACAACACAAGGTGAAGTAGATGTGGACCTTTTTGCCCTGGACATTATTTAAAAAATGGTTCCTTTGTTGATTTTACTGTAAGTCAGAGCAAATTTCCTTTTTTTTTTAGTTAATTATCTTCCAGCATGCTCTGTCTTCACCTCTGGAATTGGCTAAGCCATTTACCTACTTTAATATTCACATCCTTACACATCTAACTTAATTTATTAGCTTGAACTAATCCCAAGTAATGCTAAACTTGACCCCCACGCTCTGTTCCAAGCCACCACTTAATTTAACTTGTTGTATAAATAGTCTGAAAATGCTTATTTTATTATAAATGCTTATGTTAATATACAGTATCCTTCATAGCTCTTATGCTTATGCTCCCAAAGCCCACTCCTTTGTGCACTTAAATGATAAATCAGTTTCATTTGATCTAATTTATGAGTAGAGGTGGACATACCATTTGTAACATGTATCCTTGATCTTAATTATTCATGTTTTCTGTGTCGGTGGGTGTGGTTTTAACTATAAAGGGTTAGGGCAAATCATTATACATTGTATTTCATCCTTACTCATGAGATAGGATACCCTGGAAAATATGTTTAACCCTTTCTTGTCTGTATTGCCTAATCCTGGGCAGAACACAGTTACATTTGCGACCCTCTCATTCTCAATGGACACAGCTTTTGAAAAAATAAAGAGTGGTAAAATACTTTGCAGTACATTCAACACTTTAGATACTGTGGATCACGTGCAACAGTTCTCTGGGGGTGGACTCACTCATCACTGGTACACAAGTACTGTCTAACATGTGTCTTGGGTTGTTGTCTCGAGAAGACTCTATGGGATTACACATAGAATTCCCTGAGTTTCCAAGCCTGGTGAGTACCACCTAGGAAACTACCCCACACTAGATATCATCAGTGGAGCACAAGAATGCTCTTTTTAGCTACTTTCTCTGCTTAACGCTCCTGTATGTGTTCTACTACAGAATCCCTCATTGACAAGATCCCTTTCCCAGACTTACCCAAGGGTCATTTTTCCCATAGGGCACAGAGCTTCTTACTGACAGCTTATGTTTCAAGCTCTGCAGTAATATCCATCCCTTTCTGAAGTGAAGTCCATAGAGAAAGCCATGTGCTCCCACCCCTTAAATTAACTATGGGCAGGAACAACTCACACTACCCCTTGGTCTATGAAAACACACCCCTACTCCAGGGCATAGGCAACAGCTACTGGGAATTCCTAAGCCAATATGGAAACTAACTCGTTAGGTCCCCTACATTTTGTTTGAAAAAGCAGGATTCCATTAGGGATCAAACCCTCCACCCCATGAACTCATTTGGGCAAGCAGAACCCCTTTAACAATTTGAATATATTTCCATATCCCATACCATTTCTCCATTTCCATAGTGAAAAAGTTGACAAAAAATTCAAATGTTTACGGCAATATTTTGATGTCCCTAAAAATTAAAAACCACGTATTATCAAAAAACATTTCTATGGATTGTAATAAGCCTCCATCTGCTCTGTAATTAAGCCACATGTTGTCCTCCTTGGATGTTGGTTTGCAGAGGCGATTGTACAATGATATCTATGCAACAACATAAGATAAATATTTTAGAATATGTTTGAAACTAGCCAAAGTGTTGCCATAGAGATGAGTATATTCCAGACATTCTAAAGGCAGTAGATGGAAATATGCATTTGTGTGATTTTTCTAGCTACTTAAGTAACAACTGGGTGAAACAATGGGCAATCCTACAAGCAGGGTTTAATAGCTGAGATGCAAAGGGAGAAACCAACTAAATAACAAATGGGGCCACAGGTGAGTGAAATATCAGCTGTTGTATGTAGTGCCGAAAAACTACGTGATAAAGAAATGCATGAAAAAAGATGTACATTTAGGGATATTTCTGAACCTTCACTCTTTACATTTCCAAATGCATTTTTAGTTTCTATGAAAAGGCCATTATCACTTATTTAGGTTATTGTAAGGCTTTGCTGGGGTTCGAGTCTGGGACCTCTTCGTTACTGGCTGCTTGCCCTAATCACTGGAGAGCAGCTGGCAAGCACATATCTCCTTTTCATCTGGATCCCTGGCTATGTTATATAACCCCAGCAGCCAATCAGGCCAGCCCTCCTCACATCCTGTGCCTGAGCATTGGCCTTGGTTACCTGCACACTGTGGTATGTCCGTGGCTCTTGTTCCTGTGCTCAGGCTCCTGTCTGTACCTGCTCAGTCCTGTTTCTGTTCAGTTCTCTTTGTCCACCCCATCCTGCTCTTACCTGTCCCTGATCTTTTTGCCCACTCCACCTCATTCCTGTCCCAGATTCTTCATCCACTCCATCCCTGCCAGTAATTCTCCCACTGCTTCCTGTACCTGGTCCTTTCCCCTCTACACCCTGAATCTGTCTAGCCTGCTCCTAATCTCCTGTCACCCCTTTTCTGTACCTGTTGGCACAATACCTGGTGCCTGAAGCACTCCCCCACCATAAGCCCTCATAGTTATGCTAACTAACAGAGCCTGTGAATACCTACACAACATATATTTGTTCATAAAGAGTTTTATTCCATTCAAGGCATGAATTTTATACATTTCTATTAGAAAAATGCAGCATTCTTTGAACACTGTTTCATGTGCCTTTACTGTGAAATGAAGCTTACCAAGTTTTTGGCATTTTAGATTCCAGATTATGCACAGCAGTGCCCAGCCACCACCGACTTCTGGTGCTCTCTTTATTGTTTAATTAAGGATTTTACAGGCTAGAAGAAAAAAAGATGACATGTAACCTGTTATTTATAATGCATGATGTGTGCGTGTTAGGCTAGCAAACCCACAGCTGCATGAGAAAGACTGTTATGTCCATCATAACTGATACACTGAAGGATAGAAAATGTAACAGGCATGGTAATTCGTCTGTAAATTATTTTTTTAACTGTACAGGGAAATCGAAGGGTTGATTTTCAGTATGTGCTGTAATTGTGTAACACCCATGTAAATTAATTGCGTAACACAGTAAACTCCAATAGAAAAATGAATGCCTGGTTCATTTTTATCTGTACACATATATTCCAAGTAATGTGATCAGTATCAAACTTGTGGTAGTGTTCAAGCCACTAATTGCCACAACAAACTTTTCACTGTAATTTAGTGCTACATTAACTATAGGAGATAAGTCTTTCTAGGTCAGTCAGCAAAGCATAAATTGTAAGGTATCCTCATCGGAGCTATGCAAGCCATTACAAATAAGTCCCAACAGATGCCCTTCCAATAATCTCCAAGCAGATCCTTCAAGTTCTGTGACAGTAGAGTATAATCACTATGGCTGGCTCATCCAGATCTTTTTGGTGAACTTTTTGTAGTTTTCAAGTCAAGTGGATGGCACCTTTCCATGCCAGCAAAGGCATACTTGCTGAATATTTCAATTTTGTAGGCAGCATATCTGTGGGATGTCCTCCTTCTCTCATAGATGCCTATCATTATCAGCAGACAGCTCATTTTGAACATGTCCATATTCTACAGGTCCTCATTTAGTAGTACTCAAGTTTCTGCTACATGTACTGTAGGGCAAGATTGACTTGATGACTTAAATGCTATGATTAAGGGTGCATGCTCCTGAAACACATCAAGATTTGGGCCTCGTTGTATGGTGTTGACTTTATAATCGTAGTGGAATAAAGCTCTTTTTATGGAAGATACTGGTGTTGCGGCTCACTTTTCCTGTTGAAACCCTTGATGGCTTAAATACTATCTTATTTATCAGGCTGTTTTTTTTTCTTCCTTCAAAGGCACTATTGTAGGCTGATAGATGGTGTGGCAACATCTGTAGATATGGCAATCATCCTGCAGAGATCCCATGAGCCCAAGAACTTGGCATCTTCTGCCTTCAATGAAATTTCAGCAATGTGAGCAATCTTTATTTTTGTGCCATTTGTTGACATGACGAAAGCACTCTTGTGTCTACTGTTGGCATATCCTGAAGGGTGAAGCTTAGCTTGTTGGTGCCACATTGCTTCATGTCCAACAAGACCTTTCCCCATGATTCAAGCTATTTATCTATAATTATGCTGAATAACAATGCCTACAGATTTGGTTGAGACCTGTTTTGATTGTGAATGCACTGTTTTGTATTCATGCACTTGACCCCTGCTAGAGATGTTATAATAAAAGGCACAAATAACTCAGATTTTGTTAGCATCAACAAAGCTTTCCACAAAGAGTCCAACTGGATACTGCAAAAGATTTTCATTAACCCAATAAATACAAAATAGTTCAAATCTTTTTCCTCCAGCCATGCCACACTTCTTTTCCTCCAGTATGGAGGACAACCATATTGGCACCTTAGCTATTACAGAGCCCCCTGTACCCCATAAACAAAGATTTGGTCAGGTCCTCCGTTTTTGTAATTTTGAAGCCATTTCTGGGGTACCTGAATCATCTAATGTCTTATCTAAATAAAAACCTGTAACCTATTAATATTTTGGGGCTCTACATGCTATATAGCTGGCTGATCATATGCATAAAACAAATCATAAGACCTTTGGTATTCATATTTGAGCATGTGGGAGATAAGATGCTATAAATTGAACGTCTATTTTAAAAAAAATTGCAGAATTGGCTAACTTTTGATAAGATAAGATTTGATATTTTAATATGGAGTAGAAAGAAACATATTGCTTTGAAGTCTTTTGTTTGAGTCAGTACTTTCTACAAATGTATGTTTGTGTGAGGCTATCTTACTGTTAGGGGTAAAATGACACATACACTGCAGATATGCAGTGAGTATTGGTTACGGAGGTTTATTTTCACTCATTAAAATTATAATGCCCTATTAACATTTTGCAAGTCACATGGTACCCTGTGAATGTCATCAAATAAAAAAATGTTTCATATTGTGCATTATTGTCTTTGTACCCATATCGGAGTTATAGTGCTGTATACTTGACCTCCCTAGAAGATTTTCTGATACAGTCGAAGCTGAAGTAAAAATCTCATGATGATAAGTAAGTAGGGCATACAAAGCCTTTATGGTAAACAAAAAAAGCTGATTGCAGAAAAATACAGAAAATGAAAAATAGAACTAATGAAGAGTTTAACCTTACTGAGCAGGGTTTTTAGTCTCCATGGCAGGAGAACCTACACAGGAGCAAGCTATATATGAAAACTGAACGAACGAACGAATAGAAGGAACATATTTAATCTATATAAAATCAATGTTTCAGAAAGAGCAAGTGACTTTAGTGTGGAAAGGTCATTTAAGCCTTAAGGTCCATAGGGCAAAATACACTATATATGTGTGTTTACTGATTCTACTGATCGATATGAGTTAAAAAAATAAAACACAAACTCACTTGGCAAGTTCTAGTTTGTGCTAAGCAGGTCTCTCTTTTTCCCCCCTTTTTAATGCATTTGCACACAGCAGGATTTCACTGTTGTTGTGTGAAAGCTAACAGAGAATGGAGCCTCTAACTTGTGGAAATAGGAAATATGCACAGTTGGGGACTCAAAACATTCACACAGATGTAATGACCTAGTGCTCCCTCTCAGGGGGTATTTGGCAGTGTGATGGTAATAAAGCTAGTGAAGCACTTTAAATTAAAAGGAAAAAATGTTCTTTTTTCCCCCCCATTTAAAATAGATATATTGACTTGGTGCTAATGCAGAAGAGACTGTAGGCAAGGCGTCCTACTTTCCTTTTCCTATCAGGCATCAATGCTTTGTAAACAAATGGTAGTGTTAGCTAAAGGAATCCAAGCTTGAAAATTACATTTGATCCTAACAATTATGTGGACGTTATGATTATGCAGCTGGGACGAACACAAATACATTGTGCTTATCTCCATCTAAACAGTATTGGCTCATGACACAAATGAAAAACTGTAAATTTCAGATGTGATTAAATAAACTGCATGCAATGCTATGCAATATAATAAAATATATATATATTATATACTAAAAAGCTGTCATTAAGTGCAGCCCAATAGAAGATCCTTGAGTCCTGACACTGGTCTATTGTATAGAGAATATCAATGTAATTGTTCAGACTTGTCAAACCCAATGTTACTCTTAATTTCTTTTTGGCTGTATTCTCCAAAATGATTGTATCTTTGGTGCTTACGTTTTTACACTGTTTGCACAGAGGAGTGAGTGGATGAGTCAATCTATCCCGTTTCGCTTAGTTTTTTTGTTAGCAGGGTATCTGGGTAATCTGGAGTAGCAGTAACAGTCAGGAGTCTTACCAATCAGGATGATGCTGCAAGCATGGCTGATACTTTATTCACCTTACAACAAGAAGGAAAACAGGAACATAACATCACATCCTGGAGACCCTTCCCAGAATGCATAGGTTCATAAAAACTTTATAAACACAAAACAATATGTATACCTACTGGCAGAACATAACAGTATAACACAGTATATTAGAGAGAAGGTTTTTTGTTGCTAACTGACAGTGTACAAACACTAGTCTAACATTTTTGCTGCCCGCTTCTTTTTTGGTTGCATTTGTTTTTTTTGCAGTGACCATGACTAATTGGTCGCAACCACCACCATTTTGACACGCCCGTGTCCAATTTGATACAAGACTTCTTTTGTTTTTTTACGTGACTGCGCCCAATTTGATGCAACTTTTTTTGACATGCAACAAATTTTCGCAGAAGTGAGAAACAACTCACCAGTGGCAAAATGCAGAAATTTGCTGCAAATCCATGCCTGGAGAAAAAAATTCCCTCATCACTAGTGAGTGGGTCAGAATAAATACAAAATTTCACACATGTGACAAAACATTGGAAAATACCATTACGTAGATATTTGATTTCAGTGGAAATTTCTGCTGGTAGAACATTTAAATGGTGTAAGCACCAGAATATATACAAGCATTTGAAGGATAAGGACTAGCTTTTATAGGTGGGTGGGTGGTATATATATTTTTTATATTTTATCATTTAAGGTTTTTTGTTTTTTTTTTAATTGTAAATTTTAAAAAATAATTTAATGGAAAATGAGTTTTCTTTTTACAAAATTACATTAAACTCTTAACTGCAAAAAAAATGTTGTTTCACAATTTAGAATTTGAAAGTGAAAAATCAGCTTCCAGTGTTTTTCACCAGTGGAAAAAAGCCGCCTAAGAATAAGTAGATATGAGCTGAAACTGCCCCATATGTGTGTGTTTTTTTCAGGAGGAGCAGATCCAGGCCTGAGTTTGCCAAAAAAAAATGCATTTGGAGGGGTTCATTTACAAGCAGTTCAGTGTACAAAGTGCAAGTTCTGGGCACAAAAAGGATCTTTTAGAGATACAGGTATGACATCTATTATCCAGAATTCTTGAGACCTGGTGCTTTTCTGTAATTTAGATCTCAGTACAGGTATCGGGTCTGTTATCCAGAAAGTTCCAAATAACAGGAAGGGCATCTCCCATAGACTCCATTAAAAGCAAAGAATTCACATTTTTAAAAATGATTTTCTTCTCCTCTGTTATAATAAAATAGTATCTTGTAAGATGTAATTAATCCTTATTGGAGGAAAAACATTCCAATTGGGTTTATTTAATGCTGAAATGATTATTTAGTACACTTAAGTAGTGATTAGCGAATCTGGCTTGTTTCGACGGAAATTTAATGAAGCTGCGGAAAAATTTGTGAACCAGTGAAAATTACGCAAAATGTGGCTACTGTGTGACATTTTTTGGATGTGTGACTTTTTTGACATGTGCAACTTTTTTTGATGAGACTGCCACTTTGTTAAACCGCGACTTTTTCCTCACTCGGGAAAAAAATCTGCCAGTGGCGAAATGCAGAATTATAGGTCCCACTTATTCTTTTCAAAAATTTAAATTTGTTTAAAAATTGTTTTATGGGAAATGACCTTCCTGTAATTTGGAACTTTCCAGATAAGAGATCCCATATCTGCATAACTGAATACACTGCTCATTATATTGCTCATTATATTGCATGTT
Organism: Xenopus tropicalis; assembly: GCF_000004195.4. NCBI lineage: Eukaryota > Metazoa > Chordata > Amphibia > Anura > Pipidae > Xenopus > Xenopus tropicalis. The sequence goes on from NC_030682.2 coordinate 122,918,532, forward strand.
TGTTTCTGAGCTCAGCTGATTGAGCTAGAGCAAACTGCCTGCATATTGTGCCTGAGCATAAAAGAAAGATGGGAAGCTATTGTGGACACGTATGAAGGTGTGACTCCTTAGTGCTGGGGGTGCTATAAGCCTGGGCTAATACATTCAAGTTATAAAATACGATACATAATTTTTAGTCTAATTCGCTGCCAGGCTTTAGTTCCCCCTTTTAATTGCCATTGTGAAAGACGAAAGAGACGGAGCCTAAATAGAAACATGACTAATAATACTATAACATTAAAAACTCTGGCAACCAAATAGTAGTTTAAATTCCTTTTTAGAGAGAAAGAGAATATAAAGGAGTAAATTATAAGCTGCTTAAGCCATTTTACATTAGCCTTCTGAGCAATAGCTTAATTCTTTGTCTGCTGAGCAGCCTGAATATGCCTTATGAGGGGGGTTTAAATGCAAGAAGGTATTTAAAACTGTTATTAGTTAGTTATTGTTTTCTTTCCTTTGTGCATTTTTTTTCCTTAACAGCTCCTAACGCGTCTTTACCAGGACGCCGTTCATGTCTGAAATTGCAAGGCCAGAGAATCTTAACCTCTCTCCGCCTGCTGTGTAGCTGTAAAGGTCTTACCGTTTCTGACCGGAGCTTTGTATATGCAACAATCATCTCCAGCAGCGGCATTACTTCTGGATACATTTACAGCCTCAAACACCTAAAAACAACCTAAGCACATTATTTCCAAGTAGGCCCAAGGGTGCGGAAATCACTGTAAAAGTGCTGCGAAAACTATTACACAAACACCTGTAATGGCAAAGGAGTTTTTTTTCTTATGCCACAAAGGTATGATTTAAGCTTTAACAAAAATTGCTTTTACTAGTGGATTAGCATTCTTTTAATATCCCATGGACATCAAAATTGAAAAAGTGACATTCTCGAGATTATTTTAAGTGTTTGGCATATTTCAAACACTGCAGAAAAAAATATCTAAGCAAGAATTGTGAGCGTGCTCATCTGTTGGACAGTGCAGCTGAAATCATAGAGCCCATTTATTATTATTATTATAGGGCAAAGTGTAAAACAGTAAAGCAAGCCTGTTTTCTAGTCTTTGCTTATAGCCAATACCTGTGCTTTGCTCAAATCCACAACACTTTGTGCTAACCACAGTGCAGCTGATGCAGCATAAATCAAAGCTCATCAACTCCTTGCACTATATTTATGTAACCCCTATTTGGCTGGAAACCAGCCAACCTCAAGCTTGGATAGGTTAGAGCATGGGGTACATACGACTCTCTTAAACAGGATGGGACTTCGCTAAATGGAAGTAGTGTAGTGCACTACAACTCACTGTAGCTGCGTGCAGGGTAAATTAGAGAAAAATGGACGCCAGAAGGTTCTTGATGGTGCCTATGACTACGTATCTTTTGTATACGAAACGCTTGAGGACATTTTTGTTTTAAGATCTCTACAATAAAGACAAGTTTTAGTGGACCAAGGAGTGCGTGCCATTTCTCTTCAAACTGATGTTCGCTTAATACCTCAAGCTACGGGTTCAGGGCGCTGCACCTGGACCACCACTTGTCTTTGGTGAGTGCATTTCCCAATAACTTTGCCAGGACTGTTTTGAAGTCGTGTGTTGGAGGTGGAGGGTCCGGGGTTTATACACCCGGACCACATAATTTATGGGGTGAGCTTATTACCACTTCATTTGCACTTAGCTTTGAAAGATAGCCTGGGGATTGTACTGAGGCTTGTATACACACATTCCCCCTCCTGTTAGCGTAAAACTGAGCCACTTAGTATTATTTTTAGGTTCTTGATGGTGAACAAATAGCAACTGGGTAAAGCACTTGGGCAGCTCGGCACCCCTATGGACGGCAGTCTGGATAGATACCTCAGTCCTCAGGTTGAACACCTCTAGCTTTACAGAGTCCTACAGCCGACTGTGGATCAGGGTTAGATACTAGCCTGTATCCTGTGTCTTAACCATGGCCCTATGCTGAGGCAACAGTGCCTGTATGTAAGGGTACTTCCAGCTACTTTCATGGTTGGAGCCAAAAGCTGCTCTTGCGTCCTTCACCTAACTATCTCACTTTCCTAGAAAGTGCTCAACAGAGTATAACTATATAACTGGTCCTCATTCACTGGGTTCCTGTCCCCGCCTTCACTAGAGTGCAGATGGATACTCTAGGGTAGAGATGGCTTTACTGGGGCCCTGTTGATCCCTGGCTCAGTGGACCTTCCACCTGAGATACTGAGGCAGCCAAAGAGGAAGACCCACCCCTTTGCTAAACCCTATATGCGAGTGCAAATGGTGTGGTCAACCAAATAACCAATAAGGCATAAGTGCAAAGGATAAACTATATACATGGGTCTTTGCCCAGTAACAGCATAAACTAGGATGTTGTAGGGTTTAAAGCCATAGGGGAATGTTAACCCTATGGGTCCCTACATTTATTATATATGGAATGGAAGGTAGGCAGGACATAGATATCCCCTGTCTCCTAGCTTGCACTATATTTGCCCATTTCTCTGTGAATGTGCACTAACTGACACAGAATTGCTCTTGTGCTTGTGTCCTGGTTATTAGAAAGCCACTAGAAATAAACTCAGGACTCCAGTACTGTAAGGCAGAAGCAATAACCATTGATAATCAATGATCCATGCCTAGGACTCTTGAAATCTTTTTTTTTTTTTTTCAAAATTGCCCCAGGGGGCCATGACAAAAAAACACAGAAGAACAATATTGATGTATTGCTTTACTCATCATATACATGGGTAACTGTAATAAGTATAAGCATGACATCTGAGCTCATTTTTTACTTAGAAAAACATTTACTCCAATTCTAGCATTTCAGTGCTCTATAGCCATATGCTGAAGCTTCCTTAAGGCCCACCTCCTTACATTTCTGTTCCATAGTCTATTATCTAGTACACTTTACACGTTCTATTATGTCCCAGTTGTACCAGACTTTATAGAACAACTTTACTGCAAAATGTTTCAGTGCTGTCAAATAATCCATTCTACATACATATCTTATACTATCTAGCAATAATTGTTCTGTAGGAGGTCCTGATTTCCAATTTTTTGCAATCAGTCTCCTCGTCACTGTCAAAATATGGCTGCCCACCCTTTGTGGTGGTGGTTTCATTGTATGGATTCTGTCTTTCTGTATAAATATCACCAGGTCAAATTTATTGTTACTATAATTTCTCTTTCCACCCATCCCTTAACTTTCTCCCAGAAAGTAAGCAATTTTTGACATTCCTAAAATATGTTTAATAAGGAGCACTCTTGCTCCTCGACTCCTAGCAATCTTGTGTATGGTTCAGCTACATGACCCACTAACAAGGCAGTTTTTCCTTTGCTTATCTTTTGCAAACCGTGTTTTGCATCCACCAATGGAAAAAAATATTGATTATTCGGTGGTTTACACACATGTATGTAATAAGGCCAAGTAATAAGCCATTGTTTTTATGTCACAGTCAAGCAGGTCTTTAAACATGTGCTATAGGCTACATTTACAATTGGCAATATAATACAATGACTAATTAGTATAGGGCAGAATGCAGTTACTCATTCTTATTTTTGTGACTTTTTATTCAATTCATGACTTTTATTGCAATCTGCCCTAATGTTTGCTCCCTGTTGGCACGGTACTAGGGATAGAACCACTAATGGTTCCTGGGGAAAGGTGGATTATATACATCAGACAACAAAGAGCAAGTGTTGATGTAAATGAGACTCTGAAGGATGGATACCACACACTACTGGTTGTAGTAAGATCACTCAGCACTGGAGAAAAGCAAATACATGATAATATAGTTATTAGAGGCATATAAATATCCAATACTTGGGTCACTACCCGGGGAAATATCTGTATGACATGATTAATGCATAAATGAAACAAGAGTCGGGGCACATGGGACTACAACATAAATAATGTGTAGGCAATTAATACTCAACTGCAGTCACGTAGACCCATTAAGCATTATGTTCCTATTTACCATAGTGCACTTGCCCTAGTTAATTTATTATAAGTTAATGTATGTTTGAGTTTTTAACAAGCACTGGGCTTTCTTGCCTTTTTATTTTAAGGAGGGTAACAGTGATTTATTACATCAGCCAATAATGCCATATAAAGGATTATGTGTATTAGGGGGAGGTCCAGGAGGTGAGTTTACACTCTATGCCGCTTTGCAGAGCCTCCACCCATTGGGAACTGGTGAATGCGCACTTGACTGATCCCTTAGGAAGAATATGATAAATACACACAAGTTAAATGCTAAATGGACTACTTTATAGGAATGGTAAAGTGCCTAATAGATGAGATACTCCTACCCACAAAGGAATAATAGCATAGAGACTGACCACCCTTGATTGTACTGTTGACTAGTATTAGTATAGTATTATTATACTAGGAGCTCCAATATTAGCCTCAGTTTCTGTACAAACAGTTTTCTTATTCATTTCCATACAACAGCTAAAACAATTACCAACAGACAAGATTAATAAATAAACAGTGGGCAATCTATTATCTGATAGGGCCACCTCCCACTAATAGTCCCAATAAGTATTTAAGCTCCACAGTTAGGTTCCATTCTTTTATTTATTGTTGCCCTTCACTTAGTTCCCGAAAACACTCTGCCACTGTTTCTCTATAGGAAATAATCAGCGGTATCTATTGAATCTCTGCTTCATACACCCAAGATCGCCTGCTTTCTCACATATGCAAAATAATTGTCTGAGGGTTGGGCACCATGCCAACTAACTCGTTTCCAGTAACTTGTCTTGCCGAATGCCTCGCTGCCTTCTTGATGCATTCATACAATACACTGTATTACATGGAACATTTAATTTTACATTACATTTAATTTTAATATGATGTTTTGAATACATTTCTTTCTATTTTTGTGAAAAAAAAGTTGTGTTACAGGATGTTTTGATTATTTTGATTTTGAGCTTTTTGACTAGCCATGCAAACCTGCTTAATGTAATTTAGTTTGGGGATTTTTCACCACCAATTAGCTGACCTGCATTTATTTTCACAAACAAAACGCTTTCTAGGTGTGTGTTACCTGGATGGTATTTTACACCAAGGCCAGGGCCAGTATTACAAATTTACCAGTGATGTAGTTGTCCGGTAAATTTGTAATATCCTTAAATTTAGCCCTTGGCCTGCCCATCTAAGCCCTCCACCTGCTCCAATCTTACCTTTTCTCTTCTCTGATCTCCCCTCCATTCATTCTCTAGCTGTCTGCTGTATTATAGCCCCACCCCTTTTGATGTCACATGCCCCTTGTCACCCCCATTTACAGTAAGTCATGGCCCTCCTCCACTATGGGTCCTCGGCACACATTACAGGAAGGCCATCCTGAATTCCCTATTGTAATAATCCAGTCATCAGATGCTTCTTTTCTCTGCATGAATGAAACAGAGCAAATCTTGGACATCCAATTAGATAATATTTAACTATTTTGGCACAGATGGTTTGATAAACCAGACCTTTGCCCCTCTACATGATATCTTCAATTATCTGCTTTAACTAATAAAGCTGGGATTTTTAACCTAAGGTTTGGGACTCAAAACTAGGCCCCCATGCTTTTAAGGGAGGAGCTCACATTTTTATAATGTTAAATTTCTCTCAAGAATAGAAAATAGTTATAAACAAGGTAAATAACCAATTTTGGGTCACAGAGCTGATTCTGCAACATAATTTGGGCCCCTGGACAAAAAGGTTAGGACTAGGGTTACCACTTCTGCTAAAAAAGCTGGGCAGGGGCCTGGGGTGACATCTGGGAGGAGGCGAAACCGTGGTGGCACAGGGCTATAACGCGGCGATCAGTGATTGGCTGATCGTTGTGTCAATGTTACTGAATCCTGGTTAATTAGTTTCCTAATTAGGGAAACCAGGCAGGAGGTTTTGACCTGGGCAGCTCTTCTGAAAACCATGCTATTGGGGTCCGGACAGGTGGCAACCCTAGTTAGGACACACGTATACAAAGATGCCTTTTTTTTCTGCCTGTGTAGGGAAGGTATGTTACCGTCCAGCTATCTCCAGCAGTCAGTGACTTGTAGGCGTGAAACATAGGACATGATTTATATGCTTCCTTTCCAACTGTCTTATATTGTCTTATAGTTGCCAGTCTTATTATTCTAAATATTGTTTACCAGAGTTTACCATGGTATTTGGTAAATATTAATATGTATTAGTTATGGGTTGGGATCAAAATATATAAATGAGTAAAGAAAAATGATCTGCCAGAAAGAAATGATATTGTTTATTTAAGGTACAGGCTATTTAGACTTTAATTCATCACTGATATATTTCAGCCTTCAAAAATCTATTTTCTATAGGAAAAAAGGCTTTAGTTACCAGGATCTAAGATATTTTGCATTTGTGAAAATACATTCTATTTCCAGAAATTGTTCTATTGTTCAGGAATAACTGAACGTATCAATTTTTCTGCTTCTCAGAAGCAATATTTGTAATTTATATCATTGTGGTTCAATGAACCAAACACACCTAAATGATTTGTGAAATAGCTGGAACACATGGGGCACTAAGTCAGGATATACCATTGGAAGGTTTGGTTAGCTCCAAGTTGCTATGACATTTTCACATCCCTTAAAAGAACCTTTATCTGTTAAAAGGTATTGACCAGCTGTACGTACAATTAACTCAAGAAATTGACCTAGGTATTTTTTTTCCAATAACAGACGATGTACACAGTCTATAATCATTTAAAGCTCGGTTTAACCTGCCGAAATGAAAATCATCTTATCTAAAGTACTTATTATTTACTTCACATGAAGAGGAAGTCTGAGTGGTCCCTTCTTTTTTATATTACAAAAAGTGGGCAGTTTCTTAACTCTTTTTTTTTTTTAACTCACTTCTATATATCTGAGAACATTGTTGTAAGGTGGTTATATCTCTAGGATAATAGAGCACCCCCGTGACCAAGGTTTGTCAACTGGAAATGTGTGCGGCATTAACTATAGACTATAGGCTCAGGATAAAGGAACTCAAGTTATTATTAAGATCAGAAGTGAATGAGAGGATTAGACCCCTTGCAGGGGTTTAGGTATCACTTGTTATTTCTGAAATGGTATTATCCTGAAATCCACTTGTTTAGAGCAGTGCAATAGACTATTTTATCACAGTATACTTCATTACACCACAACTAAACTGCCGCCTTTTTCTTCTCCCTCTTTCAATTTAAGAATGGAACACCGTGGACAAGATTAGTGATGAGCGAATCTGTCTTCTTGTTCTTCTTGTGATTGATTTGCGAAACAGTGAAAAATTCACAAAACGGCAACAAAAATTTTGTGCTGCAAAACTTCTTTTAACGCACAACAATTCCCTTGACACATACGACAATTCTTTTAACGCGTGACAATTCTTTTGACATGGACGACAATATTTGGACATGCAGCAAATTTTTCCACACTGAATTTTGCCCATTTCACAAAAAGATCCGAAATGTGGAAATTTGCCGCCAATCCGTACCTGGTGAATTTTTTCGCCCATCACTAGGCAGGATGAATCAAACATAAACATATTTAGTATATTACAAATGATAATACTTTATGTATAGTACAGGTATCGGACCCCTTATCCAGAAACCCATTATCCAGAAAGCCCGTCTCCCATAGACTCTATTTTAATCAAATAATTCAGAATTTTAAAACTGATTACCTTTTTCTCTGTAGTAATAAAACAGTACCTTGTAATTGATCCCAACTAAGATATAAATAATCCTTATTGGACGCGAAATAATCCTATTGGGGTTAATTAATGTTTTATTGATTTTTTAGTAGACTTAAGGTATGGAGATCCAAATTACGGAAAGACCCCTTATCCGGAATACCCATGGTTCCGAGCATCCTGGATAACAGGTCCTATACCTTTATTACTGTTCCTTCTAAAACCAAAATGAAAATGGTGCTAGTTATAAGCCAACAACAGGTGCTTACTGATATCACAAGTTAGAACTGGCCCTTATTGGGGCATTTTACTAACATTGGGCAAATCTGCCCCGGTGCTGTAACCCTAAGCAACCAATCACCAGTGCACTGCAGGTTAAATAACGAGTACCTGAAAGCCTATTCCAGGGGCAGATTTACTAAAATTCATATTGTCATGTTTTCTTCTACCTTTCACTTTTTATAAAAGCCTTATTTATTAAAAAAAAAAATATACAGGAAAAAGCGTCAACAAAAAAAAACAGAATAAATACAAATAAAAATATGAAGACTTCAAATTTTCGTGCAACTACAAATGAAACAAATCTTGAAAGCCTCTAAAACATTGAACAAAATAAAGATGCCACGATTTGGTAAAGCTCCCATTGACTTCTACCTGACCTCGCCAGCTTTTAGATGGTGACGTTTTGTTTTAAAGAGTTTACAGTAATTATCTTAATGCACAATTTTTAGAGCACAAAAATTTGATTTAGGAAAACAGAAAAATATGAATGTTAATAAATGGGCCCCTTAGTGTGTATTCAGCTTGTATTTGCATAGTGCTGGGATTGCTGATTGGCCTATGCTTGGGGCTTGCTGCACATCATTATCCTTTTCACTGGCACTTTACTAGATGGATAAAAGGGAAATACGTCCAATTGCCCACCAGAACTGGGGTCCTCAGAATTCCTTTCAAATATAACAATATTGACATAAAGCATCTCTTGAAATTTGCCCCAGCTCCACACTTTAAGTTATAATACATCCTAGTTATCACAGGGGTATAGCATTCCTTTAATAGCACCGCAATGCAACCTTATGGGAGAACAGGCACTGTGAGCGACAAACCGTGATTACTATGGATCCCGTTTTCTCTGTGCTCACAGTGCCTGCAGGCTAGGTTAATGTGTCGTAATGCCTGCTGGTTTTATGTGTGTATATAATGTATATACCTGTATACCTATATATATATATATACATATTCAACCTCTCTACAACATGGAATTTAAAATTAAACTGATATGCTAGGGTCAGCCAACCAGAAAGTGCATTATTTGTGACACCAGATACAGTATTTACTGCCATTGCTATATTTATTACTTACCTTTGTATTTGGGCTTTCACCTGTATCATCCAGTCACCTGTTAAAATCACCACCTTGTTAACAAAGACATGCACTCTAGCAACCAGATAGCAGTTACAATACCAAGTTAGGAGCAAAATGAATGTAAAATCAAAAACATGAATTGATACAAAATAAAGATTAATAGCACGTGAGCTCAAAAGGATTTGGTTTCACTTATACCAAAAGGATGGGTAGTGTAGTGCAAAGCAATGTAGTGTAGGAACCAGAAGTATTACCACAGTTTATATACAACTATGGGATCTTTTATCCAGAACGCTTGGGACCTGGGGTTTCCTGTTTTTACGTAATATGGTTCTCCATAACTTAAAACTGCTAAGATGTAAGTGTTAAATAGAGCCAATAGTATTGTTTTGCCTCTAATTTGGATTCATGCAGCTTAGGTACAGTAGGTAAGCTTTATTAGTGCAGAGAAATCATTTTTAAAAATTATAATTATGTGTTTATTAGTAGATCACCATATTTTGTCTGCTAAAAATAATTTGAACATTAAATAAACCCAACAGGATTGTTTTGCCTCCAATAAGAATTAATTATATCTTAGGTGGTACCAAGTATAAGGTACTGTTTTATTACTACAGAGAAAAAGGAAATCGTTTTCCAAAATTTGAATTTTTTTTCTTTAAAATAGACTTTATGGGAGATGGCCTTTGGAGTTTTTCTGATAACGGGTTTCTAGATATGGGATCTCACACCTGTATATAATACAGAATATACTGTAGCTATCTAACATCGATCAGACACATCTGTTTATTTTTCTCATATACAAACCTATGTTTAAGCAGCCAAGGACAGCAGGGCCTAATTTTCTAAAAACTCACCTTCTTTGTCTTGTGTTTTTTTTCCTTTTTTTGTTTTGTTACAAACTCTTTCCTGCAAGCCTTTGCCTTTGTGTTGGCCTATTTTTACCTGCACTTTCTCCCCAGTCTTCTTTTCATTTAATTACGGTATATTTACTCCAAATAAATCTCTGCGTCTCTGCACCGGGGTGGTTCCAGACAATGTACACTTCAGAAGCATATTCATCCAGCTGCAGCATCTCGCCACAGTCAGATTAGGATGAGATATAAAGAGAGTCTAGTTAACATTGAAACATCAGTGCTGGGAAGCAAGTCTCTAAGGAGATTCTGCTGCTTTATGATGAACGGTTTGCCAAAACGTAAAAGGTGAGATAATGCTCTCAGAGGATGGATAGTGTAGCTACAGTCTCCCTTGGTAGGAAATTAGCTGTGTACTCTATGACCAATTAAGAGCTAGTTTTTAGGTTTGCTTGTGACCTCTCATCATATATCACTGTTTAAGGTGCAGAAGCTTCGTATTGTACTGCAACTTGCTCATTTCCCAGCATCGCGCTGTATGTACAGCAAACGGCTCTATCAGTTTTATGGAGGGTCATCATTCATTTTATTACCCCCTTAAGACTAACCACACAACATCATCTTGGAAACTAATGACATTAATGCAACACATAAATAAATATATTACTGAAAAGGTTATAAATATATTTTGTTATATTTATTTATTTTCCTGGTGGCAAATCCAACCGTAAAAAAACACCATCTTCCAAACAAAAGATGAAGATAAGACTGATACATTTATTACAGATGGTAAGATTGTTAAGATAAGGTTAGCTGATACCCTCCCTACCGTGCTCTTACAATACACGCAAACCAAAAGGCTTAAATGAAGAATTCATTTTTCATCCTTTACTGAGACTATTCTCCAACTTGGGCTGTGGCTAATTTATCATCTTTAAAATGGAAACAATGATGAATTGACTTGGATTTATTAAGAAGTATGATTTAGGATATATTATGATATACAGGGCCTTGCAAAAGTTTTTAGACTCTTCACTAGTTATTTTACCAAGTAACAAATCCAAGAATGAAATGTTGTTTTCTGTGATCTATTATTTCTAAGCACTGATACACAAAATTAATTTTTAATGTGTTATACAGTCAAACAATATTAATATAAGTACCAACTGGCCGGTTGCAGAATTATTAAAGGGCATCTATCACCTGAAGTTTTTTCCCCACTGCAGGTATGGGCTAACAGAGCCCCTACTCCAGATGCTGGAGAAAATATTGTTTTTCTAAGGACAGCCCCCTTTTGAATGCTCTGGCCCCAGGGACACAGGGAGGGAGCCCCAGGTGCAGGCAGCCATACTGGGGTAAACACATGTGCATAATGAGTGAGTACCCAGCTTGCTCATTATGCTCGTTATGCACACACCTATGACATAGGCAATGTGTAACGGTAATGACTCCGTCGCACATATGCACATAACAAGTGATTGATAGGGAGCTCTTGTATCTCCCATCCAGGGTGTGGGCTCCATTAGCTCTGGTGGGGAAACCATTTTTAGGTAATAGGCGCCCTTTAAAACTTGTACAGTCACCTTTTAGTATGTACCAGCTTTGCATGCTGTTTGAGAGTGGATTTTGGCCCAATGTTCTATACAGATGTGCTCAGCTGGATTGAGATGAGGACTATGATGATTAGGCTTTTGTGAGATATTTATATTTTGTGAATAAGCCACTCCAATGTTACCTTGGCTTTGTGTTGGGAGCTTTGTGTTTAAGCAGGTTGTTCTGCTGTATTTCCGTGAAGTTGCTTTCCTTTTTATGCTGTCCATATCTCCTTCTATTTTAACACAAACATATTGTACAGGGTATGATGTCCCTGATGATGGAAACCTTCCCCAGAGCATACAGTAAGGTTACCATATTTCCAAAGTGAAGTCCAGGGATAGGAAGTGGCTGCGGTGCACACAACATGCCACACAAAATTATATATGCCACACTCACTTTGTGGCCACTCCCCATTGCTGTACACCCACTCAGCATCACAGCCACATATTTTAATCTTAATATATCTCTCTAGAAAACCTCCAAAATAATTTTATCCATATTCCCTTCATCAGGAACAGAAATACTGACACGGGAAGTTTTAGAGGATGTGGGAAGAGGGAAGGGGACATGTGGCACAAGATCACTCCTTCTTTCCTCCTGTCCTGTAAATTGGCTTGGGGTGGCTCTGTTGCCAGAGGGACAGCTTTCAGAGGCAGGGACACTTGCTCGGCTCAATTTTCCACAGGGACAGAAAATCTGAAATAGGGGACTGATGGGAACATTAGCATACTGGCCTACAGCATATATACTTCACGGTAGGTATGGGTAAGATTTTTAGATCATTTAAAAAAATAGCAATTATCAGCATTTATTTTACATGCAAGCCAAACATTAAGAACAGCATTACTTACAGCAACTAAATCTAGCTCAAAACAAACTGTATAAAAGGGTGTTGTTTAGGGTCTAGGCTTTTAAATGTAAGGATCTGACATTCTCCTATCACTAAGTGGTTTAGGGGCAGATTTATCTGAGTTCAATTTGGAATTCCAGAAAAATTTCCAACCCTAACCCCTAACTGAATCCTTGTTTGGAGAAAAGGTTAGACAATTATGCTCAGTGTTGAAAATGAATTATTTTGTTTTTGATCGCTGTGCATTGGTACCCTTCATAAATATATTAATAAGAAATAAATTAGCACCAAAGTCTTAGTAAGTGTTTTGAGAACTGCAGTAGTCATCCGCATTGATTTAGAGCCAATGATGTTCATTACTCATCAGTAGAGGAGTAGAGTAATCATTTTGTGAAACAATCCCCCCATGGCAAAATGTGGAAATTCGCCACGAATCCATGCCTGCCAAATAATTTTGCCCATCACTACTTGCATTATTTGTTTGTTCGGGGGCTTACAGTCCTTCCCACTACAGATAAAAAACTGACTTATATTTCAATTAGCGCTCACGCTCACCCAATTGAATAATAGGTTTGGGTGCTAATGCCTCGAACCTTTCGCTTATCCCTTTTTTCTCTCTTCGTTCTGGGGAGTATATGCTCATATGAAAATTCACAATGCAGGATGTTCACTCACCGCTATCTTTTGGTGGCCCGGGTGCCATGCCCCAGACCCACAGCATGGGGAGATTCAACTTCAATAGCCAGCGCAAAACAGCATGCACTGGTCAGACTCCAGGACAGCGGATAAAATTTCAAAAAAGCTTTATTAAAGATAAAAACCTAACATGTTTCGTGTGACTGCACACGTATTCATAGGTACATCACTACTTGCAAGTTGCACCTAAATATGAATCCTGCTCCACAATGATTCTATAGTTCTATTCATAATACTGCCCTTCCAAGTGGTAGAGAAAAGCCTTCAGGCTGCAATTATAGACCTTTTTTGACATTATGGTCATACTACAAATGGAAAATGTGCTACAAGATCAACTCTTTACTATAGTTTGTGAGTATGGAATGTTTATAGTATTGTTTGGATATTATTTCAGTTATTTAACCAGACAAGACAAGTCGAGATGAACAATGTAAACAAGAATGAAGGAGTCAAGTCTAGAGAGAATGAGGGAGAGCAGATGGAAAGAAGCAAAGGAATATTTACCTGTTCCCTCCTATGCAGGTGGATTCATGGTTATTGTAGCTTCAAACTAGTCATGGAGAAAGGTTTTCTAGGGAAGAATTGCTTTAGCATGCAAAGAATGTCTTATTATTTCATGTATTATGTCTGCATTTCCATTGAAAATCTACTGCTCCTCAGGCTGCACTGAAGAAAGCTAAATCCGGGTTTCCTCAGCTAATGGAATGTCACATGCAAGGTATACAACACTGCCAGGTGCAAGAACTTTGATCATATCTAGTTACATCTTTATATATGAGCATTTTATTTAAACGATATGTGACCCAATTAAAAAGAAAAGAAATGAAAAAAATAAACATTCTTTCCTCTTCACACACCCTAAGGTGCAATTATACATTGATTTGATTAATTAAAGCAAAGTTTCCTACATTTGCAGCTGTGTATTATTTAAATATCCAAATAAAATAAATGATTAAAGTGAAACAATGGCCTTGGAATAAAATAAGAACAATCAGAGACGTCTGCTTAGTTAATGAAGCATAATGATTTTTTTAAACAGTCTGTTATATTGAATTACCATCTATAAACAATCTGATTATATTAGATCTCCTATTCCAACAGTTCCTGCTTTCTGATTCAATATAGCTGTAAAAACCCTTGCTAGAGACTAAACAATGCATTACCTGAAGTAGAAAGGAGCTTGAATAAATACCATCAAATTCTCCTCATTACAATAATAATAACATAGATTTAGAATCAGATTATTGTTGTGGCACCATTCATAGATCCAGTGTTCTCGGAAATGATTGCATAAAGACATTTTTATGTTAATACACTTTATGCCAGTGAAGTACAAACATGATTATTGCACAAAATACACATCTCTCTCTCAAGTTGGCCATAAGTCAGAAAACCTCCTCAGCATTCTGACTGCTGGAATGGTCTATGAATAAAGTAATTCAACATTAGGGTGGTGCATCTTGGTGTAAATAGGTTTTTGCAAGCGCATGAACTTAATCAAAAAGATATGTGACTGTTTGTGGGAAGTATGAGGGCTGACCTAAGGATAGGGTGAGAGGGTATTTTGCCTACAGAGCTGAAAAATTGTATTAGATTATTCACTATCCTGCAGTATATGGAGTGCATGTTCAAATACACAAGACAAGGTATGGGACCTGTTATCCAAAATGCTCGGGACCTGGGATTTTCTGGAAAGGGGTAATTCTGTCATTTGGATCTCCATGTTTTACTGTATATACTCAAGTATAAGGCTAGTTTTTCAGCACCCAAAATATGCTCAAATGGGTCCCCTCCAGACTAGCACCCTCTGTCCTTTGTGTGCAAATTAGGCCTCCTGCAACCAGACCCTCCAGTGCCCTGGCCCACTCCCAAATTCATCTTCATCTACTATTCTTACCTGTTCCATTCTGCTCTTGACATTGCACTTTATATTCTATATTAACTATATATAGTTTTGAAGGATTTTAACTCTTTGTATTTCAGCTTGATTGCTGATTGAGCTAAGGGGGTAGTACTCTTAAGGTATCATTGTTGATACCATATTGTTTTTGTTGACCCTCTTCTCCACTTACAGAGCTAATTTACTGTTTTTCTTTTTAATTTAATTTTTTAAAATAAATATTTAAAAATTGATGCCTCATTTAATGTAATTTTATTGGTATTTATTTTAAAACTTAGCAGTAGCTGTTGCATTTCCCACCCTAGGCTTATACTCGAGTCAATACGTTTTTACAGTTTTCTTAGTTAAAATTAGGTACCTCGGCTTATATTCGGATCGGCTTATACTCGAGTATATACAGTCTATGTCGAGTATGTAAAGTCTACTAAAATAATCAATTAACCATCAAATAAACCCAATGGGATTGTTTTGCCTCCAATAAGGATTAATTATATCTTATTTGGGATCATGTACAAGGTACTGTTTTATTTTTAACAGAGAGAAAGGAAATCATTTTAAAAATAAAGTTGCCTTACCATAATTCGGAGCTTTATGGATAACGGATCCCATCCCAGGTATGGAATAACAGATCTCATTCTTGCACCTGTTTGTTAGTCTTTACTCTATGTGCAGGCAGGAAATGCAGGCAGATTCTGTACCTATGTCTGTTTTAGATGTGTAGCCCCTACTTCTATGCTTGTTCTCACTAGGCATGCCCCCTGCTGGTTTTAGTAAAGGGGATATGGCACAACAGGAAAGATGGCAAGAAAGCCTGTGTAAAGTGAAGCTTTACGTAAGTCTGAAACTGCTACCTAAGTCAGGAGTACCTTTAGAGACATTAGGGGGGAAAACATAATTACATAATTATTCACTTTTCTATTCTGACTGCTTTTCCCCCAAAATGGCAATAGTTTCCAAGGCCCCTGACCCGCATATTATTGCAGTTTGGGCAACTATACTGTACATAAATATGAAAGCTAAATAAAAATGCACTTACTTGTCTAGGTCCCTTCTGCTTACATATACAATCCTGAATTTCTCACAAAAATGGCAATATAGAGCATTTCCACAGTGCTTTGCAGAGGTTATTTATAACTCATACCTATCCCTGCCCCAGTAGAGCTTATAGTCTAAGGTCCCTATTGCATTTACAGAAAAATGGTCTATTTTATCAGGTCCCAATTAGCCTGCCTGTATGTTTTTAAAAAGTACAAGAAAACCAAAGGAAACCTATGCAGACTTGGGGAGAGCATACAAACAGTATTATAGTGTCCAACCTGGAATTGAAGGACCCATTTCTGCAAAGCAAACGTGCTACCCACTCATCCACCGTATATAATGAGCATTTCTCGGCCCATTACCATAATTAAAACCATTAAATTAATGCAGTGGTTACTTTGTGTCACTAGTGAATGGCAGACTGCTTTATACTTGATAGTGAATGTGTGTGTATATAGGAGGTGGGATGGTAGGTTGGTAGAAGAGGAGGTGGAGGTAGAAACCAAGACTCTGTTCATAAACACATGGTAATGTTAACTAATATGAAAACATAATTTAATTTCTAATATTAATGCATCATAAACTCAAACACTCTAGATACACACTGTATTTATGGTCTTTGACACTGTTTTAGCTTTAGGAATACATTAGAGCAATAAGTATCCAGCAGCTTGCATTACAGACAATCTGTTTCAGGAAAATTGCTTGTGTCAGGGGTAGGCAACCATAATCCTCAAGTGTTGCTAACAGGGCAGGTATTAAGCATATCAATGCTAGCTGAAGGCTAAAAGGTCAATCAATGGTTCAGTCGTTTCGATTGATCCAACACTCCATAATGTGGCCTAAGTGAGCTAGCCTGTTAGAGGCCCTGGAGTATTGGGTCTGCTTTCCTCTGGCTTATGTAAAGGAAGTGAAAATATCTAATGAGAGACTTGGTGAAATAAAGTAGTGTGTGATTCACTCATGAGATGTAAATATATTAATTCACTTTTAAAAACATTGCTTTTGATGTGTTCTCCCCAACTGCCAAATAATAGATTAGAATGGAAAAGAAATAGAGCGGTTTCAGTGTCTACAGAGTAAAACAGAGATTATATTAGATGGAGATTAATATCTCTCTCACCCTCTCTCTTTTTTTTAAATATAATTATTTAGTAAAACATTCTGGTATTGGTTACCCTGTACACAAAGTCTTATTTGTCTGTATGTTTGTGTCTATACAGTTTTATGGGATCAGAAACTAATGCTACCATTATGAAGTCTCATCATGTCACTATAAACCAATGCCCTTTGGTTTTATTAAGTGAGATTATAGAACATTTGCTTGATTTACAAAGCAATAACTAACCCTATCTGAGACGCAAAATATTCATAAGGGTTTATTTATTTTTTGCCAACACCACAATTACAGAAGAACTAAGGGGTGCAAAATCTTGCTGTTATTGCTCATTCACAGGGGTATTGCTGCTCTCTGCACCTTCCTTCTGATTAAAAATATATTCCAAGGTGCAGAGCTCAATGTCAAAGGGAAAAGGGCAGAACTGTCTGCCTTCTACAGGTTCAACGCTGCACAACAATGGTGGTGACAATTACATCAGTGAGTGGGGCTTTGCATTAATGTGAATGGAGGGAGTAGTTATAAGAGCAATACTTTAATATGTAGGGCTGAGGTATTTTAGAGAAATGAACAAATAATTTTTTAACACCATTTCTACATCAGTTGAATGGTGACTGGACCATCCAAAACACCTAATTCCCTTTTGTTTCACTAGAAAGATTGTGTCATAGGAAGGATAAGCCTTGGGAGAAAATACAAGCTGTATATATTTCTTTCACCTTGTATTGCTTTATAGTGTTATGTTTGCATAATATGGGTGCGGTCCAAGCATGGATGTTCACCAGAAATTTACTCCCTCTCTCTCTCTCTCTCTCTCTCTCTCTCTCTCTCTCTCTATATATATATATATATATATATATACGCACACATTATATATGTATTTCTCTACATGTATTTATTTTATATGTTGAATATGGAATTATGCTATTGTCTAACAAAAAGGGGAAGCACTTTTTATTTATCAATTGAAAAAGTTCAAAATATAAGTGAAAAAACTGGGCAATAACAACCTGGGAGGCTTCTTTAGTAGGAGAGTGGCAGTGAGAGCTGTATTGTCAACATTCAAGCTATTTTGTTTTTTTGAGTTTTTTCTGTATTAGGGTTTTCTTATAAATAAAGTTGAACTTATTTCCATGATCAAAAACTCAATTTCAAAAATAAATGCATCTGCCTCTAACTGTGATCTGATAGCATTGCAGAAATGTCTGTTGAAACTGCCCCACCAAGTTGCTATATATGCCTAGACAGGCCGACAGTACTGATAGAAGTTGTAAAGTAAAAAAGAGATATTAATCTAGTATGGCCTGCGCCAATATGATTTGGTTACCACTTAGGGATATGTAAAAAGAGGATTTTTTTTATAAATAATATGACCTGTATATAATAATGAATAAGATGCTGGTGCTTGTGTTTTGGCAGAGCTAAACTATTATTTGTATGATGTATTACGTACATTTTCAACTTCAATTTTTCTCTATGCTCCAACCTTAAGTTTCTCACATTCAGGTAAACAAAAGGAATTATGTGAAATAATCCCAAAGAGCTCCAAGAAAATCCCATTTACATCCTATAGGCCAGTGCTGTCCAACTTCTGTTGTACCAAGGGCCGGAATTTTTCCGACCTACGTGGTGGAGGGCCGATAATGGAAGCCAGTTTTAACCACTCCCCTTTTTGAAACCGCACCCACTTGAAACCACACCCATGTTATCACATGACCATACCCATATTAATGGTTGTAGTACAGCAAAAACCTGCCATACTCTGCCTGCCCTACCCTGCTTTTGTGTGTGCCATACTCTGCCTTCCCTACCCTGCCTGTGTGTGCCATACTCTGCTTGCCCTACCCTGCCTGCGCGCCATACTTTCACTGTGTGTGCCATTCTTGGCTGGTTTGTGCCATACTTGGCCTGTGTGTGCCATACTCTGCCTTCCCTACCCTGCCTGTGTGTGCCATACTCTGCCTTCCCTACCCTGCCTGTGTGTGCCATACTCTGCCTTCCCTACCCTGCCTGCGTGCCATACTCTGCCTTCCCTACCCTGCCTGTGTGTGCCATACTCTGCCTTCCCTACCCTGCCTGCGTGCCATACTTTCACTGTGTGTGCCATTCTTGGCTGGTTTGTGCTAAACTTGGGCTGTGTGTGCCATACTCAGCCTGCCCTACTCTTCCTGTGTGTGCCATACTCTGCCTTCCTTACCCTGCCTGTGTGTGCCATACTCTGCTTGCCCTATGTGTATGGCACACACAGGCAGCATACAGTGACACAATGCTGGCACTGCTCCTACAGTCTGCACAATAACTATATATTAAAAAACTTTTTAATTGCAGTACCACCTCAGTATATGTTCTTTTTGTAGTATGCAGGGATTATTTGTGGGTTTCTACTCCTTCTGAGGTGTGAACAGGGGAACAATGGGAGTGATTACAGTCTGAGCCTGAGGTGTGAACACTGCAGGGGGTGAACAATACATAGATTAAAAGGTGTGAACAACACAGGGGATTACATATTTAAACAATACAGCCTGAATCTGAGGTGAGAACCATGCAGGGGGGCAGTTAATCACAGTACTGTACTTTAAAAGCTTACACAAGAGTAAGCCATCAAAGCAGCCAGACAGGTGGGGGGCCACACAGAGGGGGGTCGCGGGCCGCCAGTTGGACAGCACTGCTATAGGCTAAAGCTCCCCCACTGAGTTTTTAAAGCAAAAGCCAAGATAATAGCTGATCAGATTCCCAATTAGAGATGGGTTTTGCCCTTCTTGGGGCTCATCATTGTACTGCAGGGTTTTCTGATCAACTTAGGTAGAGCCAGGTAGAGCCAGGAGAGGGGATTCTCTTGGCTTTACCTTGGCTCTAGCTGATCAGAAAACCCTGCACTACAATGATGAGCCCCATGAAGGGCAAAACCCTTCTCCAGTTGGGAATCTAATCAGCTATTATCCTGGCTTCTGCTTTAAAAACCCAGTGGGTGAGCTTTAACCTGTAGGATAAACCCATGTAAATGGGATTTTCTTGGAGCTCTATGGGATTAGTTCCCAGAATTCCTTTCGTTTATTTGCATCTTTATGAGGCAGTCTCCTCAACCCTAATGATTTGTTTCAGATTCAGGTACAAATCTTGTCATTTATTAACATCCCACCAACAAAAATACACATGCAGTATATGTAAAAATACCATTAGCACTTTGTTGTCAACCAATTCGATTCGACATCATCAAATGTTGATGCCCACCAACAGGACTATATTTACTGCAACTTCCAAACTGAAAACATCAATGGGGTTTATTATTTTCTTTTTAAGAAATAAATATTTATTTTGGCATTCTTCAATCTTTTTTTTTTTTTCTTTCTTTCAAAGATTGTTTTATCATTTTTGTTGCAAATAATCATGACCTTCGGTCCATCAAAAAAGCATCAATAAAATGATGAAAGTATTGATATATTGATCCTATTTAAAATACAGGGATTTTTTTTTAGAATAATGAATAATAAAATGTTGTTTTAAAGAATTCCGATGAATATACAGGAGGGAGCCGACTCTTTTTGAAGCACACATTATATTTTTTTCCTTTTCTACATAGCTTTTAATCTTTGCTTTTACGACAATTACAGAGAATTTCCTAATCTTTTTGTTGTTGTTCAATGGCGTTGATAAGTTCTTTCCACCTACATGATTTTCAAGACTTCAGAGTTCTTTTCACTGAAGCTGAGGAAAAACACTGTGCTTACCTAAAAACACGTTTAACTCTTTTCCCCCTAAAAACCAAATTCATCAGCTAAAACTTTGCCCTATATCATATATTCAATTATATACATGCACTATTGAGTTTTTCTTTAGCATTTATTGAATCCTTACAGTGTAATTAAAGATTGATTATACATGGTATTTTACACACACACATATATATATATATTATAATGTAATAATATGGTTTGGAACAGTTAAGCCTGGCCCCCTTCTCCTGCTGATCTGGCTGACCATTTTGAGACTCAGAGAAAAAATGTATCTGTCCCCAGCCTGCCTTCAGCCTGCATCCTCCCAATCCCACAATTCCCTGCACATGTGACGTCAATAAGGAAAGGAACGTCACAGTGCAATGCATTGTGGGTTATGTAGTCCTCATATGCTGTCCTTAAGCTGTGGAGAAGTTGTTACAATTTGTAACATCAGTGTTTCAGTCCCTCTTTCCTTGATAGGATTTCAAATGCTACAGAAAGAAAAGAACTGTTTTTCCATTGGATCTCAGCATATAAATGTACAGTAGTATTACTGGTATTACTAGTATTGTGGTTTGGAAGCCAGAGTTCCCCTTTAAGAAAATTGGGTGTGTGTATAATGTAGCTAGTAATGTAAAAGTCACTTACCAGGAAAATTGTGAAGTCAATGGTGTTTTTCCACTGCAAGTGACTTTTTGCAGTGACTTTTTCAGCGCACAATTCATTTAGGTTTATGGGAATTTTTTTCAGAGCAAAGCCTGGCAATAATTTTCACTCATCACTAGTAGCTGCTTTATATGTAAACTATAATAATAATGATGGATAACAGGGTTTTTCAACAATAGTACAGAATTTTTGTTCTCTGGTAGGCACAGCTATAACCTAGTTTGCTGCCATAATCTACTATTTTAGTATGTGTTATAAATGCATTTACATTTGAACACATTATAATAAAAATAAATCTAATCCCAATATATTTTAATAGAATACTGGTTTTATTTGTTTGAAAAAGGAATTGAAAGAAAAAATAAAAATACTATAGCTTACTAACTGACTATTTGGGAGTGGCTACCAAGAGCTGAAATTGCAGTTCTGTGTTTTAGATCCATCTTCCTTTCCCCTGTCTTTTAAATAAACTTCATGGACTTTGAAATATGATAAATACTTTGATTCTCCTCCAAGTAGTGAGGATCAGTGTTTTTAAAAATGTACTTGGGTAAGTGACTAGCACACCTTAGCAAATGCAAATACCTTTACCGTCACAATGTTTTGTTAGTAACAATGTGCACTATGATTATTGTGTCTTTTCGAGCACCAGTAATCTTTTACTGATTCCACTATATGATGAACCCTTTTACCAGACAAACAATACTCAAATAGGTATGTAAGATCCTTGCAACAGATTTCTCTATCCACCTTTGTTGTAGAATAATTGAGTGCTTTATTACCATAACTTGTATTGGTCTTACTTCTTCTCCCTCCTAACACCCAGGGTGCTCTGAGAGTTAGCTTGTTCCATTCTTGCCAGTTTAGAGCTTCCTCCCCAACATCTCCTCTCTTAATTGTAAGTCTTCTGGGGTAAACTAGTTGTGAACCACCTACACTTCCCTTTCCTTTATCTGCCTGGACTCCACACTTACATATCCCTGGCCCCTGCACTGCTTACTCTGTGAATAATATATTTATTTTGGCAGGCATGGATTTTCAGCGAATTTCCGCATTTGGCCATTGGTGAATTGTTTTGCGAAACTTCGTCGAAAATTTGCACGTAAAAATTAGTTGTGAGTTAAAAATAATCAGGCGCAGCCGCTGCAAATTGGGCGTGGTGTGGCAAAAAAAGACAGGTGACAAAAAGTCACGCGACAAATGCATTTTGTGGATTTTCCGCCTTTCACGCAAATTTTCTTGTTGTTCTGTGAATTTTACAACAAGATCCGCTCATCACTATATCAACCCCTCAATGCTAAAAGCTGAAAGATTCCAACTTAGAAACCCTCTTAAAACTCAAAAATTTGAATTTTCCCAGGAATGACTGCTCCAAGATCATAAAAAACATTTGAAGGCTCAGTTACTATGGGCAGGAGTGCAAGTGTGAAATGTTAGGAGAACAAAATTACTCAGTAATTATTTCAGTCCACTTGTAGCCTGTGCGCAAACTGTCGTCTCCTCCTTGCACCAGACTGAAGATCCATGATCACTGACTACTCTACCAGAAATAGAACATTTAAGTTGACACCTTGGCTAATTTTTGTTTTAATCAACTTTGTTTTTTATGCTTCCCGACACTTACCTTCCTGTGCTACAATTATAGTAGTTGCAACACTCTAAGTGCTGTGCAACCTCTAAGTTTCTAGTTAATAAGTTCATAGTTCAGGCGAGGTTTCAAAATCTACACTATGACTAATTAATGTGTTTTTCAAAACATAGCTCACTGTGTATAGGTTAAGCAGTGTTCTGCACATCCTCTTACAATGACTTCTATCATAAGAGTCGTTCATATAAATAAATGTAATATTTACAAAGTCCATGAAAGTTAAACATGACCATTACCAAAAGATGGAATGCAGAGACATAAAATATGTATGAAATTATGTAAATATCCTGGAAAAAGTCTTCCAGCTAAACTTGTCTAGCAGTCTTTTGAAGGTCTGCCAAAATTAAAATAAAAGAAGCATTGAATAGTCTATTTGGACATCTGTTTTTTTTTTTCCAGGAAAAGATTTTAGGAGGAATTCTTCTAATGCTGCCAAATGGTTTCTCACATTCAATAGTATTTTCACCTGTTCACAGACAGTTCAAAGTGTTACTACTTAAAGAGTTTTTATGTATACATTCTGGAGGGGGGCAAGGTTTCTGTTTTGATATTTAAGGTGATCAGCAGAAGGGAGTAAATCTGCCATGCTCTGTGTGAGCAGAATACAATATTAATACTACTTAATACCACTGTACCTTCAGCACCAACAAATCAACAAATGCCTTGTGCTGATCTGCAGCAGGTCTAACCTTAGACTGTATCAGTATAGGTATTGGAGTCAGGGCTGGTCTTAACTACAGGGTCCAATTGGGACCATTTTGACAGGGCCCCTAGACTGGGTTTTTTGGCTGAAATGCCATGGCTTGTGGCTTGTCAATTTTATGATCAGAATTTGTTGATCAGATATTGGTCTTGGTAGTCCAATGCTGTGGGCTTGGTAATCTCTCTCTTATAAAAGCTAATGGCGGGGGAGGACTAAGCTCTGTGACTGAAACCAATGCACAAGTCAGGAGACAATCATTCAAAGAAATTCTACCATGCAGGGAGGGGCCAGCTTTCCAAAATATGACCAGAGGTAAATAAATAGGACCACCATATGGGTTGTGGTATGGCTTGCCAAGTTTATGATCATGATTTATGAACTTTGTAACATGTTATAGAACTTTAAGATGACTAATAGTTTACCCAAGAGTCATGTGACATAGGTGACATCACTAAACAGCATCATTTAGCACTATTTATTAAGGTTATTTTGCAATCTATTCTTCGCTGTGTATTCTATAGTTATGTTTTACAGTGGATAGTGCAATCCTTATATTGCATGTATAATTATATAAATATATATATGTTGCATACATGTATTACTATTGACCACATACTTTACTGAACCGCTTTTAAAGTATCAGCTTTTGTTAAACTAACATTAACTGCCGACTTTCTAAAATGATTTTTCAATAGTTAGACCATGTCTATGTATCATAGACATAACACTTTTGTTTTTTAGGCACTGAAACCCCTAAATTGCTTAATTGTAGAGTTATTTTAGTTTCCTTCTTTTCTTAACCTTAAAGGACAATGAAAGGTTAATATAAATTAAAAGTAAGTCTAAAGGCATTCTTTTTAAGTACTTACTGCATATCTAAATTCCCAGATCCCTGCTTGCTTCTCTGAGATATGGTGCTGGCAGCCTACAGCAGTGTGAAGCCTACAGTGACATCACTGAAATCTCTCTCCCCTTCCTGTAGGTGCCAGCGGCAGCCTTCCTATTCTCTGAGCATGTGTGTAACTTGATCCTGTTTGCTGTTCTGAGCTACACATGCCCACCAGCCAATCAGAAGCGGATCTGGCAGAGGGGGGGGAGGGAATGAAACACACGTGCAGTATGAAGCAAGGAGGGAAAGGAAGGGAGAATACCTTTTTAGAGATGGCTGCCTGTTCTAGAAAATGTGAAGTAAGTGTGATTGAGTAAATATTTGATTAGGTGAGCCAAAAGTGTGGTGTTTTTACTAAACAATAGGAGGACTATTGGGCAGTATGCTTTTTAAATTTTGACTTGCATTCTCCTTTAAGCAATGTGGAATCCAGATTTATTTATTAGTACAGGTATGGGATCCCTTATCTGGAAACTCATCTAGAAAACTCCAAATTGCAACAATGCCATCTACCATAGAGTCAATTTTAAGCAAATAATCCTAATTTTAAATAAGGATTTCCTTTTTCTCTGTAAAAATAAAACAGTACCTTGTACTTGGTGGTAACTAAGCTGCATTAATTCATATTGGTGGCAAAACAATCCTGATGGGTTTATGTAATATAACGTTTGTTAGTAGATTTAAGGTATGGTGATCTAAATTATGTAAAGTTTCCAGGTTCCAAGCTTTCTGGATAGTGGCCTAGAGTATAGTATATTGTGCCTATACTATACTATGGGACTAATTTATCAATATTTCAATTTAAATTTTTATCACAATTCAAGAATGTTTTGCCCTTTCCAAACTAGTATTTTCAATAAAAATATATATTACAAGTAAAATACTCGAATGTAAAACTTTGGCATCTAAAAGCTTGTGAGATCATGTAGAAGTCAATGAGTGTTGCCTTAAGCAATATTAAATACATTTTCCAAATTTGAGTTTTTTTTAATTTTTTGAGAGTTTGTAGACCCAATGAAAATGATTATTAGACTATGCTATTAATGCATTCCATTTTTTCCCCTGGTTTAGATTAGAATTTTTGAGGTTTGGTAAAATTTCAAGTTTATTCAAATTAATAAAAACTCTTAAGGGGGCATTTACTAATGATCGATTTGTTTCTTTTCTTTTTTCATTTGTGCTTTTGTAATTTATGGAAATGAGTTAAGTTGTGGTTTCAAAAACCATGAAACTCTGAATGTTGATAAATGCCCCCTAAAATTCACAAATGTGAAATTTGAATTTTGCCTCCCTGTTACCAATAGTTTTTACTGAGTAGGCAAACTGATTGTATATTGTGACCAAAATAAAATCATAAATCCAACTGTGCATTTTTGTAAGACTTTTAGACTCTGAGTTCAATATTTAGGATCTGGTTCATAAGGTAAGGGAAATGCCTGAAGATACAGTACTAAACTTGTCTTTCTGTTTCTACCTTCCTTCTAACAGACCATAGGGGTGTATTTATTATGCTGTGTAAAACGAATTCACAGAAAAAAAAGTAAAGAGTAAAGAGTAAAAAGCTGTGTAAAATAAATGGAAAAGATCGCCGTCTGAACGCTGGATATTACCCCATTATTTTCCATAAGTTCCGGTGGAAGAAAAAACCCATAAAAAAATTACAACGATTTTACGCCATTTTTACACAGCGAATCCTGACGATGTGTAGCGAATTTTCTCGCCGTTTTTTACACAGCATACTAAATATGCCCCTTAGTAACCCTTATAAGTAGTAATGGGAAAAATTTTTGTTGGATGGATTCACAGCAAATTTCCGCATTTCGCCATTAGTGAATTATTTAGTGAAACTTTTGTGAAAAGCATTTGCATCAAAATAGGTGAGGTTGCATTAAAATAGACACAAAATGGGCATGGTCGTGGGAAAAAAAGACAAAAAAGTTGCATTTCACGTATTTTTTACTGTTACGCTTCTTTGAAAAATATGTGAGCCAACAAGAAAATTTGCAAAATGACGAACA
Source organism: Xenopus tropicalis (assembly GCF_000004195.4). NCBI lineage: Eukaryota > Metazoa > Chordata > Amphibia > Anura > Pipidae > Xenopus > Xenopus tropicalis. The sequence continues at coordinate 122,945,286 of NC_030682.2, forward strand.
ATCCAGGACATATTCGCTCATGACTAATTATAAGGTTTCTTGGTAAATGCTAGGGATGAGCGAATTTTTTCACCAGGCATGGATTTGCAGCAAATTTCTGCATTTTGCCATTGTCGAATTGTTTTGTGAAACATCTGTGAAAATTCACCACAGAAAATGTTTTTGCCGCACGTCATATTGGATGCGATCGCTTCAAAATTGGGCGCGGTAGCGTGCAATAAAAGTGCGGGTAACAAAACAAATAGACGCGGGCAACAAAAAATAGATGCAGGCGACAAAAAAAATGTGAAACAAATGCCAAATTTTTCGCCATTTCGCGAATTTACTTGCTGTTTTGTGAATTTAATGGTGAATGGCGATCACTAGTAAATGCTTCACAAGTCAGAAATATATTTATTGGACTATGTGAAGCTGCCCTTATTGTCAATATATTTTACATTTTGTACATTCTGGGAAAAACGTTATTTTAAAAATAGAAAGAATAATATAGGCTTTACACAATTTTTACTACATGAAATAATGCTTAACTATAATCACATCCGCAATGTGTCTTTTAGGCTAAACAGTTATTCTTTGTAATTCCTTGTTTGTCATATTCTCCTCTTCAGTCCTCTGATCACGGGTACTGCTGGCATTTTTAAAACTCATTTAATGACCTAATTTTTATGGTTAGTGTTTTAGCAGGCTTGCAAACTCTGTGCTCTGTGTTGGGTTTTTTTTCGGTGACCTCTTCAGGCTTTCAGTCTCGCATCTTTCAAATTCATTTCACTGCCAATGCTTTGTAATTTATTAAAAATGGATTGAACACTGCAAAAAATATTAACAAAGTTCAGCAGTTCACAGATTTAATGTAAAAAATTATTTTTCCAGTCATGTTCATGTCGCAGGAAATTCTTTAGATGCTGAATCTATCTAAGGCAATTTCAACCAGTCCCGAAGCCAGGATGAGCGGTAGGCTTTAAACCACTTTGCTAGAAATGTTTGGAAATAGTTTCAATAATTCTACAAAGGGATAAAGTTGTTTATCTTACTTTTGTTCAGTCATTTTATATGTCTGTTTTTTTTCCTTCATTGAGATTCCATGCTACATCACGTTGATAGAGGGCAGATTGCAAGGGATCTATAAACAACACAACTGGAAAATTATTTCTCAACAGAGTTGGAAGAAATCATGTACTGCATAGGAAGTTTATGAAGGCCTACTCATTAATTTAGCAAAACAATTTTCTTATTTTATTACAAATTTGTATTATATTTTGATAATAATTATACATCAGAGTATTCCCCTCACAACATTGGAATCGACACTGGCAATTACTGTGAAAGAAACCCTTGCACAAACAGATTCAGTTGAGGAGCAGTTATTAGGCCAGATGGGTTAGAAGGTAAAATAGATATTAGTGAAGCATTTGGGAAATACACCATCTATATGCAATGCATTCACTTCTTTGGAAAATTATGTGTCTTCTTGGGCCATTAGGTTGCTATAGAGACTATGTGCAAGGGAAGATACTCATATCTACTTTTAATTTTAATCTGTACATCTGGATAATATCACCTAGCATAAATATGGAAGATATTTAGGACTATGGAGTCATGTTTGTTTTATGATATGCATATTTTCTCACATAATACTGCCATAAATTATTAAAGATGTTTTTGTCAAACATAAAAAAAGAGAAGGCGAGTATCAATGCCTTGAAAGCTGTGGGCCTTGACCCCCCACATTCCCAGGCCTATGACTGGTCTTACATAAGTCTTACAATGTCCATATTTTCAGGTCTGAAATTAATCTATGAAGTAATATCACATTAACTGTAAAACAGATCTACTTATTAGTGATGAGGGAATCTGTCCCATTTCGCTATAAAATTTGCAAAACGGCAAAAAAATTAGCTAAATGCATTTGTTGCGCGATTTTTTTTTGTTGCCCCCGTCTATTTTTTGCCGCCCGCGAATAATTTTTTGACAGCCGCGCTTTTTGACATGACCGCACCCAATTTGATGTGATTCGCTCATTACTACTAATGCAAGTAATTAATTAGCATAGATCTCTTCTCTTGTGTCTCTATATGTTCCTGGACAACTCCTCTGCTATTTTTAGAGCAATCACTTGGTTGCAACCCCCCCACTATTACTGCTGTTTCCCACCTTAAACCTTTCTGCCTTGCTGCCCCTTATATTTGGAATGCCCTCCCTGAATTCTTTGGAGAGAATTCTCCCTCAGTCTTTTCAAAACCAAACTCAAAGACTCCCTCTTGGAGAACTTGCACAGCACCCGATCTGTGAACTGGCACTTACTGTATATTGCAGTGTCACCCCCTGCAGCACTTAATACCCTCCTATTTGTGTCTGTAAGTTACCCTCCCATTTACAGTAGATTGTAAGCTCTATGGGGCAGGGGCCTCCATCCTTTTGTCTCTTGTCACTTAGCTTTGTGGAATCTTTAATGCAACTGTACTTTTTATTTATTTGTATTTGTTATTTTATTCTTGTATTCTATGTATTTTTGTAATGACCCCCTGTTTATTAATTCATTGTTCTGCTGTACAGTGCTTCATACATAAGTAGCACTATAATAATAAATAAAAATATACATACATACATACATATGTAAAAATCAATGCAATCTGCAAAGCATAATGGAGTTGATTAGCTATTCTGTTGCCTTCCAATGAACTTGTTGAAGTTGAGCAAAGTAAAATGTATTTTTCCTTATGGTAAGGAGTGTATTTAGTAACAATAAGATACTACTACTAATAATAATAATAACTCCAAGACTTGGAGAGCAACACAAGCATCATAAAAGTTCATGGAGGTGCCAAATAAGGGCTGTGATTGGCTATTAGGCAGCCTCTATGCACACTATCAGCTTACAGGGGGCTTTATTTGGTACTAAATCTTGTTTTTATTCAATCAACACTTGCCCCCAAGTCAGGAATTCAAAAATAACTCCCTGGTTTGGGGGCACTGAGAGCAACACCCAAGGGGTTGGTGAGCAAAATGTTGTTCAGGAGCCACTGGTTGGGGATCACTGTTTTAGAGCATATCTGTAAAGCTTTCTTGTTTAATGCTTTTATATAATTCAATTTTATATTGTAATAATATTTTTTATAATATCAGGGTTTTTGTTAAATTTATATAATAAATATTTGTCCAAACCAATTGTACATCAAAGTAAATGACTTGAAAACTAGTAATAAATTGCACAATCCGCCATTCTGAATTTTAATTCAGAGCTTTAAAATTTATATTTCTCTTCTATTATCTTAGGGCCATTGTATAATCACATTATGAAGATCAGCTTCTGATCCCCAAAACCTGTCCTAACTGGCCTGTACTGTACCCCTCTTAGGGGCAATAGCCACACAATTTGAGAACCACTTCCCTCCCCAGATTATTGCAAAAAACAAAGTCATAAAACTTATAGTAACTTACTGAGAGCAAAGTGAGATACTTTTCATATCTCTAAAAAGTCCATGGAAATACATAAATACAGAACTATTTTTGAAAGTTTATAAATGAACTTTTTCTCTGAGCATTTTTAGACCAACTTTATCAGTGGTCAGCAGAGATTAAACCTGTGCAATATATAGTACTTGCGGAAGAATAAATTGGGTAACAAATTACAGTGACAATTTTTTATTGGTATTAAATCCCAAACCAGAGAATAAAGTTGACAGAAATATGAGCAATAAAAATCCCTAAATCAAGAAAAAGAAAGAAAAATGACTAGAAGTGGGGACCACCTTCAAACTAACTTATGTAAGTCCTTGTAATATGGTTGAAAAATTAAATTTAAATCTCTGGTAGCTTTAGACAAATATTTACAATTCTGGGCTGATTTATCACATCATAATGAACCTCGGGGCAAAGCACTACCATGGGTATTTGGGTACCTGTGTGATTGTGCATTACACCTTTTTATATGGGCATAAAACTATAAAAACAACATTACAATACTGTGCAGAAAATATGTATAAAACACTTGAACATTTCTATTACCACCACTCAGAAAATTAATAAACCTTTTAATCAAAATGTTATTTTTTTCAAACAGAAATTCTAGAATGGATTACATTATGAAAATCAACATTCAGATGCACATATATATATACTGTATATATAGAGGGGGGGGCAGAGACAGCAATAAGGGCTGGTTTAGCAATTTCCTTGCAGTACATAATATTAATTTAGTTCATCGCAAACATATTTTTAACATCACAAACAAGCTGGGCAGGAAAAAAATAATAATACATCAAGGTTACTGTCATGGTAAAATTCGTACCTAATCCATTGAACTTCAAACATAGAATTATTCAGACCATAAAGTACGCTAGACATTACTATGGTCTGAAAGGCAGAGACTAAAATAAAAGATTTAATTAGAAAATATAAGTTGAAGGTGTGGCATTAACATTTTGTAGCATTATTACCCAAACAAAGAACAGATGAGTAGTATTAATCACAGTTGGGGGGCAAGCAGGTGGCGATTGAAAGAAAATTATAAATTAGTTAAGTTAATGAGTTAAAGGGGTGGCCCATCTTTATGTTAACTTTTAGTATGTTACATAATGATAAATTCTAAGCAACGTTTCAATTATCCATCATTATTTATTTTTTTATTACTTTACTTTTTGAATTATGAGCCTTTTTCTGACTCTCTCCAACTCAGCCAAAAAACTATTGCTTTTTTATAACTTATTTTTCTATTCAGGTCTCTTCCCTATAAATATACAGTATCAGTCTTTTAATCATGTCACTGCCTGGGTACTAAGGTCATTTAAACTCTAACAACCAAATAACTGTTGAATTGCCAAACTGGAGAGATGCTGAACATAAAGCTAAATAATTAAAAAACCACAAATATTCAAAAATGAAGACTAATTGCAAATTGTCTCAGAATATCACTCTCTACATCAGGGATCCCCAACCTTTTATACCTGTGAGCCACATTCAAATGGAAAAAGTGTTGGGGAGCAACACAAGCATGGAAAAACTTAATGGGGGTGCAAATAAGAACTATAATTGCCTATTTGGTAGCCCCTATGTGGACTGGCAGCCTATAGAAGGGTCTGTTTGGCTTCACACTGGGTATTATGCAACCAACAATTGCATCCAAGCCAGAAATCACTTCTCTGCTTCGCCAAGAAATTTGCCAAATGGTGAAAAATTTGCCAAAATGCGCCTGTCACGTGACTTTTTTACACAACCATGACTTTTTTCTCACTCAACAAATTTTTGTTTTGCGAAAAAATTTGCCCCTCACTACGACCTGGATATAGAGATGGACCTGGACTTATGACCTGGACCTGGAGTGGAGGAGCACTGAAAGGCACAAATTATGCTCCTTATTCCCTTTACACTCTTGCACTTGATCCAGGGGCAAAAAACCAAGCACGACGTGTAACTAGCAGGGCATGAGTGGGGAGGCATATGTGTCTCCCCCTGCCCCACTCCTTGTTAATACAATGTTGTTCTTAACTACAGAGCTCCATGGTGACTGGTACTTGGTGGCACTCCCTAACTTGTGGGCCTAAATGACATGCAAGTTAGGGGAAGAATTGGCAGTGGATGAGGGGTTGTATTTGTGTTAATATTGTACTTCTTAAAAAGTATTTTATAGGATTTTAATAGCTCTTTTAGCAACTGCCTCACCTAACACACCCACAACAACTTCAGAAGTAATAGAAAATAAAATGTCTTTGATTAAAACATACAATACAGAGTATTTCAAACTGTGTTTTGAATAGACTGTAAAGACTGTACATTTTTTAGTTTGGGTGTGATTGTGTATTATTATAGATATCATAACAAGAGAATAAAGATTTGGTAGGAGCAAATCCTCTGTACCATCAGTCTGGATTTTACAAATACAAATACACCTGATCATGGATTTTCTTCTTGTGCTTAGTCTGGAATATGAATATGGTCAGATATGCAATGATGCATCATTCTGGCTTTAGAAAGCTTGTTCAGTAAGTGCTCTTATCCCATATACTCCCATATTCTTCAAACATTTGTAATACTTTTCATAACAGTATGTCTTTTGTTTGCTGATAAAGAAGGAAGGGAGAACATTCTCTCCTTGTATATTTTTTATGCTGTAAAACATTATACTCTTATGGTTGTACTATACCTACCTCAATGAAGAGAAATGGTAAATGCAAAATGTGTGACTTGTAAAACAAAAACACTAAAACAAAGTACAAATGCATAGAGAATGCAAGATGTGTCTAAGTCCTGTCACTGGAGTTTTGTGTTACATTTGTTTTTATTCATTATATTTAAATCTTAAAACCACAGGTGCCAAGCATTCAGGATAATGGGTCATACCTTTAGTACACTTCAGGTTGGGGTGTTAAGTAAGGAGTGCTACTATAATTACTGCTAATTGCCTTTCTGAAGAGACAGTCTATATCCTATGCATAATTTCACTGCATCTGTCTACCATTATTATTTTCTAAAAACACTTATAGTTCCACTTCAGTGGCCAAGTCATTACTTTTAATGCATATTGTAATTAACCAGTCTTTTAGATAAAATGTGTTCGACAAAGCGATATATGGATGGATAGTTATGATGTGTTGGGGTGTAATAAAACAGCGATAGACCATGTAGAGATATAGAGATCCAGATTTAGTTTGAATGCATGTATATATGTTATAAACTATATTGTATCCGTGTCAGTGTCAGGTACTCCTTGGTTTTGAACAGGGATCACCGACTTTTTTTACCCGTGAGCAATATTCATATGTAAAAAGACTTGGAAAGCAACACAACCATAAAACATGTTCCTGGGGTGCCAAATAAGGACTGTTATTGGCTATTTGGCAGCTCCTATATGGACTGACAGCCTACAGAAGGCTCTGTTTGGCAGTACACCTTGCTTTTATGCAACCAAAACTTGCCCAAAAGCCAGGAATTAAAATAAGCACCTGCTTTGAGGCCACTGGGAGCAACATTCAAGGGGTTGGAGAGCAACATGTTGCTCATGAGCCACTGGTTGGGGATTGCTGGTTTAGAACATGGACCTGCTATATACTGGCTGCTGCTCCTTCTGCTTGAGCCACAGCAGTCAGTGTGGGTGGGGTCTTGTGAATTATATTGTCTTTTCCTCCAGTCTTTGTTCCCTGGTAACCACACCCAATGGGCTATTTAAGCCTACCTCTTCCTACAACCTGTGCTGGAACATTGGCCCATCTGACTGATCAATCCTTGAGTTCCCGTGCTGAGTAAGTTGGTTCCTGCCTTGCCCTTGTCCCCTCCATCCTTTGACACCCTGGTTTTTGACTCTTGGCCTGATTCTTTTCTGCCTGCCCTGACCTTCAATCTATCTCAAGGACTCTGTGTTTAATTGCTGTCTGCCCAGACCTTTACCTGTTTTGGGACTTGTTTTACTGCCTGTCCCTGCATTTTTAGTTTTTCCTTATTAAACAAGCAGTTCTTGTAAGCAATGTGTTTTGCTCAGCAATTGGCTTCAGCGATTCCTAATAATAAGCTTTATCTAGTGTTCCTTTTAATAGTTCAGTTAGTGTACTGTATATGTGTATGTTATTATTATTGGTTGAAATTTTCTTCTAAACTGCAGCATCAATACATTGGCTTTATAATTTCTGTCCTCTGCTTATGTGAGCCAGGTGTAAAGTGTCCCAGAGGTTTTTATAAGAAATCTCTGAACCAAGCAAAACTATACAATAATTGTTAGAAATGTTCAGTGCTAGAAATAGAAATACACTTGGCCAGAGGAAATTGTCAAAATAGTAAAAGGGAACATTTAACTTTAAAGAGGAAGGTAAATTCCCATATGTAATAAGACAAGTACAGTCGCGTAGAAATTGTCATACCATTTAAATCTGCAGTTTTCACTCACTTATAATTCTATTTGCTGGGTTACATTGCAGCCCATACTCTCTCCCTTCTCCAGCTCCTACTTTGCTCTTTTCCACATACACAATGGGCAAAGCAGAGAAATATATGGAAGCATGAAACATGCTTGTCCAAGATGGCAGGCATTACAAGACTGTAGAGCAAAGATCTGGTGTCGGAACAGAGAATAAGGTGCTACCAATTCTGGATTTGGGGTTACATTTAGTGATGAGCGAATCTGACCCTTTTCCTTTGCCGCAAAATTTGGGAAACTGCAAAAAAATTCTCAAAATGGCAAAAAAATATGAAATGCAGGTACCGCACAACTTTTTTTTACTTAAAATTCACCTTTTTTACATGACCATGTCTTTTTTAGACATAGGGGCCGATTTACTAATCCACGAACGGTCCGAAGGCGTTTTTTTCGTAATGATCGGTATTTTGGGATTTTTTCGTAAATTGTCGCGACTTTTTCATAGCCGTTACGAATGTTTCGGAAAATGTCGGGACTTTTTCGTAGCGTTACGACTTGCGCGAATTGTCGCAACTTTTTCGTAGCCTTCGCGCCGAGTACGAAAGTTTCAGATTCATTCAAGCTTCAGTATCGTGACTTTTCTTGGGCCAGGTTGGAGCTGCAGAGTGCCATTGAGTCCTATGGGAGACTTTTCTTGGGCCAGGTTGGAGCTGCAGAGTGCCATTGAGCCCTATGGGAGACTTTCCTTGGGCCGGGTTGGAGCTGCAGAGTGCCATTGAGCCCTATGGGAGACTTTCCTTGGGCCGGGTTGGAGCTGCAGAGTGCCATTGAGCCCTATGGGAGACTTTCCTTGGGCCAGGTTGGAGCTGCAGAGTGCCATTGAGCCCTATGGGAGACTTTCCTTGGGCCAGGTTGGAGCTGCAGAGTGCCATTGAGCCCTATGGGAGACTTTCCTTGGGCCAGGTTGGAGCTGCAGAGTGCCATTGAGCCCTATGGGAGGCTTTCCTTGGGCCGGGTTGGAGCTGCAGAGTGCCATTGAGCCCTATGGGAGACTTTCCTTGGGCCGGGTTGGAGCTGCAGAGTGCCATTGAGCCCTATGGGAGACTTTCCTTGGGCCGGGTTGGAGCTGCAGAGTGCCATTGAGCCCTATGGGAGACTTTCCTTGGGCCGGGTTGGAGCTGCAGAGTGCCATTGAGCCCTATGGGAGACTTTCCTTGGGCCGGGTTGAAGCTGCAGAGTGCCATTGAGCCCTATGGGAGACTTTCCTTGGGCCAGGTTGGAGCTGCAGAGTGCCATTGAGCCCTATGGGAGGCTTCCAAAATCATGCTAAGTCTGAAAGTTTTGCCCGCAGTTTAGGAGCGCTCAATACGAAAAAGTTGCGACAAGATACGAGCAAATCGGAGCGGCTACGAAAAAGTCGCGACAATTTGCGCAAGTCGTAATGGTTAGAATATGACGGAAAGTATGTTTCCTCGTCTCCCTTCCAGTGATTTACATCCATTCTCTGTTGCAGCTTTAATTACAAATCTGTATGCAGGAAAAAGTTTACCAAATCGCATAGCTTATTAAAGGGAATATGTATGTATGTATGTATGTATATGTATGGCCCATTAAAAAGACCAAAGTTAACAGGATACTGCCCAGATCAAAAGGGCATATAAACAAACAAAATATAAGGAGTATCCCAAAACTCTCCACATTAAAAATAAATTATACATGTAGTGGTATTCCGTATATACGCATTTCATACCCTCGGTAAGTAGTCATAGGCAGTTCTGACACCCTGCTAGTGTATGTAAACCTCCCCACCCATTATGACATAAAACCAATCAGAGAGAGTACCCATGCCTCTCAATTAAGTGAGCAATGTTGGAAATATACATTTCCGGGGTCCATGTTGTTTAACCTGTATGTAAACAGTATAATGTGTACAATATAAACACTAACATAAAGTTTAAATATACTGTACATGTAGTTAAAGCCCAGCACAACATCTGTAACCATGAATAAACAATTATTCTCATTAAGTCAGAGTGACTTAAATATTTACAAATTAACGCTCTGTAAAAACAAACTACAATAGTGATGAGCAAATCTGTCCCATTTTGTTTTGCAGAAAAATTCACAAAACTGCTGAAAAATTTGTAAAACAGCAAAAAATTCCCATTACAGAATGTGAGAGCAGGAGCACTGTTTCCATTTACACCTACCCACATCAATATATAACATAATAAATAGGAATGGTGATCAGATTTTAGCTTTTAAAAATAGAAATCCCTTTTGAAATAGTAAAAAGCATTTGTTTCACATAACGAACCTTCGTTTTGGAAGAACTTTATTACATCATTGTAGGTAGCGGAGGGTTTATGGTGAGAGTCATAGATAAGTGAGATGAGTAGATTTATTTACTACATCTTGTAAAACATTATTCATTTGTTGTAGGTAGGGGAAAATCATGGCAAATGTAATGATCCATTTTGAGAATTTAAATTTGTAGTAGGGTAGTTAATAGTAAACCAACCTTTGTTTTGGTTGGTTTTATGGATGGTTGTACTGTCTAGATTTATTTTACTTCTCTCATTCAAATGGTAGCGGTTTATGATGAGAGTATGGGGAGAGATGAGTGGATTTACTTTGCATTTTGGAAGATATTTAATAATAGGTTGTATGTAGTGGAGAATCATGGAAAATGTAATTATTATTTAAGCAGTTAAACAATTTGGACTTCTGTTCCTTGATTCTTGATAATCATTATGTATTCATTTCTAACAAACAAGGGTTACAGAATAAAATGGGATGATATCAGAGGGTCCTTCTTGGTGTGCTGATTTATGCCACACATTGAAAATCTATTCTTATTCAGAATATTGTTTCAGTTATTTTAAAGGTAAAGTAAGAAATTAATTGATCACAATGAATGTGTCACACCCAGTTTCTGAATCTGTGATAATAAAAATGCAAATAGCTATAAGGTAGCCTGCATATAAAATTGTGGTACGGTGGTAGACTTCTAGTGAATTTATATGTTTTGGTTTTCCATGGCTGGTTGTACTGTCTAGATTTATTTTACGTATTTCATTTAAATGGTGGGGGTTTATGGTGAGAGTCAAAGTTAAGGGAGATGAGCAGATTATATGGCATAGGTTAGCCTATGACTAAGTACCCCTTTCGGTATGAAATGCGTAAGGCTTGTTTTATGTGTATGGATATAATAAACTAAAATGTTTTTACTTAAGCTGCTTTGAAACTTTTTGGAGTACCAGAGTGCCTGCCTGTCTTTCCTATGTAAATTTCAATATTGGCTTCCTAAACTGAAGGTCTGGGGCATGAGCACCTGGACCCATCACTACTAAGGGTAAAATCTCAACCTCAATTACTTAAGCTGTGTTCTTTGTATTTTTGAGTCTTTGCAGACTTTATGGCAGACAACATTACCTTACCTAAGGAGGAACCAAGAGAAGATTTGTTAGGGTTATGAGATTCTGACCCAGGGTAGCCCTTTATACTTACTAACCTCCCCTTATACTATGCATACTTCTTTCTAGAATGGCTATCATTTATACCATATTACAAATGACCCCCAACATATAATTGATCCAGACTATACAAGTATCCATCAGCTTGTTGGCTTACTGCCACCAACACTGGCCCCCATGAAGGTGTTTTCCCCCAGTTGTCATGCCAGTGTTGGTAAAACATGACTCAGACATACTACAGGATATACATATATTAATTGTGCTAAGCTGCATTGACATCTTGCATCTTTTGTGAAATTAATATACAGTATGCAGCTTGTTTTTACTATTCATATAGAACCACTACTAGCAAGAGCCTTTCCAGTTTAATAAAACAGAAAATTGCCTTTTAAAGTTTTGATGCCCCACCTGAGGCGAGTTTCCCAACAGCAGCAGCAGCGCGCCTGTACGAGTTAACCAAATCCATTGTTCCGTTATTGACCCCTAATGCTTCCGGAAGCTTTGTTCATGAGTTAATGCTGAATAACTGTACTGCATCTGTCTTTGACTGTCCTAAAAGTGATGGTTCTATGTTCCGGTAAACAAAGTGTTATCATTCGATTTAAAGAACCACTGGCACCCAATTGTTTTACTCAAGCTCGGATGGTTGTAGTTCAACAACACTCTTCCTCCACTACACAAACACCATGCATGTTTTATAGGCTTGGCTGATTGTGGTTGGAATTTCAAGTACCTCCACTTAACTGTCACCTTGTATTTGCCTTATAAGAACAATGAAGCAGCATAGGGCAACTCCTACTATATAGCTTCACACATGTTTCTTTGAAGGCTTTTCTTAGAATATTTAATGAAATGTATGCATGTTACAACCCTAGAAAACACAACACGCTTTGATATTGATTAAAGCCCCTGCCAGTCACAAATTGTCTGTATAGCTTACCACTTTACAGACCCCATAAGGTCTTCATGAGAAGCAGTAATATTTACGTTGCAAGGCTGCTAAAGTTTACATGCTGTCTTTTGATAAGTGCTATTCACAGGCCCATATGTTTACCATCACAATTAAAAGGTAGAAAGCACTGTTATTGTGTACTATTTCATGTTATCCATGGCAACTGATGGAAACATGCCAGTTTACTATTAGGTTTCCAGCCAATTTTAATACATTCTTTACAAACAAATTATTTTTGCCTTTAGTTAATATGAATAGAGAATTCAAATTCAAAGCCAATGATGCTTTTTTTTTCTAGTCTTTCCTCCCAAATGGGAGAACATGCACAAATACTGACGTTTTCACACAACATTTTACATTTTGTACACATTTAATATAGAACTGTACTTTCTTTATATTCCTTAAAGGGGAACTATACCCAAACATAAGCTTTTTGAAAAGGAAACATTATTTCAAGCAACTTTGAAAATCAGCCATTTCATGATATTTAATGTAATAATAGTTTGAAACTGTTAACTAAGCCCCGCCCCCTGTTCTCCTGCTGATCTGGCTGACTACTTCGAGACATGGGCCTTCAGCCTGCATCCTTCAGATCCTCCAACTTCACATGTGATGTCAATAGGGAAAGGAACATCACAGTGCAATGCATTGTGGGTTATGTAGTCCCTACATGCTGTCTGGAAGCTGTGGAGAAGTTGATACCATTTGTAACATCAATGTTTTGGTCCCAACTCCCCTGCCAGGATTTTTTCTCTGTGAACAGTTTTGCGAAAAAATTTGCCAATGGCAAAATGTGGAATTTCGCTGCAAATACAGAAAAAAAATCACTCATCATTTTCTCTTCTTGCTTTCCCTTTATTTCTTCCATATCTTTTTGCTCCTGAACATGAATCACTTCTGTTGCTTTCCTCTCTGTCTCACCTCAAGGCACATTAATGTTATATAGTCACTTCTTTATGTTCTTTTTAAATATAGATTTTCTACTTTATCTTTCCAGCTGTATATTTTTATATTTTGATCTTTCTTCTTCTTTGAACCCTTGTATTTATATTGCAACCTCAGAGTGACCTATGTTTCTACACACTGTAGCCAAATGCATTTGACTTCCATCTTCTTTATCCTCCTCCTAGACCCTTAAACCTCCATGTCATATTCTATGGCCCTGTGCAACTTTTTGCTTGTACTACTGTAGTTATTTGTGTTGTTTGTCCTTGTCCCACTGATTTGCTGCTGTGACATTCGTGTCTCAGTTCCTGTTTCTGCCTTACCTTCCTTAATTCCCTCATCCCTCTCTGTCCCTTTGCCATCAGTAATTAGTGCAAATAATCATTGCTTTGATATTCTTTAAATGCTGCTTCTTTATGTCATTAGTTCATTCATTCAAAATACCAAAAAAAAAACAGGCAATTGAAATAATAATTCAAATATATACATGTGAAAGTTTTAGGACAAAAGAGAAGTATAAATGCTTTCCACCCATACAAGGCATTGTTTCTGAACCAATGACATTATAAGAATAATTTATGAAAGTGTAGTGTGCAAATGAAAACTACAGTTTCAGACACAATAGGCCATGTTTCTTTACCAACAGTCAGTGTCCAACTGGGCTGCCGGGACACCTGGAAAAAACCCAGTGGGTCCTGGCCCAGACCCAATGCCTGTTGCCGCTCCCCCTGCTGCTGGTGTTCTTCCCTGCTGTGTTTTACTTATGGGAGGATGTCAGGAGGGGGGCCCTGTTGGAGGGTTAGGGGGGTGCGTCGGGGTCGGCTTGGGGGGGAGCTGGCCATTTCACTAATTTTTCGACAAAACAAAATGGGATACGTTCACTCATCACTAGATTCCAGTTTTTTTTGCGCTAAGTTATGGTTTAAAAACTCAAATGTCTGGTATTTATTAAGTATTATTTTTATTCAAACGAGATTACTACATTAATAAATAAGCAAGCATTCGATAAATTCAACTGCACAAACTCAAAAACTGATAAATAAGCCCATTAATATTTAATTTTGTTTCGGTGGCCCTTTTAATTGCATTGTGTGACACGTGCCTACAATCTAGGGGGTCGGCAGTCCCATTGCAGGGAAGTTAATTAAGTGGAGGTAGAACATTGTTGTTTGGCTATTTCTTGCTAGAGAGCCATAAGTACCATTTAAACTAGGAACATAAATAAGTGTTTACCAGCTTACTTATTTGGAAACTCCATGAAAACTAAAGAAGAACTTCCAGTCCATTCAGTCAATAATTCTCCTTTAATTTATCTTTTCTCAAATTTTCCTTTCAATTGATCTGGTTAAATTTTTAATCTCCTCTGTCTTTATAGACCAAAACTTGTACCTACTCAAGGTGTGCTTCACCAAAAATTATTTCATTTTCGTAATAGGGGCTCCGGATGGCCCACAGTGCAGGGAGGAGGACAGTGACAGGGCAAGGAGGAACAGGAAGTGATGCGTAGTGGGGGAGAGGAGACTCGGGCGCAGCACGCAAAAGAGGCGGCCCCATTTTGAAAAAGAAGCGGAGCAGCATCCCTCCCTCCCGCCCTATAGGAGAGGTTATAATAGTGTCATTTGGGGGACTCACTTGGGTTCATGGATTGTTACAGCTAAATAGCCGACTGGTGCTGATGCAGGGTCTAGTTGGGCATGGGTCCCGCAAGAGGGGTGACAAGTTGGTTACCTGGTTCTCACTCGCCCCTCTGCCCATATGAGGTTGGGTGGCTGGCATACCAGGAAGAAGTATAGCAGTGGTGGTTTGGGCAAGCATTCCTTGGATATGTTAAAGTTAAAACAAGTTAATACATTGTTGATGTTAAAGGAACAGTAACAATAAAAAAATGAAAGAGCTTTAAAGTAATAAAAATATAATGCACTGTTGCCCTGAACTGGTAAAACCGGTGTGTTTGCTACAGTAACACTACTATAATTTATCCAGGATAAAATGAAAAAACAGCAGCACTCCGGAAATGTTGTAGAAAAAAGTGACTTTACTCAAGTGCACACAGCAACGTTTCGG
Source organism: Xenopus tropicalis (assembly GCF_000004195.4). Lineage (NCBI taxonomy): Eukaryota > Metazoa > Chordata > Amphibia > Anura > Pipidae > Xenopus > Xenopus tropicalis. The sequence continues at coordinate 122,960,566 of NC_030682.2, forward strand.
GCATAAACCAGCCCTTTATCAAGCCTAGTCAAACAAATACAATCAAGTGTTATATACCCACAGGAAAGGGAGGGACCATCACTCCAGCCCTCCATTTAACCCTTTGTGTTCAATATACAAATTTTCAATATATAGATTGCACATATCAAATTTCAAAATTGTAAAAAACATATAAAACAGCACATATATATGCCATAGTAATACTTCCATAATATGCTCTAGTGTATCAAGTGCATCAAAATGTAATAGTGATAAATATACTGCTAACGTATAGGAACAATAAATGTCTTACTTTAATGTATTTCATTAAAAATAATTGCTTTTTCCTTATTTCTTTTTCTTTTTGGCTCCGATGCCAAACTCAGGGGACAAATCACCCCTGAATTGTTAGGAATCTGGAGCTTCCACATCTCTGAATCTTACTGTCCTATAACAAAAACAGTAATAAAAATTTTTTAGATAAAAACCAAAAACAAAACACAATATTTGTTAAAACACAGTATTTGTTAAAAACAAGCACTCGTAATCACTTACTTATATAAATAACATAGGGGTATATTCCCTGTTAAGACCACCTGGTGACAAAGTACCCAATATATTTATCCAGCGCATTTCTAGTTTCTTCAGCATCCACTGTCTATTACCTCCCCTCCTGAGAGGACCAACAGCATCAATAACCTGATATCTCAGTTGTGAAATAGAGTGCTTCATCTCATGAAAGTGTGCTGGTATAGGAAGATGCTGTAAATTGCAACGTATATTAGACTTATGCTGTTTAATCCTATCCTTGACCTTCTGAGTTGTCTCCCCCACATATGCAAGGCCACAGGGACACTTAATCAAATAGACCACATAAGTGGAGTTACATGTGAAATAATTCTTAATTGAAATATTTTTACCTGTATGTGGGTGTGTAAAAAATTCCCCCTTAGTGATGTTATTGCACTGTGCACATGATAAGCATGGAAATGTCCCCATTTTGGGGGTACCAAAGAATCTCTGACTATATTTCTTTTCTGAACCTATGTCAGCTTTGACCAAAAGATCTTTTAAATTTTTATTCCGCTTATAGGCCATCAAAGGTGGTGTAGAAAATTCTGTGACAGTAGGAATACCCATCTGTAACACCTGCCAGTGTCTCCTAAGAATCCTCCCCACTTGTTCACTTGCTACAGAGAATTGGCTGACAAATGCCAACCGTTTCTCTTTCTCTTTAATCTTTCTCTGTGATGGGGTTCTAAGCTGCTCAGTTGTCTCCTCCCGAATTTTTTCCAAACCTTCCTGTAATTTCTTTTTTGGATAACCCCTTGCCTGAAAACGCTCCGACATTTCCTCCAATCTTTTTTCACACTGTGTCCTGTTAGAAACAATCCTCTTAACTCTTTTAAATTGTGTAACAGGCAAAGACTCAAGCAAGGACCTTGAGTGAAAACTTGTATTATGTAACAGATTGTTTCTATCTGTATGTTTCTGATACAAATCTGTTTCTATGTGTGAACTACTATAATTTATATAATAAGCTGCTCTGTAACCATGGGGGCAGCCATTCAAGCTGGAAAAAAGGAGAAAAGGCACAGGTTACATAGCAGATAACAGACAAGTTCTGTAGAATACAATATTGTTTTATCTGTTATCTGCTATGTGCCTGTGCCTTTTCTCCTTTGAATGGCTGCCCCCATGGCTACATAGCAGCTTATTTATATAAATTATAGTAGATTCTGAAGTAAACACACAACTTTTACCAGTGCAGGGCAGCAACACATTATATTTTAGTTACTTTTATACACTTTAATTTTTTGGTGTTACTGTTCCTTTAATATAAATGTATTTAAATCTGTAATTAAAGCTGTGACCTTCTCTATCCCAAAACCTGGATGTCATTATTGTGTCTCGGGGGGAAAGGGTTCCAGAAATGGATATACGCGCGAGGTAAGCATAACAGTAAGTTGTGGTATCCTTCCTGTGGAGACTTGACGCTGCCCTTGTCACTAGTGATGAGCAAATCTGTCCCGTTTCGCTTTTCTGAAAAATTTGTGAAACTTTTAAAAAAAATCAGGGAAATATTTGCGAAATGCGAAAAATTGTTGCGTGCATTAAAAAAAGTACTTAGTTACTTTGATGTGCGTCGTTATTGTTGACACGCACGTGATTTTTATTTTGATGATTTTTCAGTGTGAATTTTTGCACCCGTTTTGCGACAAAATCCACCAATGGCGAAACGTGGAAATTCGCCGCGAATTCATGCCTGGGGAAAATTTTGCTCATCACTATTTGTAATAAAAGGAAATTCTATCTAACTTCAGGTATGGGATCTTGTTCAGAATGTTTGGAACCTGTGGTTTTACAGATTAGGGATATTTTTTAATTCATGCAGCTTTTTTAGGATCAAGTACAAGGTACTGTTTTATTAATACAGAGAAAAAGGAATTTTTTAAAAAAAATTGTAATTATTCATTTAAAATGGACTCTATGGGAGATGGCCTTCCTGTAATTCGGAGCTTTATGCATAATGGGTTTCCCATACCTGTACATGAATTAAAAATTCTAAATGGTTTATTTATTGGTTTATTTATTTTTATTATACGTTATTTGTGAATGTAATTGCAGCTGAAAGCAATGTTTGCTTGTTTTAATGCTCTGATCTGCTGGTTCTGACAAGTGAAGAGTGAATCTTTTCTTGAAATACCCGCGAAACGCATTTGTCGACGCAAATTTTTTGCCATGCACGTTTTTCTCCCACAACGTGCCCATTTTTACACGACCATTTTGATGCGACCGTTACCATTTTGCCACGACTGCGGCTTTTTTTTTGACAAATGACAAATTTTCTCCTGTGGATCTTCGCTGAAGTTTCGTGAAACAATTTAACAATGGCGAAATGTGGGAATTCGCTGTGAATCCATGCCTGGCGAAAAAAATTGATCATCTCTAGTTCTGACTCATGAAACAATGAAGCAGAAGGCAGTTGATTATCAGACCTGGTTTCAAAAATCAGAACCAGGAGTGAGTGAAATGAAAGGAAGAGAATGGAAAGGGTTAAACAATTATTGCTTTTAAATGCAATTAGATTTACACATAACTTTAAAAAGACTGAAAATGTTGAATGAATGTATAGTGGAACTGTATTTAGGCTTACATTGCCTTTTATTCTGCCCAAAACAGTCCTTGAGTGTCGATACACTTTAAACATAATTTACCCTTTACAAAAGCAGTGCGGAGTGTGTTATTCCTCCAAACTATTTTCTTTAAATGTGTGCTATTTACTAATATTTCAAATTCTTTCTGCCTTTCTCATGTGTTCATTTAATTAATGCTTTCAAATGTGAGCACATGAGGTTAATCACTAGTTCACTAATTGTCTGAACTGCTTGATGTTACTGTGGCTTTCATTTATCTAATGTGAAAATCATCTGCCATTTTTTCCAGTAACACATGGTGTTTCCATCTGTCTGTATTTGGCCAACTCTGATTTAAAAACTTCCACACAGAAATAGGCTCTTTTCTACAGGGGTACGTGTGGGTTTAAGTAAAAACCCCTCAAAGGGGTGGTTCACCTTTAAGTTATTATTTGGTATAAGAACGGCCAATTTGAAGCAACTTTGCAATTGGTCTGTATTTTTTCTTAGTGTTTTTGAATTATTTTCCTACTTCTTCTGACTCTTTCCAACTTTCAAGTGGGGTTACTGACCCCGGCAGTGGCTCTGTGAGGCTACAATTTTATTGTTATTGCTACTTTGTATTACTTATTTTTCAATTTAGGTCCACTCCTATTCATACACCAGTCTCTCAAACCACTCCTTGGTTGCTAAGGTAATTTGAGCACTAGCAACCACATAGCTGCTGATATTTCAAATTGAAGAGTTGCTGAACAAAAAGTGAAAAAAACACAAATAAAAAATGAAGACCAACTGCATATCATACTAATATATATTAATGTAAGACCTGGGCATGAGAGGAAGAGCCCTGTTCTAGACTGCAAAAATAAACAACTTGAACTATCGATATATATTCCTTTTAAAAAAGTCTTTGCACTCTGTCAATCAGTCTATGGTCTACTAAAGTACTTTTATTCTAATCAGAGTGTCCTAATTTCATACAATCTGTTATTTGTACAGCAGCATCACATACTTTGATAACCCCTGATAATGAAGGCACTCCACCCTAAACATGTCAATTCCCCATTATGAAGAGTTACACACAAGTAAGAAGGGCCTTGTAAGCTTAAGGGCAGTGCTACATGGGGCAAATTATTGTCCTGTGGATAAACACAAGCTGAGAATCTGCCCCTACGCTCTAAAAATCTTAATGATGTGCCTGCATAGATCATTACTTTGGCCTTGGTGCAAATACAAGCAGCAAACTTCAGCTTGAAACCGCTTGAGAACTTTCATGTTGATATCCACTCCGTGTATCTTTACCCAGGATGGCGCAATGGCTCCCGGTGCAGGCACATTAGTGAGCTTTTTAGAGCATAAGGGCAGATTTTAAGCCTAAATGCCCTTTGTGCAATACCCTAAGCATTTCTAACACTCATTACCACAAGTTACTGGGCATAACCAAGACACCTGCCAAGGGGTGCAAAAAATAATTGCATAGAATGGAAAAAGTTGCTGCAAAAAATGCCTATTAACAATGTATTTTGCAAATTTTTGCCATTTTTCGTTGAAGCAAAAGGGGACACAAAAAAAGTAAAAAAAAGTCACAGTTGGGTCCAAAAAAGATGTTGTTGCGGCAAATAAGTCATAGTCGCAGCAAAATAAGATGCGCAGCAGAATAGTCTTAACATTTTTAACTTATTCGCTAATGATCCGGGTATTACTGCTACTAGATTCACAGTTTATTATAGATACTATAGCACAGTCACTGTTATGTAAACCAACACATCTGTCCAACTGTCTATGAGTCAATGCTAAAATTCAACTTCAAAATCATTGTTCTAAATGTTCATTATAAATGAAGTGATTACCAGTCCTAAACTGGAGTGTGTTTTTGCCAAGATGGAGAAGATGATTTGGAATCCATTTATTTACTAAACACATCAGTGACATATCCCTGGAAGGGTTTGTTATATGAGTCCTTCATGGGTCAAACATGCACATACTATATGCCCAGACTGGCTGTTAATGATATATCTGATACCGTATTGCTAGTTAGGGGCTCACAGACCAGTGAACCAATGTCCTTCTCCTGATTTTTCTTACTTGGAACTTAACAGTGATAAAAAAAAAAGCCAAGAACATATGGCTAAACATGGATGTCATTAGAAAAACATGTCTCTATTTAGTGCTACAAAAGGATCCAGAGATGATTCATTTAATGACTATCTAAATAAGTTTAAATGTTGTAAGCTTTCAGCTTTGCAATTTCCCATAATTGCAGAAGAATTATACACAGATTCCATAGCTGACATGGAAACATTTTTTTTTCTTAGAGATTAGAAGCACAGGCAGAGCTTAATGTTCACAAGTGTGCAACGGAGAAGGTTTGCTTCTCAACACATTCATCAACTATGCAGAGTTTCTTGCTGGCAATGTAAGACAGCTCAATTATGTGTTAATGAGATAAACATTTTCAAATAGTGCCTGTTTTTGTGCTTTTAAAAGTTAGAAGTTGGAGGGCCGCCGCGCTGGCAATAACTGCACAGTCTCAGTGTGTATTAGAGATCCGCGTAGCTACACAGTACGAGCATTATAAATTCAAATAAATGTTGTTTTTGTTAGAAGCAGATGCCGAATTCATCGCTAATAGGTGTAACATATTTCAAAACCTGGGTGATCCAGTTAAAGATTCAGAAAGTAGAATCTGAGAATAAATAATTGTTGGCAGATTTATCTTAGCACTTTCTGAAAAGAATTACATTACTTTAGCAGTGTGATCTGAAATGGTTTTAACAGGAAAAATAAACGTTATTACCCAATGATATACATATTATGGGGACGTCTATGATACCTGTTAATTCTGCTCACCCCCCCATTGTTCAACCTCTACATTCATTGCAGCCTCCTGTGTAGTATAAGGGCAGATTTATCAAAATGTGAGTTTAATATATAAAAACTCGCCCACGTTCTATTCATTCCTATGGGAGGCGTTAGAATGCTAAGGGGCCCTTTCATTAAACCAAGTTTTTTCAGAGTAACCATGATAATTTCTGATTTTCGAAAATTTTGCAAAAATTCTTTTATCAGTCGTTTGAAAATATCGTGGTTGCGTTCCGAACAGCACAAAATTTTCGGATCCGAACGTTTGTAAACGGCACAAAAACCTTTCTGGCTTTGAAACCTTCAATGCATGATTTTGGAAGCTTCCCATAGGGCTCAATGGCACTCTACAGCTCCAACCCGGCCCAAGGAAAGTCTCCCATAGGGCTCAATGGCACTCTGCAGCTCCAACCCGGCCCAAGGAAAGTCTCCCATAGGGCTCAATGGCACTCTGCAGCTCCAACCCGGCCCAAGGGAAGTCTCCCATAGGGCTCAATGGCACTCTGCAGCTCCAACCTGGCCCAAGGAAAGCCTCCCATAGGGCTCAATGGCACTCTGCAGCTCCAACCCGGCCCAAGGAAAGTCTCCCATAGGGCTCAATGGCACTCTGCAGCTCCAACCTGGCCCAAGGAAAGTCTCCCATAGGGCTCAATGGCACTCTGCAGCTCCAACCTGGCCCAAGGAAAGTCTCCCATAGGGCTCAATGGCACTCTGCCGCTCCAACCCGGCCCAAGGAAAGTCTCCCATAGGGCTCAATGGCACTCTGCAGCTCCAACCCGGCCCAAGGAAAGTCTCCCATAGGGCTCAATGGCACTCTGCCGCTCCAACCCGGCCCAAGGAAAGTCTCCCATAGGGCTCAATGGCACTCTGCAGCCCCAACCCGGCCCAAGGAAAGTCTCCCATAGGGCTCAATGGCACTCTGCAGCCCCAACCCGGCCCAAGGAAAGTCTCCCATAGGGCTCAATGGCACTCTGCCGCTCCAACCCGGCCCAAGGAAAGTCTCCCATAGGGCTCAATGGCACTCTGCAGCTCCAACCTGGCCCAAGGAAAGTCTCCCATAGGGCTCAATGGCACTCTGCAGCTCCAACCCGGCCCAAGGAAAGTCTCCCATAGGACTCAATGGCACTCTGCAGCTCCAACCCGGCCCAAGGAAAGTCTCTCATAGGGCTCAATGGCACTCTGCAGCTCCAACCCGGCCCAAGGAAAGTCTCCCATAGGACTCAATGGCACTCTACAGCTCCAACCTGGCCAAAAGATAGTCATGATACCAAAGCTTGAATGAAATGGTCATAGTCTTTGCCAAAAATATGACTTTTTTGTGAAGGTTAACAAAAACCAAGAAAAAGTAGTGGAATTTTAACAAAATTATTGTGGACATTACGAAAATACTTTTTTTTCTCAAAAAAAAAAATAAAAATTGTGGTTCACACATTGATGAATACACTTCTAAAAATCCCATAGCAATCAATAGAATGTAGACGAGTTTTTATGCATTAAGCTCTAAATTCACATTTTGATAAATCTGCCCCTAAATGTACAGAAGTGTACCTGAGCTATTGTGATCCAAGTCTTCCTTCCAGCCAAAAATGTTCACAAGGAAAGTCAAAACTTTTGGGATGATGAATTAAACACTAAACAAGATGGTAGTATTATATTCCCTCCAGCTAATATCTGTGTACTAATAATTGTGCCCTTAAAATAGTACAGGTGTCGGACCCCTTATTCGGAAACCCATTATCCAGAAAGCTCCAAATTACGGAAAGGCCATCTCCCATAGACTCCATTTTAATCAATTAATTAAGATTTTTTCAATTGATTTCCTTTTTCTCTGTAAAAATAAAACTGTACCTTGTATTTGATCCCAACTAAAATATAATTAATCCTTATTGGATGCAGAACAATCCTATTGGATTAAATTAATGTTTTATTGGTTTTTCAGTCGACTTAAGGTATGCTGATCCAAATTATAGAAAGACCCCTTATCTGGAATACCCTTGGTCCCGAGCATTCTGGATAACGGGTCCTATACCTGTATGTACATAAATAAATGGTATATTAGATGGGAGAAACCCATTCTGCCTAAAATGAAAGGACCTTCATGTTTCTATGGTGCTACCAATGCTGCACTTTGGGCTAATAGCATTTTCCAGTACAGTTAGGCACTTCCAAAAACAATATCCGCACATCCTGAATGTATTTTACAGTGAGCAGAGGATACAGACATTCCAAATACATTAAATACAGTGAGAGGCAGTGGGAACTAGATCCGAATGCATTACATACAAAAAATATTAATGGGTCCTGATACCCCAGAAACCCGCTTGCCCTTCCAAAAAAAAGGCTACGCGAAGGCACAGAAATCAGCTGTATCACTGAGAATGCACCCACCTAGTGACAGATGTGGGAATAGCACCACCAGGGGTATAGGAGGTAAAGCTCCGTTGTTTACAGCAGGTAAGATAGGGATAACTGAAAAAAAGAAAGTAGCTGCCTGAAAGGACTTCTATGATGCTGTGCTGGCTGTTTCTGCACATGTAGGCTGATGAACTCAGATAGCTGCACACAGTTAATACCTTGTGTGTTTAGATCTATGGTAATGCCATGGGGCAGATTTATCAAAATGTGAGTTTGGAGCTTAATACATAAAAACTCCCCCACATTCTATTCATTCCTATGGGATTTTTAGAAGCATGTTTATCAATGGGTGAGAGTTAGAACTCACCATTTGATAAATACCCTTCGAAAAATCTAAAATTGGACATATAAATCAGTGGTATAAGCCCTCTTCAACCCACCAGCTACATCAATCTGAATTATAGCGAGATAACCCATTTCGATAACTAATTATGAAATCCCTTATTTGAAACGAGTAATACTGGCTACACCGCAAATCAAGGGTTGTATTCCAGAGATAAATTTCGAACTTTTTTATACATTATTTATATTTATATATAATTGGTAGCTATTTAGTAGTAAGTATGCTGGCCAGCCACCTTTTTTTAATCAATAGGTGATAAATGCTGTTATGCCTAACTAAAGGTGTGCTTTTTATAGTCTGGTGTATCTTTTGCCTTAATGGGGCTACAGGGTAATGCAGTGTAATGTGCAAAGTGCAACTTTTTAGCATTGCTGTGACCACGCGGGCAGTGTTCCCATCCACAATGAACGCAATTGCCTGTGGACACTTTGGGTAACATTTTCAGAATTGGGATTGCATCACTTAGGGAACCTGGCGTCTAATTGGTGCAAGTCTTCTGTGTCTATTGCTGCAACCCATAGTGGGAACCCTATTGTTACCAGGCCATTCAGGGTGGCAGTAGCTGGAGAGTTGCCAGGTGCCAGTTTATCAGGGCAGACTGGGTAGGAACACACATTGTGCAACTCTACAGAGATGCAAGGAGCATATTTCTATGTAAGTACCTTTCGTTAATGGCATCAATACATGCAACATTTTCCATTTTAACACTGCTAAGGGTTCTTTGCAGATTTAACCCTGAAAGTCTTAAAATTCCCTGACAGTGCTGGGGGTCCATGAGTACCTGCTTGGCTAAAGTGTGGATGTGTTCCCTCCCTCCCCAACGATAATGCTAAATTTTTTCCCCATACCCAGTTGATCTGCCTCTGGAGCAATGTACAGTGAGGTCCAGGCCCGTGAATCGTAAGGGAAGTTTACCCATTGCACCTAAGGTTGGGCAGGGGGTCTGGATAAGGGGCAAAGCTGGGTGGCAAGTGCAGGTCAGCAGGTCCAGGATGGGTACTGGTCTGTCCAACTGGAGCACTCATTTGACCACCACTGTTAACAGGCAGAAAACAAATAGTCAAAACATACCCCTCTGTCTGTCGCTGATTCCCTTATTAATCTATGAGAAATGCTGCGCCTGCTGCTCAGAGACAGTCAGATATCTACTCAGAAATGTGTGAGCAATGTTGGGCAAATCACACCATGCTCAAAAACATGCTGCGATATAAACAGTGGGCTTCCGATGGACTCTACCACTGTGTTACAAAGTTCACTGCCATCATTTATTTACAATACATTATAACAAACAAAGGGTCTTCCAATAAAAGGGTTACAGAATAACAATAGGATTGAGGGGCCCTGCTCACAAGAACTTACAATCTAAAGGATAGTCAGTATCTGCCTGCTGTTTTTGTGCAAGAAGGAGGAAGGAGACAAAACCACCTGAACACACTTCCCCCATGCAAACACAAAAGTCACTGTAATTTAATCACAACAATAGGGGAACTTATTAATGAAACATTCAACAGTGTTTTCGGAGACAAAATCAGAGACAAAAAGATTTCATTTTGCAATGATGAGGTCGCTGCTACCTTTGTTCTACGTAAATAACGTTTCTCGCTTAAATGTGAATCTATATGTTCTGATTTATTTCTATTCCAACTGCTTAGTATATGGGATGTTGCATATTCACAGTCGTATTGCGATTTCTATCATCTATACACAAATGAATGGTTTTAAATGAATATTGTTTATTATGCCCCTCTCTGTCTCTCTCTCTATATATATATATATGGTTGCTTCCCATGAATTTATTGTACAATTTCCTGAGAGGATTAAAATATTAGTGAGTGCATTATAAAGCTTGATGTAATCAGGCTTAGTAAAGAACTTCATTTTGGACTGCATAATAATATACACGGTGTATCTGACTTGGCCTATTGTAAAAGGAATTTAATCTGTATTTGTGCACTGTTAATATATGCTGACTAGTACATTAACATTCATGATCGCCTTTGATTAGTATCAACCAAATAGGAAAATCCCCAGAAGCAATTGGGACTAAAATAAAGATGTACATGTCCTCTAAAACTACAGTACCTATCACCTAAGCATAATGTTGCATTATGGCTTTTAAGAGCAGAGTAAATGCTCAGAAGAAATCAACAGAAATAATCTGTCTTCCAGATGCATTAACATCCTCTTCCAAAATTCATATATTACAGATTAATATGGAACTCCCTTTATAACAAAGAAAAAGAGGTTACAAGGAAATACTGTACACTGGTTATGACAATTGTAGCAATAAAATCTAGACCTATCTTATAGCTCCCCCATATGTGCACCATGAGAATTGCGCTCACAGTTTGAATTGGCAGCAGTGATTTGATACCTACACGGCCAAGCCAGTGTGTTTTAATGAGGGCCCCACAATATTTATACATAGATTTTTAAGCAGTGTGCAGCGTAAGTAGTCCCTTTTATTTGGTAATAACCCTGCAGTTTAATCTATACTTGTTAGCGTTAATTTATTTGATCTGAGAGGCTTTTGTAGATTTCTGAGGCAAAGAGCCGAATCACTTTGTGTTTCATCAGGTTTTTATAATCATCTGCAATGAGCACATTCCCCACAAATGATTATTTGATGATTGAACTCTTGGGCATTGGAGCTCATTCAGAACCCAAAAGAGCCATAACGGGAATCCGATAAACTGCAATCATTATGGCAGGGCGCATTGAAATAAAACTGCTGCATTTTGTTTTATTTGTTCTATGGAAATGCTAAAGGATATTCAGTGAGCGTGGCTGTCCCAGTTAACACGTTTGTACCTTATATATAGAGGAAACTGTGACCTTGAATTATTTTCAGACATCTCCTTTACCCCAGAGCATGTGATGGCAGGAGGTGTAAGATACCAAAGTCAAGCATGACCAGTCTTGTTTTCTGTTCTTCTGTATATGTCAGAATTGATTCTAAATCATGTTTATCTACATTTTCTTAATTCAAGATTCAGAGCGATTTTTTTTTTCTCTTTAAACAGGGTCTTATTGTTCTACAGTAATATTTAAAGATGAGATGCTATTTGGTGGGGTTGTCACTCTGTCTCTAAATCAAAACCTCCCTGTCACATTTTAAATAGATTGCTTAAGATACATGCAATAACCTGTCAGTGTCATGCGTTCTTTTCTTTAATTTGAATGGCACTATTCGTAATAAAATGCTCACTTCAATACACGTCTGCTGCACTGTACTTAACTCTTGGTTTAGTTTAAAATTAGTTATGAAGATTACTGCTCCTTTTGGCATTATTCAAAAATCTTCCCGGTGCTGAGAATCTGTAAGTGCTTTATCTTTTGTTTTCCTAGGGAGGTTATGTTCTAAAAGGCAAGTAAAATTGCATTTATTCAGCACCCACTGCATCAATTTAACTCCCCCCCCCAACAAAAATTGTGAAAAAATGTTTTATTTTGTACAAGTTATAAAACATTATATTGAGTGAAATTGTTTCTGTAAATCATTTTGCTACAAAGATAGAAACAATAAACCATGTTTAATATACACACACACTCATATAGATGTGTATTTAAGTGCAAAAGCTTACAAGGAGGTTTTATAGATGTTCTACCAATTGAAATAAAGGTACAGGATAGGTTACCCGGAACCCCATTATACACAAAGCTCAGAATTATAGTAATCTCCCATAGCCTCCATTTAAAACAAATAATTCAATTTTTTTTTTAAATTATTTCCTTTTTCTATGTAATAATAAAACAGAACCTTGTACTTGATCCCTAAGATATAATTCATCCTTATTGGAGCCAAAACAATTCTAATTGGGTTTAATAAATGTTTAAATGATTTTTTAGTAGGCTTAACGTATGTATGAAGATCCAAATTATGAAAAGATCCCTTATGTAGAAAGCCCCAGTTCCTGAGCATTCTGTATAATAGATCCGATACCACAGCTGGTAACCATGGAAAATAAACCCTCGGTGGAGTATAATAAAGTCCTCAAAGGTGTGTTATACTATATACTATATATACTATACTATGCCTGTGGGTTTTACCCATACTATTTCCACTTTTAATTTACTGTTATATACCCTTCGGATATGTATTTGCTTTCAGGTTGCCCTTTAAATAAGCAAAATGTCCCTTTTTTATAGTAGATCCAAAATGTATTCCACAGCATTATATTTGGTATAACTTCTTATACAGATGCTTCTGACTTGTGCTAATAATACGTTAATTCATTCTAATGTTTTATTTGTTCTTTTTAGCATTATTAGTACATGTACAGTAAACCCCATAGGTTCAAGCATGTGTGATGTAGTTAATATGCTGTCCAGCCTCAGATTATGTAGTACAGTAGAACCCAAACACAGAACTTTTACCAGTGCAGGGCAACGGTATATTATATTTTAATTACCTTGATACATTTTCATTCCTTGGTGCTACTGTTCCTTTAAATCCGAGAAAGAAAAAACGCAGGTTGATGGAATGGGACCACAACAAAATGGCATCAATTCCTGCAAACCATAAAATCCTGGTTTGTAAAATCAGGGTTCTAATGTAGTATGTTTTATGTTAAGCTAAATACAGTATATATACAGGTATAGGACCCATTATCCAGAATGCTTGGGACCAAGGATATTCTGGATAAGGGGTCTTTCCGTAATTTGGATCTCCATACCTTAAGTCTGCTAAAAAATCAATAAAACGTTAATTAAACCCTACAGGATTGTTTTGTATCCAATAGGGATTATTTAAATCTTAGTTGGGATAAATTACGAGGTACTGTTTTATTATTACAGAGAAAAAGGAAATCAGTTTTAAAATTCTGAATTATTTGATTAAAATGAAGTCTATGGGAGACGGGCTTTCCGTTATTTCGGAGCTTTCTGGATAACACGTTTCCGGATAAGGGATCCCATACCTGTATATGCAATCCAAAAGAAAAAGCATTAAAGCAAAGGAAGGTAGATATTGGGGTAAGTGCTTGTCTTTGTATGAACTCTTGCAATTAGAGATGCCATACCTTCTAACTAATCCTCCAGTATGGCTGTTTTCTTATCTTGGGGTATCTTCCATGAAGGTCACCAGTTCTAGGTGCCTTTTTAAGTGTAGTTTTGTTTAATCTTAATTTGTCTTCCAACTCAGCTACTAAAATCATTGAAACGTGACTGAAACAGAAATTGCTGCTAGATTTTTCCATTTCTTCCATTTTGGCCTGCCTTTCAGTGCTGTTTGTAGACTGAGATGATGCAGTAGGCAATAGAAATCACTAGAGTTAATGTTTTCTTTCTTGACACAATGTTTGCTTCCTCTTGAAGTAAAATGTTTATGATTTTTTTAGGCCCTATGTCTTTGAGAAGCCAAATTATGCGTTCCATTATTGTAGAGGTTCAGCTGTAACAGCCTTAAGGGATGATACACAGATAATGTACACCAGTGTAATCAGGCCAAAAACAATGGCTTCCAAAAGACCCCCATCCATGTGGCAGTATTTCTCTAGTGATATTTGCCTAAAGCAGCTTGAGTATTTGAGTGCAAGTCCATCTGTCCCATCAGTTGTTCTTTATGTCCGATGTTTTCCTAAGATATCCAAGTGAATAGGGATCATTTTAATCATTTCTGTTTTCCATCTTAGTATGCCTCTTACCAGTAAGTCTTAAAGGAATACTGTCATGGGAAATCATGTTTTTTTCAAAACACATCAGTTAATAGAGCTTCTCCAGCAGAATCCTGCATTGAAATCTGTTTTTCAACAACACAAACAGATTTTGTTTTTTATATTTAGTTTTGAAATTTCACATTGGGTTAGCCATAATCTTCATTTCCCAGAGTGCCACAGCCATGTGACCTGTGGTCTGCTAAACTTCAGTCACACTTTACTGCTGTGCTGCAAGTTAGAGTGATATCACCCCCCCTCCCAGCAGCCAATCAGAAGAACAATGGGAAGGAAGCAAGATATAAATTCCCAGTAGGTATCAGAATAGCACTTAATAGAAAGAAAGTCCGGCTTGGGACTCCTCCAGTTACATGGGAGTAGGAGAAACAATAGGTTACCTGAAAGCAATTAACTAATATGTAGGCTGGCTCCTTCTGAAAGCTCAGCACAATGCACTGAGATGGCGCCTACACACCAATATTGCAACTAAAAATAAAAATACATTTGTTGGTTCAAGAATAAAATTGTAAATGATACAGTGAATTATTTGCTATGTAAACAGTGTAATTTAGAAATAAAAAGTATACCATAAAAACCATGACTTTATGCCTTTAAGAATGCACTGTGTATTCCCATTATGCTATTAAAGGAGAAAGTCTCCTTGAATTTTATAGATCAACCTACTCTGAGCAACTTTTGTCTTTGGTCTTTATTTTTAAAGTGTTATGTTTATGATATTTATTTCTATAGATACTGGCTCCTATTCATCTTACATTCTGTCTTCCTGATTCCAAACTTGAGAGCTCCAGAACAAAAAAAAAGGAATTCAAAAACCACAAAACATAAGAAGTGAAGGCTAACTGTAAATTTTCCTGAAATCCTACCATCTACACTGCAATCAAACTTACTTTATCAGCACTCTATATTGACAATCAACCTGTCTGTCCATGAAATATCTACTCTTTTCAGCCTGTTGTTTTGGCCTCTAACTTCTTGTACAGGTATGGGATCCGTTATCCGGAAACCCGATGTAAAGTAAGCTCCGAATTATGGAAAGCCTGTCTCCCATAGACTCTATTTTAATCAAATAATTCACATTTTTAAAACTTATTTCCTTTTTCTCTGTAAGAATAAAACAGTGCTTTGTATTTGGTCCCAACTAACATATAATTAATCGTTATTGGATGCAAAATAATCCTATTGGGTTTAATGTTTTATTGATTTTTTAGGAGATTTAAGGTATGGAAATACCCCTTATACGGAATACCCTTGGTCCCGAGCATTCTGGATAACAGGTCATATACCGGTACCTGTATTTGCTTCATATGTACTGTAGATGCTGTGTGGGTTTAAGGCATTGACCTACTAAAAGATTGGGAACCTCATTGTGAGCATCTTCGTACAAATCCAATAAGGCAGCTTGTTCTGTTAGACAATATAGTTTGTAGCATGTAATTTACATCAGAGACTTGGGTTGAAAAAGTCCTTATTATTTGGATTCCTCCTTTAATGCTGAAGATGAAATTTGACTGACAAAGCTAAGTAAATATAACCATGCATCCATTGTATGAAAACTGTGCATGATCTTAGCCGGGCCATGATAAATCTGTAGTTAGGAATGTTTCAAGGTACATTACAAGGAATGAGGTTAGGTTCTGCTCTTCCTAAAACTGGATCCAGATACTCACAACAGTCAGATATCAGAACTATTTAAGCAAAGAGTCTGTAATGCAGTACCAAATGATTTATATGGAGGTATCTTGATATTATTCCAGAGTACAAAATACATAAAATGCCTACCTGGATCTTTCCATAGGGGAACTTTGCTTATTTAAAGGAACAGTAAAACCAAAAAATGAAAGAGCTTTAAAGTAATAAAAATATAATGCACTGTTGCCCTGCACTGGTAAAACTGGTGTGTTTGCTACAGTAACACTACTATAATTGATATAATAAGCTGCTGTGTAGCCACGTGGGCAGCCATTCAAGCTGGAAAAAAGGAGAAAAGGCACAGGTTACATAGCAGATAACAGATAAGTTCTGTAGAATACAATAGTGTTTTATCTGTTATCTGCTATGTGCCTGTGCCTTTTCTCCTTTGAATGGCTGCCTCCATGGCTACATAGCAGCTTATTTATATAAATTATAGTAGACTTTCTGAAGTAAACACACAGCTATTACCAGTGCAGGGCAGCAGCACATTATATTTTAGTTACTTTTATACACTTTCATTTTTTGGTGTTACTGTTCCTTTAAGGCCTTTATGCCAAACATACAATTGCTTTCTAAAAAGGGAGTCAAAATATGGTTAAAAAGTCAAACAAATGTAATTTTAGCAACCTATAATATAGACATCCAAAAACCTTTCCTAATGCAATTTGATGTATAGAAATCTAAACCCTTTCATCATGAGCATAAGTGCAGGGTAGAGAGTGCATTTTCAGACGCAACATAATCAATCCGAAAAGATTGGTGGGCGTATTGGCATTTAGAGCAAATTCAAGGAGGAGTGGCTTTGGGGGGGCATGTACATTTAACCAACCAACTTGTTACGCTTCTCTTCCACGTTCTGTCCAACTTTCTCCCAATGTTTCTGCCTTCAAAAGATCTCTAAAAACACACTTATTTAGAGAAGCTTACCCTCATTAAGTTTAGCATAACCTCAGTAGGCTGCTACAAGCTACATCTCTTACATTGCTTAATTCTTGCATCTCAACCCCCTATCCTTATATATTGTAAGAGCTTCTGGGCAGGGTCCTCTTCACTCTTTTGTAATGGTAATGTTTTGTATGTAATTATGTATGTCCAATGTATACACCCACCTATTGTACAGCACTGGGGAATATGTTGCTGCTTTTTAAATGCATGTTAATAATAATAATAATAATAATCAATTTTTGGTACAACTGTGGCAATATTAATAAATAAGCCCTAGTGTCTTTTACATGTTGCCCTAGTTCAATAAGGTGGTAATCCGCAAGTATTATGTATTTAAATATATGTGTTTTCTTGATGCTGAATGCTTCTCTCAAATGCAGGTGTGAGAAGATGGACCTTGTGGCCATTTTATACAATAAAATATTTATATTCATATGTATGTGTCATTTTGTTACACTGATTTTATTATTCCTCTTTTAGGTTCTGTAAGCTGCTAGCTTCCTTTGGGAGGATCCTGGTAGCTGTTCGCTGTAGATACTCCATTTAAACCTTACTTTTATCTCATTTTGTAATTATATCCTGAAGAAGAATTATATTGAAACACTGACATACAAAATACCTTGACATTTCACTAAGACCAGTTTGTACATACATTTTCTATTCACATTTTTTATATTTATAAGAATACAGTTACTATAAGTATCTCTTATTATGGGATCATAAAATACACATTTGTGTTGAGGCTGCCTAATTGGATTTTGCAACGGCTTTTGCCACATTAACAATTATTGAATAAACTATTTAAAAATACCAATGACTAAAATGATTTCTCATGGATCATGATACATTTTGTATGTATTTACAAGTGCCATTTTGCACCAACCAACATCATCATCAACATATCCCAAGTTGTATCACTTGGACCCACTTTTGGTTTTATCTATAACATAAAACCTTTAGACCCATGATATAGGGAATACTACACTTTCAGAATTCCATGTGATCCAATTACTAAATACATATGTGCTACTAATGCTACTGTTATTAGCCTAGAACGTTGGAAGTAACCTCTGCTGATGTTTCAACTTTCTTCAGGCCATCATTTAGTTATTGGGTTAGTATGTCAAGTGTTGGGTTATGTTAAGTCTTATTGCCAGCAGTAAATCTGACTAGTTCATCCTCACTGCTAGATATATTTATGTGATATATAGCTTTCAGAGAACATTATATATTAACAAAGGTCTACATTTCCAAAATTTACTGTACAATTATATAGATGGGTTGCAGCTAAAGAACTTTGGGAATGAAATGGATAAATTGTCTTATAAGAAGTGGGAGTATGATATCTTGATTTATAACAACTGATGTCATATTAATCAATTAATATGACCATGTTTTAGTATACAAAATGAAAAAAAGGAGAATTTTAATGGAAATAATTCCCCAAGTACAGGCAGATGATTGTAGTGTAAATGACCAACCGACATACAAAGAAAAGAACCTTGATGAAAAGAACTTGACATAAAAGAATACATGTGACTTAAAGGGGCAATTTACCTTTGCACTGATCACGGTCATTCAAGAAGCACAAGAACTCAGATCTTTGAATCTTTTCCTTTGTGCCGTTATCACTAATCTCTAAAGCTTTGTGAATTCTTTTACATATGCAAGATGAGAACAGTGCCCAGGGCGCCTAAAATTTACTAAGAGAAATTAAACAAGCTATAATTAAAGTTGCAAATGAATTCTATTATACATTATGTATGTATAAAAATAAGGGCACAAAATCTCCTAATTTAATCTATCCTTAACCTTGGCATAATAAACAATAATCTCACATTTTTACCATTATTTCTTAGTGCTCCCTATTTTGATTTGAAATTCACATTTGTACAGTACAAATGGTAAAGGTATACAATACTATTGTAAAAAGGGAGATGCAAGGCAAACAATTGTACAGCTCTTTATCGATATCAGGAAGGCAATGAGAGTAAACACAGTGGGTTGTAACAAAAACATAATAGACTATTGCAGGAACATTATAAAAAAGGGTCGGTAACCGTATACAAACAGTGCACACACGTTATACCACAGCCATTTAAGTCAAAACTATAGCGATCTTTGATCTTAAGACCGACAGTTAGTTAGTAGAGATATCAGTATACAGAGTTTATATGTCAGTGTATAGGTAGATCAGTACGAGTCTGTGTGTATGTTTGTGCACTGGGGTTCCTTTGAAAAGGTTACACTTGATGGTCTTTTTAAACCCCAAATTAAATACCGTTTGTAACTATGTAACATACTAAATTATAAAAACACAAAGACATTGGAATTTGCATTAATTGGTGATCAAAGAATATTTAACACCCAACAGTGCTCATTTATGTCAATAAGTGCGGTGAGAACATTTTGTGTGATTTCCAGTGTGTATTGGCATAATTTCTGGTGTTGGGCATGCAAGTGACATGGTTTCCATATTAATTCACTTCAGCTGAACTGCTACTGCCTGGTCTGTAGGTGGCAGTAGCTCCAGGGTTCTCCTGAGTCAATAGGCGTAGCAACACCTGATCTGGAACCCAAGGCAGAAAGGACTGAACTTCTTTGCTTGGTAGTTTCATGGTCAACTTCTTGGTTTTGGTAGTGGCAAACTTTTTGGCAAATCTAGCTAGAAAAAAAGTATGTGCTATTCCAGACCCCAAACACCTTAAACACAATGTTATTTTGCCTTTCCATTGATTACAATGCTTTTCTGCAAAATTATCCATGGTTTTGAACAATATTAAGTCAAATAAAATGCTATGATTTTGCTCATCACTATTCACTTTACTTTATATTCTGTTTTAACTGAATGGCTCCTGAAAGCATCAGGTCCATAGCAAAATAATGGAACTTTTATTGCTTCTGCTGCTCATATTATTCTTTTTTTTTTTTTAAAAAAAAAAGCAAGTGGTAGTAGAAACCATTTTAAGGTTTGTGTCATAATAATAGAGGTATTCTACATTACCCTAGAGAGATGGTCTAGGATTGCTTCTCTCAACTTCATTGAACATGTAGTTTGGTTACAAATGTTGCATTTGTAATTCCTATCCAGAGTAGATATTATAGCTCAGTTCCACAGACTGCAGTAAAGTGTTGCTTTGGATGCATTGGTGCCCTGGGTTTGTCATAGTTACAAATACAACCTGAGCATCAGCAAATGGATAAAGTTTTGAGTTGAACTTACTGATTTCAACCTGTAACTGTAGCGCGATGTACAGGGATTCTAGAATTATGTGCAGAAATTCCCCTTCTTGAAAATCCCATTTAATAATTCCCATGCCATTAAAGGTACACCTTTACTTTGTTTTTGGGGGGTTTCTTGCCCTGATTATTTTGTGGGATTGTGTAACAGTTTACTTTTTTAAAGCAGAACAATAGATTTCTGGCTGTAAAATTGTCCATCATCCCTTGAATATTCCCAGGATCTCCCAACACTCTTAAAATGTTAGGGCATACAATGTATTGTAGTTTACATCATATGGAAGCAATACGTTTGGACCCCTTAATGGATCACAAACATTTTGGATTTTACAGTACTTAATTAGTTTAAAGGGATTCTTTAAAAAAAAAAACTTTTTTTTACAAAATGAATCAGTTAATAGCGATATCATTAATTTTGAAATCTGACTTGGGGCTAAACATATTCTTAGTTTCCCAGGTGCCCTCAGTCATGTGACTTGTCCTCTGATGAACTTCAGTCACTCTTTACTGCTGCGCTACAAATTGGAGTTGTCACCCCCCTCTTCCCCCAACTGCCCATCAGCAGAACAATGGGAAGTTAACAAGTTAACGGCCCCCTGACACCGATGTTACTAAAAATGTTCCCACGTCCCACCTAGTGGTAGACATGGTGTGTAAAGTGATCAATAGTAAAACACCCAAGTCCGGCAATGTTACGAAGAGTAGGAGAAATAATAGCTTATCTAAAAACAGTTGCATTGTGAACTGCTGGCTGTTTCTGATCAGGCACAATGCACTGAGATGGCGCCTACACAACAATATTGCAGCTAAAAAAATTGGTTTAACAATACAATTTTGAATGGTAGGATGAATTATTTGCAGAGTACACAATGTTACATAGTAATACAAATGACATCATAAATATCACAACAGAATCCTTTGAACTTGATGGAGTGCAAACCCAGCCATATATGTCTAGATAAATCAGTTTATTATTTATTTAGCAACCACTAGCCCAAACCTATTCTGTGTCCTAAGATAAAGAACAGTTCTGTTATTGCCCTATACCCCAATGTTTGTGAGCACAAGTCCAAGTAAAACATTCACTTTTAAAATACCTATATCTATATTTTTATATGAAGTAAAGTTCACATTATTGTTAACATCATGCTAAATGAAACACATAAGCTACTGTTTAGTTATTATATTATTAAGCCAATGAAAGTAACTATAAACTGTCAAGCGTACATTTTCTTCCTATTTAGTCTCACATATTCAATGACATTTATGGCACAATCTATTGCTAAATAGGAAAACAATTAAAAAGGTAAACACTACCATAATTTCTCCAAAGAAAGGACAGCAATAGGATAAAAATGTAAGAGTAAAAAGGAGAATATTGGGAATATTGACACATATCTTGTGAAGACTGAATATTTACTTTACGCTTGTAATACTGGAGTAAATAATTCATAAAAGAAGACGATATCAGTGACCTGAAAATAAGAAACTGAACTGTTGTTGTTTTGCCAAACCACATACAATCCTCACAGAATATTCAAGACATAATGAATTGTATTAAAAAAGAATCTTTGGATTGGCAAGTATGACAGGTCGTTTTATCACATGTTTTATTTTGTTTGAGATTTGTACAGTGGTTTTTCTTACTTGATTGATACAATACATTCTGGTAGTATACATTCTAAAACAGAGAGTTAAGAATTCCCTTTTCTCTGAAAAAATTAAAATGTAGTGGGCAGATTTACTAAATATTAAAGTGTGAAATCCAGAAGGATACCCAGCAAATATGAACACGTTCCTGATACATATTGACACATCTTTCACTGCATTTTGTTTTTTGATCAATGGGTCAATGCATTCCTCTGCTTTGATAAATTGAAGGTCATTGTCAGAACCAGGGCCTTGTGTTTGCTGGCCGGTGCTCCTCCTGGTTGAGCCAAAGGAGACTTTAGTATTGTAAACAATGTTGATGACCCTTCTTTGTCTTCCCCTGTAATCAGTCAGGTCCAGCTATAGACAATTGACCAATTAATGGGTTGTTTAAACTTGCCTCTTCCGTCTAAATGTGTTGGATTATTCAGCCTCATTCTTTGAGGTAGGCATTGTGCATGCATTCCTAAGCTTTGTGTTTTCATTCATCAAGGTTATGGTATATTTAGTTGAAGTAAATCTAGAGAAAATGGACTTGCTAAATAATCACTGTATACTTTTCACTACTCATCTAAAACCTCTGTGAGTTTCAGTTGTCACTTCTCTAAATAGTTATATTGCTCCATTGTGATTGGAGTATTTGAAGAATTTATATGCCGAGGACTTCCCATAACAGTCAGTTAAACTGAAGAAACTGCTCAGATGAGTAGTGAAAGATCTTCAATGATTACTCAGTAAGTCCAGTTGCTCTAGAATTACTTCTGCTATATATTTCTGAGCTTTGGTATCCTGAGTCCTTGTCCTTGAGTCCTGCACCTTGGTTCCTGCATTTGTGTGTTTCTGTTCCTACTTTACTTCCTGTACTTGTTTTCTGTGTAGCTGTGTTTGTAAACCCTGCCCAGTAGTAGATCTAATTCTGTTTGCCTCTTGTTCTACTTCCTACAATTGGCAACAGTTACTGTTTATTCTATTTTCTTATTATATATTCCATTATGCGTTATGCATTAATGTCAAAATTGCTAGCTAACTTAATTATTAATTTTAATATAAAAAATTGATCAAATTAGTGAAAAATAGTGAAAAAACTACAATACATTGAATTTGTATTCTACTATCATTTTCAATGGGTCTACAACTCTCAAAAAAATTAAACCATGTGAGGCAGAAGGTTTGCATTTGAGTTTTTTATGCTTAATAAATACTTATCATTTGAGTTTTGGAAACCATATTTCAAATTTTGGAGTCAAAATTTTAATGTGAATGTACTGTATTACATTTGAATGAAAATAAGTTTATGGGTGCTTGACAATGCAGTAAAAAAAATTTTTTGCCCCATTACTGCAAATTAGTACAGGTATCGGACCCCTTATCCGGAAACCCGTTATCCAGAAAGCTCCGAATTACGGAATGCCTGTCTCCCATAGACTCCATTTTGATCAAATAATTCAGAATTTTAAAACTGATTTCCTTTTTCTATGTAGAAATAAAACAGAACCTTGTAACTGATTCTAACTAAGATATAAATAATCCTTATTGGATGCAAAACAATCCTATTGGGTTTAATTAATGTTTTATTGATTTTTTAGTAGACTTAAGGTATTGAGATCCAAATTACGGAAAGACCCCTTATCCGGAATACCCTTGGTCCCGAGCATTCTGGATAATGGGTCCTATACCTGTACTAACACAGACAATGATTAGGAAATCAGACCTGCTTATTTGTTATAATAATAATTACCACTCATAAAAATTGGCACATAGTAAACCTGACCCAAAACCTAAGACAAGTTGGGAAGCTAGACATAAATCATTCCTTACATAGTTACAGCCAATAAACAGTTTGCTATCTGCTATCAGCACAGTCTTTCACCATTCTAAAATGAATTGCTTTTTTGTTTTTGTAGATCCCTTACAAACTTGTTTATTCATTTTTCAAAACATATTTCAAAGATATAAACACAGTGAAAATTGCCTAAATGTAAAAAAAAGTTTTGGCCAGCACAACAAGTACAAAGCAAGTGGGGCTTAACCCCTGCGTGTTTATTTCAAGTGAATCAAAAAATGTCCCTTTCCGATATCTGAAGGTAGAGGATTAATAGGTTATTGGCCACATGGATTTTTTAATGATATGTCACCTACATAATTTAACTTAAGAGGGTTGTGGTCTTAGGTAAGGCCGTCGCCTGCATTTCTATTTGCATTAATAGCTACTCCTCAGAGTGAGTTGACATACAGGCACTGTTTTTTGCCCTCCAGACAGTGGCAGGGTCTGGGTTTAGTGTTGTATAGCTTTATAAACCAACCACCTCCATCCCCACAACAATAGGCAGGGAGTAGGACAATCCCCACTTAATGTTGCCACAGCAGCCTTTTTTTCATCTTAGTTTAAACATAGGAAACTTTGTCCACCAATATTTGAAAAACAACAACTCCCAGCATCCCCTGTGCTCCTTGGAGAATGATAGCAGCTGTAGTTTTGCAAAGACTGGATTGCTACATGTTTCTATGCCTGACATAGGTTTATGAGTATTGAATTTCTTTTGTGTAACCTATTATTCATGCCAAACTAGAGATGTTTTTAGTTAGATTATGCCTTCCGTTAGATGAACTACATGACTACAAACTTGATGGGATTGTGACTTCTCTAAACCTCAGCTACTATACTTATACTCATATATAATATGTTTAAATAATCTCATCTCTAATAATAAGTGTATAATAAGTGTGCATCATTAACAATGCAGAGTTAACTTCTAATTCAACCTTACTGGATGGGCTATTTTGTTTGTTTGCTCTAATTCATTTTTATTTAGGCTTGGATGAACATGTATTATATTTCTTCATGTCACCAACACAAGCCTTCCCTAAATCTCTTTCAGTCTGGTCCTAGAGCAGTGATCCCCAACCAGTGGCTTGTGAGCTACATCTTGCCCACCAACCCCTTTGATGTTGTTCCCAGTGGCCTCAAAGCAGGTATAAAGGAGGCATAAAGACCATGTGTACTGCCAAATAGAGCCCCCTATAGTCTGCCAGCCCACACTGGGCTACCAAATATCTAATCATAGCATTTATTAGTCAGTCCCTAGGAACTTTTTTCATGCTTTCATTGCACCCCAACTTTTTTTTATATCTAAATGTTTCTCACAGGTAAAAAAGGTTGGGGACCCCTGTCCCAAGGGTTATAGTCCTACAGAAGAGCCAATGACCTTGCGAATATAAAATGAAGCCACGACAAACATAACATTATGTATCTATACTAACAAAATTCCATTTATTTGAAAATGCACCTTCTAAATATTCTTTCTGCGTTTATTTTTGGATAGAATAGCTGGAAGATCCAACAGTCTTGTGAATACAACTTCAGTTTAGATATTTATACACATCAGGGATGCATTTGTTACAGTACATTACTGCAAATAAATCACTAGAAAACTAAATAAAAGCAAATACAGCAGTTTGTAGCTACGCACCCTAGGGATAAAGCCTTTAATTTTTTTTTTTTTGCTATACAATATTACAGCTCCTTCTGAAATGTATTAATGTATGTTTTGTAACTCATTTCTGCCTTGATCTAAGAAATACTGTGCACAAATTCCATAGTAAACATTAAGGCACATCATTTATCTTTTTTATTTATTTCTTATGTAAAATAAGTTAACAAAGGGCTGGATTTTTCTTTTTTTTTTTAACTTTATATGGTTTAACCAGTAAAAACCAGTAAGAATCCTCTGTTTCAATTTGTTCTCTGAGCACCTTGCAATCTAGTGTCCATGAGAGAACAATAGTGTGCAGAACAATTCTGCTTGATTTTCTATTGCAGTCATTTGAGCAGGGACAGGGAATATTTTACACAACTCCGGCGATGAAGGCTGCATGCATTCCCCAGCTTTAAATTGTAGTCGAAAATGAAAAAAAACTAATAGCATTTTGATGTATTCCAGTTAGGTTTTCCATTAGGAGAAAAGGTGATATGTTCCAGCCATTTGTCAGGAATAGAAGAAATGAAGAAAATGTTGACAATTTCATTACATTCCGGTGATGGCAGTGATCTGAAGTTGCCTATTATAAGATAGCGAGAAAAAAAATCATAACAATTATTAGTTAGGAGCCTTTGAATTTTAGCTCTATTAATGTATGCTGCAACTGTTAAGCAGTTAGAACCCAGTAAGCTGCAGGGATTTTATATATATATTTTGGGAAATAGATGCGTAGATTTGTTCTGATCCTGACAGTGTCAAATCCAGCAGCATACACAGCTCATCCCTACCTCTGTGGAAAAAAGCTGTTTTTAGTGATTAGTGATTTATTTTGGCATAGGAGAACCTTCCAGCCATCAGACGGGAACAGCTGCTATCCTTAGAAACTAGCCATTTTTTAAACTATAAAGCACTAAAACTTAATGTGGTGTCGTCCCATGTATTTTTGATTTGGAATAGGTTTTTTTTCCCCCCAGTCCTGGTATGCGTAACACAGTGGTGCTATACAGCAGAATATTTGAACATATAGCGAGGCTCACAGTGATTGGCATTCACGAGCAATCTGTAGTCCACAAGCTGCACTTTATGATGGCAGATTAATCATGGTGCTGAGTTCCATATTTACAGTATGTAGCAGTGGATACAAAATTAATGTGATTTTCATTAGCATTCAGCTGTTCTATGAGCACATTTTCAGGATAATTCCCAGGGGTGAACATCTTGCATTCTAGAGTGCCTTTAACAAGCTAGATTTTTCACAGCATGACAACTATTAAGCTTTACAGAGAGCAAATTTTTTGTTCAAAGACCCATCACACATATTCTATATTTCAATGAGTGTCATTTATTTATAAATTGCTAAGTATATTCTGTAGAGCTGTATAACTGGGGGGAAACATAAACAGTGAGATATACATACAGTTTAGACTGTGAATAACTACCTAGTTTGAAAAACCATCCCAAATTCTGTCATTTGATGGAACAGTATAAAATATTTATATTTGACTTCTTTATTTTCTCTATAAATGCTTACCAAACAAAGGAGTCTTATTTATCTTATTATTAAGATATTATTTATATTTGTATTCATTTCATTTATTCATTTTAATGGGATCTTCTATCCTACCCTGATCTTATCCATAACTTGTGCTTATTTTAATGGGTAACAACCAAGGCAAAGGGCTAATCTTGTTATGTCTAGCCTTAAACAAACATGCCAAGTTTTCAGAATTAATAGCTCAACGGTATAATGCCAATTTAAGTGGGCTTTAAGAATTACATAGTGAACTTTACTTTAAGAATTCCAAATGCATATTCTATAAGGACTAAAACGTGATATTTAATTAATCACTATGGTGCTATGTAGCGTGCTAGTCCAGGGAGACAGGAGGACCAGAGGGAGGCGAATGAACAAAAAGAAGCAGGAATGATTTTTCTATTTAAGAAGGATAGGTTGACTTTGCTGTCAACTTGAAGTATTTTTGTGGGGCAGGCTCAACGCAAATGAGATAGGAACTGTGCTTTAGAAAAAGATCGCTAGATAGTTGGATGAGGTTTAAAACCATTAGAGGGCCTGTCTAGAATATGTTTGGCGCACTGCGTAAATAGGGCATGAAAATAGGTGTCATGAAAGCAGTCACTGGCCCGTACAAGCTGGACAAGATAAAACAACATATGTATATGCACACCTAAAACAATAATGCTTTAGTACCACTGAATAAACCAATTTAAAAGTTAATTGGATACGTTTGTGCAAAGTGAAAACCTATTATTATGAATTATTTTGGTGCATGAAAGCACAAGGTAGCACTGTACCTAACACCTGGCTTACCCATTTTGCATGTTGCACAAATATGAACTCAATGATAAACAACTTAAATCACACACAATTTAGGGTAAGTAATTACCTGCCCATGTCCTACCCAAGTTCCACTCTTGTTTCACAGGTGGAGGTTGTGACATTTTCCACTTTAATTAACAAACACAGTGTTGGATTGGGTCTCCAGGGCTCATAAGAATTAGATGGAGACAGTGCCAAATGGTAATGAGATAATATAGGATAATGATGGGAAGAATTAAAAGGCCAAAAGGAATTTATCAAACTGAGGCCCACTGAAGCCTGCCCCCCCCCCCGCCCCCCCTGTTACCCTAGCAGGCCCTGAACAATGCAAATGTTTGCCCTTTTGGCATCTGGCAAAAAATATTGCACATTTTCATTGCAGGTAAATAGAATGGCGAATTGCACTAATTGTTTTCACTTTGCATTTCTGTAAGTAAAAAGAGCCCCTCTGAGGGTGAGATTATAGGAAAATAAAGATATGATATACCCTGTCTGTTGAGTCAGTAAATGTACAGAAATACATGGCTCTGGTGTGTGAGAATGTCTATAATACGTGGTGGAGAAGAGGATAAGGTTACTCCTAGCCAGATAATGAAATGGAAGGCATTGCTGCTACCTTAGGGAAGTCAGTATTCTCTTATTGCAAAACAAGTAGATTTAGGCATTGACTGGCAACATTCTGAAAGGACTTGCCTGACATACAGTAAAAGATGTGTATCAGTAAGTAATCGTACCACTCAACTGCTTTTATTTAGGTGGCGCAGTGCAGTACTCATGAACCCAAATGGATCAAAGCCTGAAACAAGTGGAAGATATTTGATGGCAGATCACAGAACTTTACTGCCCAGTGAGTGTATTTGACCATCATACTCTTGAGAGGTACTACAAACAGCTGTCTACAATAAAGACCTAGACATAAACCTAGCAAGAAACTAGATTAAAAACCCTATCTGATGTAATTCCTTATGGAAACATATAAACATTCAAATATTGCAATAATATTAATAAGTGACACTGATTGCTTGCCCCTAATTCTTGGAAGTATTCCTCATTACCTGGCCAATCCTCCACCCAAGACTGACATGGGGAGGTGAATAGTATAATGGAAACATAATACTGGAACTGACTAAGGAGTACAAGTAATTAATACCTTTAAAGAAGGTACAGGTATAGGACCCGTTATCCAGAATGCTCGGGACCAAGTGTATTCTGGATAAGGGGTCTTTCCGTAATTTGGATCTTCATACCTTAAGTCTACAAAAAATCAATAAAACATTAATTAAACCCAATAGGATTGTTTTGCCTCCAATAAGGATTAATTATATCTTAGTTAGGATCTAGTACAAGGTACTGTTGTATTACTACAGAGAAAAAGGAATCAGTTTTAAAATTCTGAATTATTTGATTAAAATGGAGTCTATGGGAGACAGGCTTTCCGTAATTCAGAGCTTTCTGGATAACGGGTTTCTGGATAAGGGATCCCATACCTGTACTACCGAACTACCAAAATACATATGAATATTTTAAATATTTCCCATTACCTTACAACGATGCAGGTACAGAAGAGCAAAACATGGAGCAATAAATTTGAAGGTGAATCTGGGTAATAGATTGATTGACACACAACCAATGCTGGATCAATACATTTACAGCACTTTGCACATCTAGGGGCACATTTACTAATCCACGAATGTCCGAAAAGCGTCCGAATGCGTTTTTTTCGTAATAACCAGTATTTTGCGATATTTTTTTTGTAAATTGTCGAAACTTTTTCGTAGCTGTTACGACTTTTTCGTAAATTGTCGCAACATTTTCGTAGCGTTACGACTTGCGCGAATTGTCACGACTTTTGGGAGGCTTCCAAAATCATGCAAAGTCTGAAAGTTTTGCCCGCCGTTTACGAGCGCTCAATACGAAAAAGTCGCAACAATATACGAGCAAATTGTAATGGCTACGAAAAAGTCACGACAATTCGTAACGGCTACAAAAAAGACGCGACAATTCACGAAAAAGTCGCAACGAAAAAATCGCAAAAATACGAAAAAGTCGCAAAATGTTCGTTTCCAATCCGAATTTTTCCCATTCAGATTCGTGGATTAGTAAATGTGCCCCCTAATGTAAAGAATAAATAAACTATTGAATTCAGGTGAACTGAAATACAGGACTTTATTTTGAATGCCAATGCTGAGCGAATACAGATTTTATTTTGGCCCATTACATCGTTTCATCTTTAGGATTAAAAAAGTGAATCAACCAGTTTAGTAAAATGCTTAAATTTGACAGATTATTGCATATGCCACCAATTTGAGTCTCAATCCCAGAAGATTAAAACACAGATGGTTTTAGATTATTAGCTCTTTATGCTGCTATTCCTGCCAATGAAATGTTAGCTTTAGATAGTTTATTTGAATTAGATGCTTTATTTAGGAGCCTCTATAAATTTTCCATGGCCAGAGATTTACATAGCGTTAAACTGTGAGCATAAGAGCTTTAAGGTTTAATCCATAAGACTTTTGACTGAAAATCAAAAGGGAATATTTTTTAACCAAGGAGAGGAAAAAAGATTAGAAGGGGTGCCTTTTGATAAATTGTACCTACAAACTATAAGACTTTTGCTCTTTCTTTTGTGCGATTTAAACCTACAAAGATAAAGGGTATCTATAAAGGTATATATAAAGGGAAAATGTATGCCATCTATTTATCCATGGCTGTGCGCTGAAGTGGAATAAAAACACTTCTCTACAAAAAAGGAGGAAAAGGCAGTGGAAGACTGAATGTGTTGTGCTTACAAGGAAAGGTAGACATAAAGATACAGGTTGAAATGAGTGGAAAATAATAATAGGACAGAGAGTAATTAAGAGAATTCAAATAAATAACAATTCTATGTAGAAATTATCTAATGCCAAGGCCAAAACCAGAAGACAACACTGCAGCTAATTTAAGACATGATATTAATAATTAAATGAAATCATTATAACATGGCGGTCTAGTGCAATGGGCAGGGGATGGGAGCTGCAATCAAAGCAACAGTATAGCACAAGCAGATAAATGGCAGGAGTAAGTGATTAACTAGATACTCTGAGTAGGTGAACTAGGGATATTGTTGAAGAAATAAATACCCTGAATACCCTGAGACTGAATGCACTGGATAGGACTTAAATGTTAAGAGCAATAACTCTTGTGTAAAGAAGGACTCAGAGGATAGGATATGCAGGGTGACTTACGGGCCTGGTTTTTTAAGATAAGTGCTAAATAAGACCAGTGCAGCCATTTAGATTTTTGTTATCATTTTCCAACTGCTAATAGACTGATAAAAGTAATTGCTGTATGCTTGCTTTGTGTAACTGCACTGCTTCTATTCATCTCCTATCTCCATATATGAACTCTTTGGATGTAAACAAAGAATAGGCTCTATCAATACATACACACACACACACAGAAAATGTTTCTGAAAAGGCAAAATTAAAAAAATAGAACCAAGGGACAATATGAAATCTGCAGAATGATGTGTTTTCAATTGAAGAGAGAGTGATAATAGGGTAGAAAGGAGTTGAATAAGAATGTATGTATATATGTATATTTTTAGTTATATAGTGCTACTTATATCAGCAGAGATGCACATTTTTGCAATACAATGGCAGAATAAATAGAATGGATAAACACTGCAATAAATAAATACACACCGAGAGGAGACAATAATCACTGCTATTTACAATGGTTGCGTCATTGACCCATAGGTGCAAAGACTGGACCAGACTCAATTTCAGTATAATTTCTGCAGTGGTATTCTAGCCAATTTTCATCTTGTCGCCATTTTTTTGTTGTATGTATTTTTTTAAATTATCTACATTTTGTGTTGTTCAGGTCTCAGGCAATCGGAATGATAGAGTTTCATTTACACTAGAAATGATGCAGAAGAATGTAGGCTGATTAGGTACGCAATATAAAAAAGCATAGCAATAAACCTGAAGCCTTGCAGTGTTTTTGGTTCTGGGTTCAGTGAGATGATAGCATGTTCAGTTGCATGCTAGAAAGAATTAGTTTAGTAAGGCCAATTATTTGAAAATCATAAATAATCAACAAAAGAAGATCAAGATTAGAAAAGTTGGTTAAAACATTTCTGAAAGTTTACTGAAAAGTGAACTTTTTCTTTAAGATAATCAGTGTGGGAGACACTGTGGGACAAACAGAAAATAAATGAGACAGTTAAGAGTAAGAGTATAGTTTGAAAAAGTGAGTTTTTGAAAATTTAGCACAAGGATTTTGTGTTAAGTGTTAACAGGAGAAGAACAGGTTGCATACTAGGTTTCATTAATCTAAGTAGAGTAGGGCATGGATACCTCATTTTTTAATGTCTTCAGAGAGAAATGGATAAATCTCAGCGATATTAAAAGGAAAATTAGTCAAAGAGTACTCCAAATAGAGTGTTGAATCATCAAGGTTAAGGAGCATGCCATGAGTAGTAATCAGAACATGGGGAGTAGAGCCGGGTTTGGGTGGAAAGACTATAAGCTTCATTTTTCTCTTCAGTTTTTAGTTGTATTTATTTATCAGGAAAAAAAATTAGGTAATTTGAGATCTGTGTCTGAATATTAGTGATGAGTGTTTAAATATATCTGGATATTGTTTGCATAAGTAATATTTAAACCAGCGAACATAAAAAAGTGGCAAGAAAGGATACCATGTGAGTTCCTATAGAGCACCGGAAGAGGAGGCGGCAAAGGAAGTTGGAGAATGGTGAGAAGCCCCTACAGTATATACAGTAATAAACTATTCTAAGCACCTGTATTTGCTGTTACTAGAAGAATAAAGGGGAGCACACGGTGTCAGAGCATATAGTAATCTAAAAACATAGCAGGGCTGTCGACATGTTCTCATAAAAATGTCAGTCACATAATTACTGGTGCATGAATAGAATAAAATGTACTCTCTGTACTCGACTAATTGTTCCATTAGCCCACCTAACATTAAGAAGTCGCAATTATGGTATTCTGTGATGCCTAATGTTATATTATATATAATTATGATCTATATGGGGATTTATGTATAATATGAAGAACACAACATCCCATGTTTGGTTTATGTATAATATGAAGAGCACTACATCCCCTCCACTAAATGTGTCAGCAGCTTTTAGCAAGAGTGCAATTCCCTAAAGCAATCTACTATAAATCTAAGAAGGCTTTCTACCACATCTGAAGTGGATGGAGATCTTTTTTAATAAGACTCACTGCGGAGAAAGATTTCTGGCAGTGGCAACATGTTCATTTGAGATGAAAAAGAGAAAAAGCAGAAGCACATAACTTTGCTAATTATTATGGGGGAAAGAGACATAGGGGTCCATTTACTAAGTCCCAGAAAAGTCGTGATTTTTCCAAAATTTACTATGCAACAAAACTGAATATGACAACTCCCCAGCTAAAACTTGCTGAGATCATGTAGAAGTCAATGGCAGGTGTCCCTTCCCTTCTCTGGAGACGTTGAGGTTTTGGTGAACAACATCTCTCCGACTTTCTCTCAATCGGACTTTTTTTAGTTCAGATGTGTTAGTAGATGTAACACATTCGTGGAAGTGAGTTTATTTACATTTTTAAACATAAAAAAAAAGAGTTTTAGTTAATCTTCTCCACAGGCTTAATATGTGGAACTAAACATTCTGGAACAATTAAAGGAACAGTAACACCAAAAAATGAAAGTATATAAAAGTAATTAGAATATAATGTACTGCTGCCCTGCCCTGGTACATCTGGTGTATTTGCCTCAGAAAGTTTATATAAACAAAGCTGTGTAGCCATGGGGGCAGCCATTCAAAGGAGAAATGGCACAGGCACATAGCAGGTAACAGATAAAATACTATTGTATTCTACCAAGCTTATCTGTTATCTGCTATGTAACCTGAGCCTTTTCTCCTTTTCTCCAGCTTGAATGGCTGCCCCCATGGCTACACAGCAGATTATTTATATAACTATAGTAGCGTTACTGTAGCAAACATACAACTTTTACCAGTGCAGGGCAACAGTACATTATATTTTAATTACATTAAAAAACTTTAATTTTTTGGTGTTACTGTTCCTTTAAAGATGGGAGGGTATAGAAGGTATACAAGAAAGACTAATCATGGCAAGAAACAATCCAATTAGACCGATAAGAGATGTGAAACCTGGGGAGAGATTGTGGTTCCCCAATCAGTTTTGCTAGTGGAAGATGGTTGGCAAACAAGAAGACAGTCAACCACTTTATTCAATTTTATTGAAACAAGAAGTATATGTATGTATGTATAACTTTATTTATAAAGCGCCACAAGGGTACGCAGCGCTGTACAGTCTTACAGAATACACAATTACACACAAGGAGGACGAGTAATATAATAAATAAATACAATAAATACATATATGTATATATATATATATATATAAGTGCCATGTGGTATGAGACACAGTAGGAAGGAGGTCCCTGCCCCGTAGAGCTTACAATCTGACTTTAATATCGCACATTCAGAGTTACCATGTTTGTTTCTTTTAGGTCTAACAATCAAATACCGGGGAGTGGTGAACATACATTATAGTTCAGTCTAATCATTAGTAAAATATGCTGTATTTTCTATAGAATGGAGACTAAAATCATCTCTTCAATTAGCTTTACAGTCTTACTGAAAAATTACGTAATTGCTGAATTTGAGTAATAAAATGCATAGGGATAATTCAGTAACTGCATATTCAGCATCTTTGGTACTCCATATGGTATCAATGCCATAAATGTGTATGGATCATGGTTTACAAACAATCAGATATTAAGTAGCCTGGTTGTATTGTAAGTTTACTACAATAAAACCTGGTGTACAGGTATAGAATCCATTATCCAGAATACTTGGGACCTGCGGGTTTGCAGATAAGGGACCTTAATGTAATCTGGATCACCTTAAGTCTGCTAATATCATTTAAACATTAAATAAACCCAATAGGATTGTTTTGCCACTAATATAGATTCATGCAGCTTAGTTACCATCAAGTACAAGGTACTGTTTTATTATTACAGAGAAAAAGGAAAATGTGCTAAAAATAGACTCCATGGGAGTTAGCTTTCTCTTAATTCAGAGTTTTCTGGATAATGGATAATGTAACAAACTGTGATTTTGTGCCAACATTTTATTTAAGCTACTGTAAAAAGGTTTTTCTTGGAGCAAACAAATGTGTACTAGGCAAAGTGTGCAACCATGTATTTCCACTGGAATCCTTATGCTAGATGCCATTATGAATCCTCTGTTTTGCATTTAACATTGGTAAAATTCTATCCAAATAAATTCAATTCATTATAATTCAGTCTAATGTGAAATTAATAAGATTGCTAAAGCATGAAAAATGACTGGTTCGATTGAAAAGATTCTAAATGTCACGCAGGATCTCTGATTAAGGAAAGAGGTCAACTTTAAATTAAAATGAAGAAAAATAATTTAATCTTAGAAAGACAGATGAGTTGATATCATCAAGCTGTCCTAAACAAATGAAAAACATAAAGCAAAAGCTACCATTAAAAACTTCAACTCCAGTTCCAGCTGTGGCTAAAACAGCACCAAGGTAGCAGGCCTTTCTGAACAATTTCTCCTAAATAATTGGGAATACAGTAGGTTATTCAGTATACAGTGTCTATCCCTAAACACGATTTCTGCTTCTTTCTAAGGAACATTACAAATTACTACTACTAACATTGATCCAGGCCCTTATCCTATTCAGGATAGACCACTGCACCATATTACCATATTATCCAGGCCCTTATCCTATTCAGGATAGACTGCTGCACCATATTACCATATTATCCAGGCCCTTATCCTATTCAGGATAGACCACTGCACCATATTACCATATTATCCAGGCCCTTATCCTATTCAGGATAGACTGCTGCACCATATTACTAGCTGGTGTCCCAGAATCTCATCTCCATCCACTACATTCCATACTTAGTCCCTGGCTACTGGTCAAGTGGCACATAGTATAACAGTCTTATTATTTCCTTCAGAGCCCTACATTCCTCTGCCACTTCCTCTAGGACCTGTTATCCACAATGCATGGGATCTGGGAGTTTTCTGGATAAGTAATTTGGATTTCCATACCTTAAGGGCTCTGGCACTAATCTAATCTCCCCAAATTGCCTTCCCCTGCCATCCCACTGGCGAAAATGTAAGTCGCCGGTGGAATGGCGTTGCCTCGCGAGGCTTTTTCAGCGATTTGCGCGAAATCGCGCCACCGCATGTGCCATCCCACCGGCGACTTACATTTTCGCCAGTGGGATGGCAGGGGAAGGCAACTCGGGGAGATTAGTCACCCGCGAACAGGGAGTTTTGTCGCGGGCGACTAATCTCCCCGTGTGCCAGAGCCCTAAGTCTACTTAAAAATAATGTAAACAATAGTTAAACCCAATAGGATTGTTTTGCCTCCAATAAGGATTAATTATATCTTAGTTGGGATCAAGTACATGGTACTGTTTTATCATTAAAAAGAAAAAGGAAATCATTTCACAAATATTTCGCAATTTGCTAATTTTCCAGTGGTTTCTCGATTTTTTGGGGAAGTCAAATGGGACAGATTTGTTCATCACAATTGACCATACATTTCACCACAAGATCTAATTCATATATAAAACCTCTACCTGATTGCACCATGCTTCTGGAATTCTCTACCATCATGCATAAGGAAATCTCCCAGTATAGATCTATTCTACACAACTGTGCACATTTGTGGGGCTATATAAATAAATAAAATACAATGTATAGGTATACATGTTCATGCTGTAGCAACACTTTGTTCACCTTTCTAGGTATAGTCCTTCTGTTCAGCTGACCACAGATTAGTCAAACACATTTGACAATTTTTTCCAAAAGTCAAGGAAGTGTTGTTATGATTTTGTAAATGGTAATTTGACTAACAGGGATTCATTTTGGATTTCCACGTTTGCCGTGACTTAAAGTTGGCATAAATTCCTCTGCAGGCTGCACCAATGGGTGCAACAGACTTATGTCCACGGAATCATAATCAAATGTCTCAATAACGCACAGAAATGATGTAAATTCCACTGTGACAAACTTTGGAAGCTAGACTAGCTAGACAAGTATTACCTTACCGTAGGCATACCATTATCCGGAAAAACTTACCTTTTCTCTTCTTGAATTCTTCATTGTTAGACCACGTTCCCCATAGGACAGGTCTGCCCCTTTCATGAGGTTCAAACCATAAAGTTCACACATTTTTAAGATACTTTATTAAGGAAGAAAGGTGTTGTGCATGTGATGGTCCCAAAACTCAGTACAGGATCAATCTACAGCATTATCTCTCATTATCATCTATTAAGTCTACTGAAAACACAAGACAACAATATAATAACAATAGAATTGTTTTGCAACCAGTTTGGATCTTTATCACGGAGGAAAATCAGTTTTTCTAACCCCTCTCTAACATTTAATGATGTTTTTTCATGTTTCTCTATATATGAAAAACATTCCAGCAGATCGCGTTGCAATGTACAGGGGGTTAATACCTAAAGCTGCATTTTATTGTAAATAGAATTTTAAAACTTTCTCTTTCAACAGGCTCTTGACAGATGTAATTCCTTTCTAATTGTGACTACAGAGAATAAACGGCGCTCCCATATTTCACATCTAGCTTTTGCCCAATCCCACCCCCACACAAATATAACATCCACTGCGTGTTGATTTGATTTGATTTTTAAGTGCAAATCCGGTCATTAAATTAACAAAAAAACCTGCCTTTTCAAGGAAACTGAAGTGCCTTAAGAAAGTAAATAAATAAAATCCCTTTTTTTGCACTGTGATACATTAAAAGCAAATTCTACATATGAAAAGCTCCTGACATATATTTTCCCCTGTATTTAAAATGATGTCTGTTGACCAATAATGTAAAAACTTCCTCTCAGAAGATAATGTGCATGATTGCAATGCCACCTTGTCAAATCTGTAGCTTTTTATGCAGTCCTGTCTCCAGCCATGCATTATGCATGAAAGAATATCTCATTACATTTCATTTTCTTTACAACAGCCTTTCCTCTCTTTGACATGCTCAGATTCACATTAGCTTACCACCACTCGTCTTTCAGAACAGCTGCATCTTGAGGCTTTTGCAGCATTTTAGACAAAAATAGGTGTGGTTAATTTGTCTCCTCACTCTTAATATAAATTATTCACTGGGTTTTTGTACAAAATATGAGATAACCAGCTTGAACTCAAACACCAATGGAGCTTTTTTTTCCCCTCCAGCACAGTTTTTCAGAATACATTTATGGCCATTATCCTTGTAAAGCTGGTAAAAAAAAATAAATGTTTTCGGTGCTCACTGGTTCTTTTTTTCAGTGTTGTATTTATTTGGCTTCCTCGCTGATTTTAGGATTATTTTTAAATAAAATTGTGTTTCTTAATTAATTTCAGTTTTTTAATTAAAATGAATTGAATGCAGAAGCAAACACTGCCTTGTATTTTCCTTATTAACACAGTTTGTTTCAAATATATATTCAATCATTTCCCAGTTCAAACAACAATGTATTCAGGGAATCTTAATGTAAAGAATTAAAAGTGGGAGAAGGGGAGGACAAGGGGTTACATTGTGTAGCACCTCTGGGGGAAATTTACTAGCTGGAAGGCAGCATTGCAATGAACCAACAATCTGTTTAGATCATTCTGGTGAGATTTTGATTGGGCTGTTTGGTTTATTATACTAATGTATTCAGGCTCATCCTTGGGCCCATTATTTTACCTTCTACCCTCAACCCCCTCATGGACTTCCTTCCATTGGTCTTATATTTTAATTTTTTTTGAGCTGAAGTATCAGGTTTTTTTTGCCTATTGTTGTTTTGTTCCCATTAACAGATATCATTGCACTGTGATTGGGGAATAGTACCTCTACATTCAAATGTGCCCAATCAGAGTTTTCATCACAAGGGGATACTACAATATATATATATATATATATAAGATGTAAATCAAGACATGAGCTCATAGAAAAAAATTAAAAATGAATTAGTGAGTATAATCTACAGGGATCTCGCTGCAGGATACAAGATGGAGAGAGTGGCAGGTTGGCTCAAAAGAGCATTCAGGCCTGGAATTGTGGGCAGGCCACTAGGCCCCGGCCTAGGGTGGCAGAAATCTGGGGACGCCATGCCGGCTGCTGGCCACAGCTGCATTGGGGAGTGAGAAGATTTTGACAGATATTTAAATCACCCACCCAGTCCCCAGTGAAGGATATGGCAGCAGTGGTGGGGGATGGAGGACGTGCTGCGGTGGTTGGAGGGCGGTGTGAGCAGCCAGAGGCAAGTGCAGGCTGAGGGGCAGGTGGGGTGTGTGAGCACCCAGGGGGGCTTGGAGTGCATAATTTAAAGTCAAACTTTGGGGGCATTACTGTGTGTACTTGTGCCATTACGCTTGATTAAAGAGGTATGTAAATACTCCCTATATTCTCAAAATCAGAACTGTATTGGGCCTCATTTTAGGATCCAAAGACACAGTTCAAGATGCAAGAAATTTACAAATATAACCTGCGGTGATTGTGCTCTATCAAATTAGTTTCACAACTATAAAGCATTAATTAAAGGTACTAAAGCTGCTCCGTGTACCTGCACGTTTTGACATAAAGCTCAAGTGCGCCCTTCCAGGCTGTTCTATTGATACCCTGGAGCTACTGTATTTGCAAAAAAAAGAATGGGGCCCAGACATCATTTTAACGAGAAGTGCTGGATATGACAACATCTGAACACTGATGATTTTTAGTGCAATTCAATTTTTAGTCCAATTTATCAAAGCATACATGCAGCTGCATTGTGGGTAAAAAAAAAACCTTGCTCCCAAAATGACCCTTTTCACACTAAATTGAGCACTGCAATACCGAAGGGGCATAGTGTTTACATTTACATTTGTGTGATGTTTGTGTTTTTTTTCTACTTCGACTAAACTAGCATTTTTAAAGAATTTGAATTTTAAAGATTTATTAAAAAATCTGTTTATAAAATATATGATTGAATAATTAAAATATGTGAATACCTTGAATCTGTCATTTTCACATCATTTGTAATGGCTTGCAAAGCTCCATAACTATTTGAAAAATTCGAAAAGCTCAAATTGACTAAATAGTTGAAATTGTAACTAGGACAGGAACAAAGATGACTACCTGAAGGGAAAACTGGCATGAAAAAGGGAAGGAAAACAGAAATCATAACAAAAAACTCTAATCACCAACTCTACAAGGTCCTCTAAAGGATAAAGAAAAGCCCTGGAGCTATAAGCGCAGGGGCTGCATGAGAAGGGATCCATATGACCAGCAGCCAGATTACACTTGGTGACAGCCTGCTTGGATTTCCTATCATCGAGGCACTGCAGATTCAGGACCGGCAGCAGGGCTGCTGAACTTCTCTCATGGTGGGAGATGCAGCTCCTCCTGGTAGCAGAGTTTGGGGCCATCCTCTCTGTAGGTAGAGGCAGCCTAATACTCAATGGTGGATATAATGACATAGTACTGATCTCAAATGGCAACTATGGAAGTAAAATTCAAGTCTTTAGTAAGGAACAGTAGAGCATAGAAGCGATCTCTCATGGAATTCTGGCTTTAGAGTATTGCCTTGGGGTGAGGCTGGCAAGGTCCTATTTATTTGATAAAATGTGAATAAATATTGTGGCCATTTTACCCCATCTCTGTCTCCTGGTGTTTCATTAAAGGAGAAGAAAAGGTAAAAACTAAGTAAGTTTTATCAGAAAGGTTTATGTAAATACAGCCCTTACAGTAAGGCTGCACGGAGTCCTCTATCAATAGAAACACAGGATTTCTTGTCTCATTTTTTGTAAACATGATGTTCCAGTGTCTGACTTCCTCTCTCAGAAACATCCTTAATTCCCATGGTTAGAGTCTGTGCAGTTCTCTCCTCTCTCCTGCTCCCCCTCCCATGAGAATGCTAAGAACCCCCCCCCTTAGGAATGCGTGATCTGAGCTATAACTCAGATCTGATTTAGATTTTTAGCGATAAAAGTAGCAAAAGAAATTCACGTTTTTTTAAACTATGCATTCAAACGGCTAAAAGCTTGTATCCCACAATTCCCCAGTTAAAACTTGCTGAAAACTTGTTGAGATCATGTCTACAATGGCAGAGGCCCTTTTCCTTGAAAATCCTTCTTTTGTTTCAAAACCTTAGAGGTTTTGGATTTTCAGCGCAAGTATTTTGTGCAAAAAGTCAAAAAAATTGGGGTTTTCGCAACTTTTTCAGTTCAGACTTTTTAGTGAATGGAAGACATTCGTGGAAACAGGTTTATTCAAATTTGACTCCACCCACAACTGTACACTACAGGTACGTGATCTGTTATCTGTTAACCTGTTATCCAGAAAACTTTGAATTACAGGAAGGCCATCTCCCATAGACTCAAGTGAAATCAAATAATTCAACTTTTAAAGGATGATTTTCTTTTTCTCTGTAATAATGAAACAGTTCTTTGTACTAAATCCTAACTGACATATAATTAATCCCTAGTGGAGGCAAGACAATTCTGTTGGGTTTATTAAACGTTAAAATGGATTTTTTAATAGACTTAAGGTATGGAGATCCAAATTACAGAAAGATCCCTTATCCGGAAACCATAGGCCCGAACATTCTGATAACAGGCCCCATACCTGTACTACATTTTCAAATCACTGCTCCAGACATAAGCCTACTTTACCTTGCAAAATGCTTAAGTTGACCCCCCCCAAAAAAAAATTTTTTTTGGAAAGAAAACATATCTGATAAGGTAAAACTATGGAAATATGTCTTCTTACCTCAAACTATCAAACTTTTTCCATTTCTCAAAATCTGCAGTGTGCAGCTTCTTACAAAACTCCAATATAAAACTTTATAAGTATGGAGGAGAAGGAAATTGTTAATCACTGGCTGGGGGGGGCATGCCAAATATTAGGCACTCCCAGTGATTGTAATCATTTTCCTGATACCCGGACGGTGTTCCTGTTAGTAAAAAACTGCCCAGGGTACTCTTCAGGGAGCAGACTGATCCTATTCTTCTGCTTATTTTTTCTTCAATCCCCTGGGGCTGACACATGCTGAGTAGAGTGAAGGAGAGGTCTTTTTATTAAAGTCTGGCTTTGACTACTGCACAAGTGCACCCACGTGGGACTCACTAAAAAGCACCCCAGGCTGGTGAGTTTTCTGCTTCTA
Organism: Xenopus tropicalis; assembly: GCF_000004195.4. NCBI lineage: Eukaryota > Metazoa > Chordata > Amphibia > Anura > Pipidae > Xenopus > Xenopus tropicalis. Next base: position 123,002,514 of record NC_030682.2, read on the forward strand.
GGTGTACAGCCGGTGTATTAGGTAAGTTATTACAATAATTGGGAAGTTCCTAACATCTGGGTGCAGGTAGGCAGACTGTAGGAAGTCTGGAAGGGTGCTAATACTGAAGGGCCAAAGGTAGCTAGGAGGGCAACCATGTCACTCCAGATGGTGGGTTGGCTAGGGTTGGGGAAACAGGAAAACCACATATCTATGTTATCACACCAGTGGAGCCAGTCATTGCCAACTCACTTTGTTGCCTTGGAGAACAAGTGGAAAGTGTCTTTAAATGCCAGTCATCCACTCACTGGCCTATAAGTGGCACTGAGAGAGTTAAACACGATATAAAGATTTAGAATCAGACATATATGCAAACCCGATTTCCAAACCTATGCATTATGCACAATACAAAGCACACAATATGTTTTTGATTTTTAAGTACGTCCATCAGAATAGTAAATGCTTAGCAGTTGCCACTACTGTCTGTTATACATTATCTTCCTGTTATAGTGATAGATTTTAGATGGTTTTTCCATCCACAATACATTTAATCCTTGGCCTTCCACGATTTGCCTACATTTTTATTCTGTGCTTCTTTTACTGTCCTAATGTGTTAAATATTTGTTATGAATATTTTATTAATGCCAAATGATCTATCTGTGCCCATGGCTTCATCTAATGGTTTATAAAAATACCTTTAGCGCTACATCATCTGGAAGAAGAATTCGTATCAGTTTTCCTGTAAATATTTCCCAAGGAGACTAAACAAAAGGGAAAGTTAGCCACACAAGGCATAGAGAAATGATATAGCTATATATATGTGTTTGTGTGTGTTATGTGAACATATGTTGTGTGGCAGTTGGATTCTATGTAGAAACACTTTATTCCTTTGGCAGAGATTCCTTTTTTAGAGAAACTGTAATACTGGTTATTTTATCCAAAAAGGAAAGATCCTTGGTACTACCGAGCAGGGGCATCTTTTATGAAAAAAACAGTAAATGCAGAGGAGCTGAAAGAGAGAAGTGGAGACAAAAAGGCTAATGTAAAATTCTATAGTACCAAGGCTTTTGCCCAAATACGCATTACAGAATGATTACATGAGCCTAATAATTAAAACATGTTCAGATCAAATAAATGTATTTATCCAGAATTTTTAGGGATTAAAAACCTTGGAACTCTTCTAATATCCTCATATTTTTCATTGGGGCTCATTTATTAACACTCTGCAAATTTGCACCTGGGCAGTAACCCATAGCAACCAATCAGTGATCAGCTGTTTTTGAACCAGCTGCAAGTAAAACAATGAAATCAAACATCTACCTGGTTGCCCTGGGTAACTGCACCCGTGTAAATTTGCCCAGTGTTTATTAATGACCCCCAGTGTGTCATGTGACAAAAATTAATTCATTAAGCACTGATTTTAACTGATGGCATCACTAAGTTCCATTTAAAAGGATATCATTTACAGGATTTTTATGGCTCTTGAGTAGTGATGAGTGAATCTGTTCCATTTTAGCTTGCAGAAAAATTTGCAAAACTGTGAAAAAATTCACAAAACGGTGAAAAATTTGCCAAATGTGGATAATGCAGAAATTTTGCGAATGGCAAAATGTGGAATTGCACTGCGAATCTATTCCTGGTCAAAAAATTCGGTCATCCCTACTCTTGTGTAGTGATGAGCGAATCTGTTCCGTTTCGCTTCGCCGAAAAATTTGCAAATCTTTGAAAAGATCCGCGAAACGGCGAAAAATTCGCGAAACGGCGAAAATGTCGTGCGACAAAAAAATTGTCGCCCGCGGCTATTATTTTGTCGCGCGGCTATTGTTTCGTCTCCCGCGGCTATTGTTTTGTCGCGCGGCTATTATTTCGTCGCGCGCGTGGCTCTTATTTCGTCGCCCGCAGCTAATTGTTTTGTCGCGCGGCTATTATTTCGTCGCGCGCGGCTCTTGTTTCGTCGCCCGCAGCTAATTGTTTTGTCGCGCGGCTATTATTTCGTTGCGCGTGGCTCTTGTTTCGTCGCCCGCGGCTCTTGTTTCGTCACCCGCAGCTATTATTTTGTCGCACGGCTATTGTTTTGTCGCGCGGCTATTATTTCGTCGCCCGCAGCTATTATTTTGTCGCACGGCTATTGTTTTGTCGCGCGACTATTATTTCGTTGCGCGTGGCTCTTGTTTCGTCGCCCGCGGCTCTTGTTTCGTCGCGCGGCTCTTGTTTCGTCGCCCGCGGCTATTGTTTTGTCGCGCGGCTATTATTTCGTCGCCCGCAGCTATTATTTTGTCGCACGGCTATTGTTTCGTCGCGCGGCTCTTGTTTCGTCGCGCGGCTCTTGTTTCGTCGCGCAGCTCTTGTTTCGTCGCGCGGCTCTTGTTTCGTCGCGCGGCTCTTGTTTCATCGCCCGCGGCTATTATTTTGTCGCGCGCTATTGTTTCGTCGCCCGCGGCTATTATTTTGTCGCCCGCGACTATTCTTTTTTGACGCCGGCGACAATTTTTGGACGTGCGGCGAATTTTTCCGCGGCAAAATTTTTCATCCGTTTCGCGAAACAATCCGCCAATGGCGAAACGCGGAAATTCGCCGCGAATCCATGCCTGGCGAAACTTTTCGCCCATCACTACTCTTGTGTTGTCAATTGTTAAATTATAGAGGGTATGTGTAATGTTATATATAGCGATATTATGGTATTACCTAGGTCGATTATCACCCAAACAGTTAATATGTATATGACTGGGTGCATCAAGTGACATTTCCAGTACGTGCACAGTACTGGTGTGAGGAACATGAGGTTCTACATCTACCATGGCCACCAGAACGTTTGTTTATATTTACAGTTACGTAATAATTTGTTTTTACTGTATTATTGTATTACTGTGTCTGAAGTTAACACTGCAGGTACTGCAACATAATCTAGAGCTTGACATATAAAGCATGACAGGTGCATGAGTGATCTATGTGGGGTCATTGAATGTCTTTGGAACCCCTTTTTTCTGTAAATACGACATTCATATGACCCTTCTTCACAATGTAAATCTACTCACTGACCCAGCATAGGAGGCCAGAATCACTACTTAGGTAGGTGATGCACAGGGGACTTACAGTCCAGTAAGTAGCTCAACACATAGAAAGAAAAACCTTATGCAAACTGATGATGCTACAGGAAGGAACTACAAGATGGTATAACTATAACATGGCCAAGCCCAGATTTGTAGGAATGCAACAAAGTCCTGGGCCTAGGGTGGCAAATTGTTATGGAGACTATGCCATACCTATACTCTGGCAGCCTGTGACATGGAATATACCATAGAAAAAAGGGAGCTGGATATGGGGGGGTGGGGGGTAGATATGAGGAGCTGGCTGGCCTACTGAGCTCACCATTAGGTGAGAATAATCATGTAAAACGTGGCAGTTAAAAGAGAAACTGGATATCATTACTGTGTGTGTTTTGTCTCTTCTATTGAACCTGCATTTGTATGTATATACTGTATAGTATAACTTTAGTACAACAGTCTACTTAAAGCATCATACATTTGTGCACATTTTATAGTTTTGTTACAAAGGACCCAAAGGTGCATAGATCATGATTAAAGGGGAAAAATAACTTTTATAACATAACCAAAATATTATTAAAGATAACCACCATTGCTAAACCTGGTATTTTCACCTGTCTCACTTTGTCATCATTTACTGACATAGACTGGGCCCTCCGTATAACTTACCTCTATCTGGCTTATGCTTGCCATTAATCATTCATCTGTGCATTTATTAGAATGCATTCCATGCCATAATACATAATTGCACTGGAAGCATGTTTTAGCATTAGAACAGTGAATATATTATGCAGTCATATAGCAGGCCTAGCCCAGGAGACAAGCTGTTTAGATTACATATGAGATGGGATTTGAAAACAATATATGCTATATAAATGGACTGTAAAAACAAAACATGTGTAAATGCTAGGGCTAATAGTTCACGAGAAAATACATAAGGGCTCATTTACCAAGCTACAGGCACAAGTTTTGGAGAGCTAAGGGGCCAACATAACAGCCCTTAAGGCTTATACTGAAGGAAGGAAGCCCTGTACTTAATACCTGACTTAAGAAGGCATTTAATTCTGGGTTCCAAAGAGCTTTTGTCCCTCAGCGCTCCCCAGCTTATATGTTTTGAATGGCAATTAAGGCAGTAGTCATCACTGCATAGAACAGTGATTCCAAAATGGTGGGGCTGGTCAAACTAGTGGGGGCTGGAGCAGTGGCTGGGTGGCTTAGTTTAAACCAATATAAGGTGAGATTTAGTGGCATAACTAGGGGTCCACAGGCCAAAAGCTGCACCTGGGCCCCTAATACCTGGCCAGGATGCATGCTGTGGGCACACTCTCACCTTAGGCCTCCATGTAGCACATGTGGTGACTCCAGCAGGCCCTATTGGGGGGAGGTTGACCTGTTGCAGTCCAATGGCACCCCGTGGCCGCCCCTGTCTGTGCCCCCCCCCCGGGAATGCGAGGGTACCACAAACCAAAAGCTGCACCTACCTGCCTACCCACAGGACAAACACTGCCTGCAAACTCTTACCTTAGAGCAGAGATCCCCAACCAGTGGCTCTGGAGCTACATGTTGCTCACCAACCCTTTAATGTTGCTTTCAGTGGCCTCACAACAGGTGTTGATTTTTGAATTGGATCATGATTATTTGATCTGAACATGTTTTAATTATTAGGCTCATGTAATCATTCTGTAATGCATATATGTTCAAACAACACACACAAACACATATATAGATATATAATTTCTCTATGTCTTGTGTGGCTAACTTTCACTTTTGTTTAGTCTCCTTGGGAAATATTTACAGGAAAACTGATGAGTCCAAGTAGGTGGCACAAAAGGAAGTTCCAAAATCATTCTAATGTTAAACATAGGCAGCAGGTGGTGGTCAACACCCAGGCTGAGGTCAGCATAGATACCTGTATATTTTATAAGTAACAAAAATAGAATACATCTCAGAGCTAAAGAAATGACAAACATATTTAATTTAATTGCATGATCCTAAATACTTACCGATGGCCCTATGGCAGGCTTAGCATGTGCAGTTTAGGAAAGTCAGAAAAATGACTATACTGCGCACGTGCCGGGAATCTGAGCTTCCTTCAATACCTGTTGTTTTTAGATGCTTGGTCTATCAACCTCCAGTTAAATCTAATGAATGTATGCAGAGCATCTTGTAGTTGTTCTGTTTTGAAAATATGGGTAGGTGGGCCCAGGTAATTGCAGTCAGTGAAGATAACTAGTTGGTGGGTAACAGGTATAAGGTAGACCCTGCTAACTTGACCTGTTTATTCCCTGGTATCCTCTGGGAAGCCAGAGAGATTAAAGAGTTTTGTCAGTTTCTAATACTCAAACCATGTAGAGGGGGCAGAATATGCTGATATGGATTCTTCTTCCAGATGATGTAGCGCTAAAGGTATTTTTATAAACCATTAGATGAAGCCATGACTTGAAGGAAAGTTCTGGAGGCAGGTGTACTGCCAAAAAACAGCCTCCTGTAGGCTGCCAGTCCACAAAGCACTACCAAATTACCTATCACAACTGTTATTGAGAACCCCCAGAAACTTTTTTCATGCTTGTGTTGCTCCCCGACTTTCTTTATATTTAAATGTTGCTCACAGGTAAAAAAGGTTGGGGACCCCTGCCTTAGCCTTAGAGCCTCCATGTAGCACATGTGACAGGGGAATATTCTCACCCACTACTTCTCCAGTAGATAAGACACTGGAATTTCTTTTCCAGCTCGAAGGTCAGTTTAGGGAAGATGAAGATTTATTTGATTCTCTCTACATTTTTGAAACTCTGGTCGAATGGCAGATATTATGAACTAAGAGTTGGACCTAGCAAAGGATCAGACTTCCATGGGAAGCTTGAACCGAAAAAATACCAACAATTTCTGGCATACGAAGTGGGATACAACTCACTAACACACGAGATGCTGCATTACAACTAACATTAAAAATGGATTTCCATCAACTTTTTTTTCCAATTGAATTGTATGTCCCAGCTGATTTATAAATGTAATTTAAATTGTATTTATTCTGTTGCTCTAAGAGTATCTATTGGGCTTATATTTAAAAGACAAAATGAGTGGAAAAATTATCATTTATTAGGCAGAGATCAAAATACATTTGCAATCACGTTATGCCGTGTAATGCAAAACAACTGCCACTTTGCAATGACATTTCCAGGTATTTTCAATAATAAATAATACGAACAGAAAAAAAAGATGTTGCATATTCTCAAAGTCTGTTATTCAAACAAAAAATCCATCAAGTTCAAAACATTTTAAGTCTGACGTTGCTAAATAGCAATGATATCTCAGATGGCAAGCTATTAGTTAGATAATAATGCATTTGGCAAGTGTTTCATACTTTTTGACATAAATCACATTGTTTTATTTGGATTTTCAGCGTCGCTCATAATGCTATGCATATAATGCAAGGTAAAATGCCATTACATGGTGTTAGTTGCAAACACCTGAGCTTGTATTTCAGTAAATGTGCTTAATCTCTGAGGATTTAATCTAATTTTTTATCAACACTTGACGAGACACAGCCAGTGAGCAGCATGTTAATGTGACCTCATTAAACTATTACTTGGCTTGTGGAGGAAATTGGCTACTGAATATAAGCATTAATAATGCATATATAGTTTTTTTTTTCTCTTCCACTTTGCCACTGCTTTACCAACCATCTGGGGAAATTAAAAAGGGTTACCGATGTCAATCAGCTAAACCAAAGGTAAAAAGGAATCCGCAATTAATAATGGTACATTACAACAACCCTAAAAAACCCTATTAATAAGAAAACATTACTGCTTCAACTTCAGCTGACAAATAAGAATACGTATCCCGGAGGATATTTTGTTTCTGTACGAAAGATTCATTATAATTGCTTTTTTTTTGTAGTTTGCCCACAGAAATATTGGGATTCATTTTTTGTTATTATTACTTTTCAGTTCTTAAAAAATAAAGAAGTAGAAAAGGTTTAGCGTGTATCTGGCTTTTGTTCTGTTGTTGCTCTCTGTAGTACCAAACTTAGATCTGTGACAGCACCAGGAGAATAAATTGGTGGTTCTGGTCATTTCACACATTTATTATCATTTATTGTCTTTTCACTAAAGTGTTTTGTTGCTTCTTCCTTTTCATTAATACAGATAAAGCATATTGTTAATTACAATGTACAAAAACTGGGAAATATGTGTTTAGAAACACCTTTAGGGTTCCTAGGCATTGCTGTTTTAGAGAGAAATCCTTGTTGCGAGACATGCTAATATTCAGGTCAGTGTAACAACCTGACAGCAAGTAGCAGAGGCAAATATACAAAAGTAGGCCAAAAAGGACAGGCAGGTACCAAGAACAGGCAAGAAGATCAAGAAGGTGGCACAAAAGGAAGATCCAAAATCATTCTAAGGTTTAACATAGGCAGTAGGCGGTGCTCAATGCCCAGGCTGAGGTCAGTATTCATATATTCATATATTTTCTATAAGTAGAATACATCTCAGAGCTAAAGAAATGACAAACCTATTTAATTGCATGACCCTAAATAGTTACCGATGGCCCTATGGCAGGCTTAGCATGTGCAGTATAGGAAAGTCAGAAAAATGATTATACTGCGCATGTGCCGGGGATCTGAGCTTCCTTCAATACCTGTTGTTTTTTTTGGTCTATCAACCTCTAAACACCAGCTAAATCTAATGAATGTATGTTGTTCTGTTTTGAAAATATGGGTAGGTGGGCCCAGGTAATTGCAGTCAGTGAAGATAACTAGTTGGTGGGTAACAGGTATAAGGTAGACCCTGCTAACTTGACCTGTTTATTCCCTGGTATCCCCTGGGAAGCCAGAGAGATTAGAGAGTTTTGTCAGTTTCTAATACTCAAACCATGTAAAGGGGGCAGAATATGCATGGATTATTTTTTTACCTTCTTCTCTTACCCACTCAACTGTCTTTCTCATAGGCCCCCTTTATTTTCTGTTCCAATGTTTCATTCTCCCCTCCTTTTGCCCTTTCCTAACCCCTATGCTATTTATCCCACTGTCCCTTAGTTTTCTTTCTAGTACACCTATTCTTTCCTTCCTCATTTCTCTTTTCTTTCTTACCTGTTTCCCTCTTTACTTGATAACTCTGTATAGTTCTTTCCTCCACTTATCCCTTTTAACCATGTGCCAACCTAACCTTTCCCTGCTTGTGTCTTTCCCTTCCCACTATCTCCTCTTCCCTTGTGTAACACTGGTTTTTTACCCTTTTCTTTTTGCATTATCTTCTAATTTATTATTTTTATTGCCACACTTTTATTTATCTTATTCATCCTCTTTTCATGTTCCATCCTTGTGCTCTATGTTCTGTAGTGCAGCACACAAGTACATAGTTTGCATAGTTTTGAAACATTTGCCACAGCTAAATGTACTCGGTGTGTAAAAAACCCAGTATGTATGTATGTATGTATATCTTTATTTATAAAGCGCTACTTATGTACGCAGCGCTGTACACAAGAATACATTAATACAAACAGGGGATTATTAAGATAATAATAGATAAATACAAAGTATAACAATAAATACAGATAGATACAAGATAAATACAGTTGCAATAAGTTAAGAGTCAAAGACACAAGAGTATGGAGGTCCCTGCCCCGTAGAGCTTACAATCTATATGGGAGGGTAACTTACAGACACAAATAGGCAAATGTAAGTGCTGTAGGTCACAGTGGGTGACACTACAATATAAGTGCTGATTCCCAGATCAGGTGCTGGGCGAGTGCTCCAAAAAGTAGTCTTTAAGTTTAGTTTTAAAAAGACTGAGGGAGGATTCTCTCCGGAGGAAATCAGGGAGGGCATTCCAAATGTAAGGGGCAGCAAGGCAGAAAGGTTTAAGGTGGGAAACAGCAGTAGTAGTGGGGGGCGCAACCAAACGGTTGCTCTGCGAGGAACGAAGGAGTCGGCCAGGAACGTACGGAGACACAAGGGAAGAGATGTAGTGAGGAGCAGAGGAATGGAGGGCTTTGAAGGTTAGGAGAAGGAGTTTGTAGGATATTCTTTGTTTAATAGGAAGCCACGATAAGGCCTTTAGCAGGGGAAGGGCCTGAACTCTCCTGGATGAGAGGAGGAGAATTCTGGCAGCAGTGTTTAATATAGACTGTAGGGGGGAAAGATGGGCGTTAGGGAGGCCGGTTAGTACCAGTAAAATAAATAAAGCAGAGCCCAGAGACCTAATGGAATACATTATAGCTACTCAATTTTATCCAACGTTCTATTTTTGTTTTTCTCAGACTCTCACTTCTCTAGTATGGTGCAACTGAATTTGAAAAAGGATACTTTACATTTTATTTTAACAATTTAGATTAGATACAGATATCACTATGAGTATCATATAAATAGTCAGTTGGTATTGGGTATAAAAAGTTTAGAAGTAACACCAACAATATTTTTTTGACTAAGAAAGCTAGTTTATCCATAGCAGTTTGGTCCATTATTCCGCTTTTATGATTTCCCTTATCCAATCAATAAATTGGTTACTTATGGACTGCGGGTTGTATTTTTAAAAATGTAGAGTAGAAGACAAGACAAGTTTTAGCATAGAAGACAAGAGAAAGGCATTTTCTGAAACCTTGGAGGGAACAGTGGCTATATGGAACTATACAGAAGTGCAGTTATACTGAAGTGCATACCTTAAATGAATGGGGTTTTATGCACAACTGAAATTGTGCAAATGCATCTGCACTTGCATCTGTTAATGAGCCCTAGTGTGTGCTGATATGGGAGGTTCAATATTATTTATCCTTTTCCTCATCCTTATCCTGTATTTTATAGTAGGTAGGTCAGCCACTTATTTTATAAACAAGGTAATGAAGAGAACCCTTTAGTGATATATATACATTTTTTAGAAATTGTCAAAAATACAGTACTAGAAAACTAACATACCCCCTGTATGCAATTAACCCTATATACTTCTCATATTAACAAAATATGTAGAAAGTAAGTCAACACCACATTAATATATCATTAATAATTAATATTGGTGCACTTAAAGGGATGGTTCACCTTCCCTAAAATGGCCATTTCTAAACAACTTTCATTTGGTCCACAGTCCACATAGGGGCTATTAAGTAGCCAATTATTACTGCCCCCAGGAACCCTTCCATTTAAATGTGGCTCACAGGTATAAAAGGTTGGGGATCCCTATTCTACATCATACTAAAACTTAATTTATTGCAGAAATTAATTTCTGCAATAAATCACAATATACATTATGTGGTTTTATCATATTATAAGCTATTAATGATGTTATTATTTATAATGCTGATTCATTTATTAATTGGCCCTGGCCTTTCCTCCCCTTAGCCAGTCACACCACAGGACTACATTACCCAGCATCCCTAAGCCAATCGATTTCCTGGGCCTTTTCTAACCTTGTCATGGCCCCGTATCCTTAACTTGCACCTTGTTCTATCCCGGGCCCCTGTCACTGGAGCTAGAAGTGGTGTATTTCAGTGCCATTTTACACAGTTTTATACATATTCCACATGTAAGATTGCACAAAGAAAATGGCTATTAAAAGTTACCCACACAAGAAAAAAATACTGCACCCATTTCAATAGTATAGTGGCACAAGAAACAAGAACATTTCTATCATTTTTTTCCATCCACCCAGTGCTATATTTTGACAAGAATTGAAAAAGTAGTGCCAATGAATTTTGACACAATTGTCACCTTCAGTTTGTTCAAGTAAAAAAAAAATAATCTCAGTTTGAGTGCTAGGTACTAATTAGAACTGCTATATTAGGAAAGCAAATACAGCGGAGTCTAATATTAAACAAAGAACAATTCTCTTCTGTAAGGTTCCCATTGTGTACAGCTTATTTCATAAACCCATTTTGCATGCTAATTAAGTACAAACAATTACAGCTAGAGTAACTAATTTCATGCTATTACAGAAATCATATAAAACAATTCTTGCTGTTTTATGAATCTTTAATGGCAACTTTGTACATTTAATTGAGAAAATCATTGCCTTTTTATAATGACATTTGTATTTTTAATCTTTGCTCCGAGAAAGTTCACACATTTTAAGAGGCTGAAGAAAGACCTGAAAGACAGAATAAATATATATATATATTTATATATATATTTATATAGGTCCTATAGGTACATTATTTATTATAATACACGTGTCATGTGACAGAAACTACATCACAGCATTATTTATAAGGATATAATTTACAGGATAGTCACGGCTCTTGTGTATTATATATAGAAGAGCACATGTACAATCTGTAATTGAATATTTTTACATTTTAGATATTTTAAATAAAAATTAGAAGGCCGTGCAGCTTTGGAAGAATCTTAAAGAATAAATGATAAATACTATAAACTCAGTGATGTAGTCCATAAACATAAAGTTGTATAGTATGGAGAGTATGGCAGAGGGTCCCTTAAAATCAGGGGTAGGGTAGAGAGGATGTGGTGTTTACTGTTGCCAATGCAGAGACACTGATTTGGTCTTCTAATGCACAGGCTGGGTGGATAGAAGTTACATAGTTACATAGTTACATAGGGTTGAAAAAAGACCAGAGTCCATCAAGTTCAACCCATCCAAGTAAACCCAGCACACACAACCCACACCCACCAATCTATACACTCACATACATAAACTATAAATACAACCACTAATACTAACTGTAGATATTAGTATCACAATAGCTTGGATATTCTGGTTGTTCAAGAACTCATCCAGGCCCCTCGTAAAGGCATTAACAGAATCTGCCATTACCACATCTCTAGGAAGGGCATTCCCCAACCTCACTGCCCTCACCGTGAAAAACCACCTACGCTGCTTCAAATGGAAGCTCCGTTCCTCTAACCTAAAGGGGTGACCTCTGGTGCGTTGATTGTTTTTATGGGAAAAAAGAACATCCCCCATCTGCCTATAATCCCCTCTAATGTACTTGTACAGAGTAATCATGTCCCCTCGCAAGCGCCTCTTTTCCAGAGAAAACAACCCCAACCTCGACAGTCTAACCTCATAGTTTAAATCTTCCATCCCCTTAACCAGTTTAGTTGCAGTCTCTGCACTTTCTCCAGCTCATTAATATCCTTCTTAAGGACTGGAGCCCAAAACTGCACTGCATACTCACGGTGAGGCCTTACCAGGGACCTATAAAGGGGCAAAATTATGTTCTCATCCCTTGAGTCAATGCCCTTTTTATACAAGACAGCACTTTATTTGCTTTAGTAGCCACAGAATGACACTGCCTGGAATTAGACAACTTGTTATCTAATAAAACACCTAGATCCTTCTCCATTAAGGATACCCCCAATACACTACCATTCAGTAGATAGTTCGCGTTTATATTATTTCTACCAAAGTGCATAACTTTGCACTTATCAACATTGAACCTCATTTTCCAGTTTGCTGCCCAGTTTTCCAATTTTGTCAAATCGCTCTGCAAAGCGGCAGCATCCTGCATGGAACTTATAGTTTTGCACAATTAAGTGTCATCAACTAAAATAGAAACAGTACTCTCTATGCCCACCTCCAGGTCATTAATAAACAAGATAAAAAGCAAAGGACCAAGGACTGACCCCTGCGGTACTCCACTAACCACACTGGTCCAATTAGAAAATGTTTCATTTACCACCACTCTTTGTAATCTAGGAGGAAACGATTCAGACAGGATTAAGCAGTACTCATGTTTTAGTGTTGCTTTATTTGCTATGTGTCAGCAACAAGATGGCAGAATCCAATTGTATTGCCTCAAGAGGTCTGTAATTTTGAAGCAGAGAATAGAGCTTTGATCTACTAGAAGAAACTCTCTGAGGATCTTGTTTTTGAATCGCTATCAACTGGAAGAAGGTTATAACATCAGTAAGCATCATGTTTTACTGCTTCATGGGTCTGAAACACTAAGTTACCCCTGTAGAAGCCATATTCTAACTTTGTTTGGCCAGTTCTGCAGAGAAGGTAAGTGACTTGTGAGGGAATATTCATTTGCAGCTTTCATAAAAGTCTTAAATTGATCCAAAAGATCAACAACATGGATAATAACTCTTGTGCATGTCCATATTTGTTTATGGGTAATCCTGTAAGTGACTTTGCACTGGAGGCTTTACACACTACATTACAAGGCAAGATGGTAGGTGCAATGTCTCCAGACGAGTGAATCCTAGGTACACTTAACAATTGCAAATGTTAAGAATAACTAGTTGTAAACAAAAACAAAACTGATGAACAAACACTATAATAAACAACTTAAATTCCAGCATTACAATGACTCCAACATGTGTCAATTGTTATCATGTGACTCCTAAATAATACAAAAAAAGAAAATTTAAACAAAACTAGCTTATATGCAAGGATGGCATACACTTTACAAATGATAACACTGTCCAGCCCTAGTAAAACTCGTAGGCGGCCAAAAAGAGGATTTATAATTACAAAAGGATAGCTTACAAAATCCTTCTGCTAACATTCAAAGCCCTTCACTCCTCTGCTCCTCACTACATTTCTTCACTGGTCTCCCTGCATGTTCCTGGTCGTCCCCTCCGCTCCTCTCAGAGCCTCCGTCTCTTTACACCATCCACACCCACTGCGCTCTCTCGTCTTAAACCTTTCTATCTCGCTGCTCCTTACCTCTGGAACTCTATCCCTGAATCCCTCCGTAGGGAAAACTCACCCACTCTCTTTAAGAAAAAACTCAGCTGTTACCTTCTGGAGCACTAAGACATTATTTTGCCCAGTCCTGCGCTTAGGGGCAAATGCCCATACCTGGTGCACTCTTACCTTCCAGTTTGTGCCTGTATGTTACCCAACCACTTAGATTGTAAGCTCTACAGGGCAGGGACCTCCTTCCTACTGTGTCTCATACCACATGGCACTTATTCCCTGTGTATTTATATATATTTATTGTATTTATTATAACACTCATTTCAGCATCTGCTGAAATTAAAGTGCTCTAACTAAGAGCAAGTTCTTAATGCTCTACTAAGTTTTGTTTCAAGCCTTGCTCTTCATCCATATTCCAGCTGTTTTATACAAAATAGTTAAGATAATTATGAATTTGCACATACAATGAAGGATATACGCTAAACCTATAGCCAAGATGGCTAATAGTTCATGTGTACACTCCTCTAAATCTAACCTTCCTCTCCACAGGGCCTAACTGGAGCTTATTATTAAATAAATTGCCAGCTAAGCTGCATAGCTTTAAGTAAACTCTTTATTATTCTTTATTCTAGTCTATAGTCAATCATAAGATTTCTTAAACGAAATCAGTAAGTGTTCATTGATTAGCAGCTTCCAGAGAGAAGGCAAGAATACACTCATTTAAAAAAACACACACAATCAAAACCAGTGGTGGTGCATATTTAATAACCTAGTGCAGGGGATAGATAGGAGCGAGAATAAGAAAAAGATAATTACATAGTATATAATATATCACTCCATACACTGGAGCAAATACAGTAAGCTCCCAATATTACCATGTCAAGGGAGATAATATTAGGCTCTTCTGTGTATTTAAATATGAATGGCTGGATATCTATTTGTTACGCCATATTACAGTGCTTTCTTAATTGGCTGTATGTGTTTCTTATACCTTACAAACCAAGGCCAAAGAGAAACAATTGTGAAGGCTCAAAGTGACGCCAAATAATGACTCGTCAGTTACAGTACTGATTAACAATAAAGTCGGTTTTCATTAGAGAATAAATATAAGAATGCAGTGTAGTGATATTTTAATTTTTTAATCCTAGTCAATATTCTGATTAAAAGAAAAGGTTTAATTCTTCATACCTACAGTAAATTACAAAGCAGCAGCAAAATAACAGGAGAATAGTGCCAAATACCGTAACACTTTGGGACACACCATGAACATGGGAAAGAAATTATTTTAGAAAAGAGGAACAGTGATGACATATCATAGCTCATTGAGGTTAACAGATGCCAAAGGGTTGCTGGTAAAAAGCATTAAGTACAGAGACTGTGCACCTCAACCTTTCTGTGCACCTCAACCTTTCTGTGCACCTCAACCTTTCAGCCATAGCAAAAATGTACTTAGTGAACTTCTCAAAGCCAATATTTCAGCTATTTGGAACCACTTACTAGTAAAGGCCCATCCTCAGAAACATAAGTTGGTGTAATAAAAAGCAGTAAAATGACAGTGGCAGTAAAATGCTACTAGATGCTAGGTTACCCTGGATCATTTCCTCAGCCTAGACTTGATGGTAGTTCCAGGGTTCCAACAGCACCTTGCGTCAATAAAATCTGTACTTGGAAAATTACAGTCTGCTCCGGAAGTGACACCATACCAACATAAATACCAATTTAAATCATGTGGAATCTGCATTTATTGTAAATGGTGTGGTTAACTATGCATGGACACCATGTACACTATAGAAGGGTAGTGTTGCCCTTCTCCTTGTGCTGGTCTTTTAATCCTCAGAGACATATTTCCCTAGATTTTACAATAGAGGTTATATTCATTCATATGTTATCCGAGCTAAATTCATTCTCTAGTCCTATAATGCAAGTTATATCTGTACTATTACTAATATATAATCTTGTTTTTTATTTGGAGGCAATTCAATGTCTTCCTTTTACAAGATATGTTACAACAGAATACATTCTTATTTTTTTAAGGATTTTTTGAAAAAAATAATCTACCCTATTCAGAAAATCATACATTTCTACAAATTAGTGCCTTCATGTCATCTTTTAACTGCCATCTAAGGGCATTGTTAACTACTTTTGAAATTAGTTGCCAGAAATTTCCAGGCAAACCAAAATGCAAAGGTACGTTATATACACTCATAAATCAATATTAAAATTTATACAGATATAAAGAAGGTTTAACTTCCATCCAAAAGCAAAATGGGTATCATATATGAACACTGGGAAAATTTGCCCATGTCCCATAACCCATAGCAACCAATCAGTAATTGGCTCTTTTTATACAGGGATATGATTGGTTGCCATGGGTTACTGCCAATGTGCAAACTTGACTAGTGTTTGAAAATGAGCCCCAATATATTCAAAGTCAGCAAAAAATGAATGTATATGGTATATGTCACAAGCTAAATTATGTAAAATATAATTTTATTGGGATACCCTTATAAACATCATACATAACAACTGGAATATTGGGTGGTCCTATACAACATTGTAGAATGACGTAATGGAAAGTTGTAAAACATATACTTAAAAATACAGTCTACTTATACCTTTAATAATGTAGGCAAATCATTGTTGAGGCAGGACCTAGGGGTACTTGTGAACAAAAACGTATCTATAGCAAGCAATGTCAGTTGGCAGCTTAAAGCGCCAACAAGGTATTCATTTATAGAGTGGGCTAATTCTTCTCCTTTAAAGATCAGAAACAAGGCCTCATCCAGAATATGCAGGGCAGTTTCACCTTCACTGCTCAAAAGGAAGATTACTGAGCTATTAAAGGGGTGGTTCCTCTTAAAGCTAACTTTAGTATGTTATAGAATGCCCTATTCCTAGAAACTGGTTATCATTATTTATTTCTTATAATTTTGGAATTATTTGCCTTCTTCTTCTTCTGCCTCTTTCCAATTTTCAAATGGGTGGGGAGGAGTCACTGACCCCGGCATTCAAAAAAACGAGTGCATAGCAAGGCTTCAATTTTATTGTTATTGTTACTTTTTATTCTTTATCTTTTTATTCGGGCACTCTCCTATTCATATTCTGGTCTTTCATTCAAACCACTGCCTGGTTGCTAGGGTATATAAAAACCCTAGCAACCAGATAGCTGCTAAAATTCCAAACTGGAGAGTTGCTGAGCAAAGAGCTAAATAACTGAAAAACTATCAAAAATTAAAAATAAAGACCAATTACAAACTGTCTCAGAATTTCAATGTCTGCACCTGATTTAAAGATGAACTACCCCTTTAAGCTAATAAAGGTTATGGGAAATCTCAATGATGAAGGGTGATCAAGTTGGGATGGTTTACAATGGATACATTTTCATTTTTTAATTGGAACATGATATCTATGTCTAATTATAAAACAGCCAAAATAATTAACTCTGATGCCTTATTCACCAGGGGACCATTCCAGAGGGCCCAAAGGCATCCAGTGAGATTAGAAGAATAGTGGTTCTTAAACTGAGATAAGGGTTTTTATAGAGAGAGCTGTAAAGGATGGAACATAAAAACCATGTTATTTAAAAGTTCCAGAGTTCTATTTTTTGTTATTTTCAGTTATTTTCTTCCTCTATGATTCGACCCCACATGACCAGTTCCTAAGTACTCTGGTACTAAGGCAACATATTTAAACTTGAACTTGAAAAAACCTTGTACATTGGTAAGTACCTTGATAATTTAGCCCTAATTCCCACTGGTGACTAAGGGTGTACTAAGAGGACTAAGGATGTACATGCTAAATATCAGAAAAGCTGCTAAAACGCCAAATCTAAAAATAATCAAGATAATTGTGTATAAATGTAAATAATTTCTAGTGGAAACTGTTTTTTGCTACTTCTATGTTAATTTGTGCATAAACTATGATGTTTTATCATTGTCTATAAATACAGAAATCTAAGTAAAAAACAATGTGAGTGGATAGATAGGTCAGTATGGGTCTGTATGTGAGTGGATAGATAGGTCAGTATGGGTCTGTATGTGAGTGTATAGATAGGTCAGTATGGGTCTGTATGTGAGTGGATAGATAGGTCAGTATGGGTCTGTATGTGAGTGGATAGATAGGTCAGTATGGGTCTGTATGTGAGTGTATAGATAGGTCAGTATGGGTCTGTATGTGAGTGTATAGATAGGTCAGTATGGGTCTGTATGTGAGTGGATAGATAGGTCAGTATGGGTCTGTATGTGAGTGGATAGATTGGTCAGTATGGGTCTGTATGTGAATGTATAGATAGGTCAGTATGGGTCTGTATGTGAGTGGATAGATAGATCAGCATGGGTCTGTTTGTGAGTGGATAGATAGGTCAGTATGGGTCTGTATGTGAGTGGATAGATAGGTCAGTATGGGTCTGTATGTGAGTGTATAGATAGGTCAGTATGGGTCTGTATGTGAGTGTATAGATAGGTCAGTATGGGTCTGTATGTGAGTGGATAGATAGGTCAGTATGGGTCTGTATGTGAGTGGATAGATAGGTCAGTATGGGTCTGTTTGTGAGTGGATAGATAGGTCAGTATGGGTCTGTATGTGAGTGGATAGATAGGTCAGTATGGGTCTGTATGTGAATGTATAGATAGGTCAGTATGGGTCTGTATGTGAGTGTATAGATAGGTCAGTGTGGGTCTGTATGTGAGTGTATAGATAGGTCAGTATGGGTCTGTATGTGAGTGTATAGATAGGTCAGTATGGGTCTGTATGTGAGGGGATAGATAGGTCAGTATGGGTCTGTATGTGAGTGGATAGATAGGTCAGTATGGGTCTGTATGTGAGTGGATAGATAGGTCAGTATGGGTTTATGTATGTGAGTGTATAGATAGGTCAGTATGGGTCTGTATGTGAGTGGATAGATAGGTCAGTATGGGTCTGTATGTGAGTGGATAGATAGGTAAGTATAGGTCTTTTTTCAACCCTATGTAACTATGTAACTATTACAAACCATATGTATAAATATTCATAATTTTATGTTTTTTATAACAAACTTCCTATATTCCTGTTTTTTTTTCCCAGCAATCCATTTCAACTAACCAATTTACATTGGCTGAAATCATGAGATATATGTTGAAATGCTTTGAACTATTGGATTTGTAAAATAAAAACCAGAATGATCCAGACTTCATTTAATTCAGCTACAAATATATGGGGCATTCAATTATCATTTTAAATGAATCATTATTTATAATGAACGCTCAATGACAAACCTAATGCTTTAAATTATGAGTTATATGTTTAAGAGTCAACAGATTTGCGCTGCACTGTATGAAAAGGCTCTGAAAAAAAAAAGATTTCATTTTGCAACAGATTCCCACTAGATTCCAATAAAATGTCTATGTTTGTGGGAGATAATGTCGTTAAACTCTATTCCACGGCTGATTTTGCATTTATCCTTCATTTCCCGTGCAATTTATATTTTCCTTGCTTTGTATAATAAGCTTTTATCTCTTTGTAACATCATTGCAGAATCCATTTCTGGTCTTATTTCTGAAATAAATGCAGACAGGTGGGGGTTTATGAAGAATGTTCCAGCGAGTGACATGAAGCCTGATGGGTTAGCACAGTCCACTTCACATGTGGGGAAATCTACTACCGGCCATGCATTTATTAGACTTTTCTATTTCCTTCTTGAATATGATCAACTGTAGCTAGTAGTTTATTGACAGAAATGTTTATTTACAACACAGGAAAAAAACTGAAATAATGAATGTACAGTGATCTATTATCTGGAATGCTTGGGACAAGAGAATAAGGAGTAGTAAGTTGGATCCCATACCTTAGTAATACATTTCTGCAATTCATGTTTTTTTGTAGTAAAAGCAAAAATTGTTTTGTGTTTAAAAAATTTTAAAATTTTCTCCATTTATTATGCTTCAAAACCGCAAAAAAAGCAAATGTAAAAATCAATATAAAAAAGCTGTTGAGGTCATGTAGAAGTAAATGGAAGTTTGTGGTCCTTGTACTTTGGGGGGGGCGGCTATTCAAGCTATTTAGGTAAAATTCACGATTTTGGCGTCCATGTTTTTTTTGTTGCAGTTTTTAATAAATGAGTAGACATTTGTGCTTTTAGGAAATACAGGTATGGGATCCGTTATCCGGAAACCCATTATCCAGAGAGTTCCGAATTACGGAAAGGCCTTCTCCCATAGACTCCATTATAAGCAAATAATTCTAATTTTTGAAAATGATTCCCTTTTCTCTGTAATAATAAAACAGTACCTGTACTTGATCCCAACTAAGATATAATTACCCCTTATTGGGGGCAGAACAGCCCTATTGGGTTTATTTCATGGTTAAATGATTCCCTTTTCTCTGTAATAATAAAACAGTACCTGTACTTGATCCCAACTAAGATATAATTACCCCTTATTGGGGCAGAACAGCCCTATTGGGTTTATTTCATGGTTAAATGATTCCCTTTTCTCTGTAATAATAAAACAGTACCTGTACTTGATCCCAACTAAGATATAATTACCCCTTATTGGGGGCAGAACAGCCCTATTGGGTTTATTTAATGGTTAAATGATTCCCTTTTCTCTGTAATAATAAAACAGTACCTGTACTTGATCCCAAATAAGTTATAATTAATCCTTATTGGAGGCAAAACAATCCTATTGGGTTTATTCAATATTTACATGATTTTTAGCAAACTAAAGTTATGGAAATACAAATTATGGAAAGATCCCTTATCTGGAAAACCCCAGGTCCCGAGCATTCTGCATAACAGGTCCCATAGCTGTATCTCTAAAACTACACAAATTCGAAATTTGATAAATGGGCCAGTTACTTTTGAGTACAAGGCACTGCTTTATTATTACAATAGCACATCATTGAAAATATGGAAATATTTGCTTAAATGCTACAGAAAGCAGAATTTCTATATTTTAGAGCTTACTGTATAATGGGTTTCTGGATAATAGACTCCCATATTTGCGAAGAGATGAAAATGCAAATCATTGCTGTGCTCATAATATATATGGCATACACTAAGGAACAATTTAAAATGAATCTTTATTACACACTGTTGTAGGACCTTTTTCCAAGTTCTCTAAAATGTTGATAAAGGCTATGGCCAAGGAGGGCAGCACCCAGGCATTTAATCCTTTGTACATGAGTGTGAATAGTGCAATGGCTGATAGTGTGTTCTTACTAAAAATGTGGTGGTTAAAGCACAGGTTGCTGCTACTTGACCTTGGCTCGACCACTTACAAGTAGTGATGAGCAAATTGGTCCCGTTCGCTTCACCAAAAAATAAGCGAAACTGTGAAAAAATTTGCGATGGCAAAAAATTTGCGCAGCTATCATGCTACTTTTTTGGCTTGCGCAACTTTTTTGATGCGACTACGACTTTTTCCTAATTAGCCATATTTTTTCCACAGTGAATTTTTGTGCCTGTTTCGCAAAAAAAAATCAGCCAATGGCAAAATGCGGAATTTCAAGGGGAATCCATGCCTGGGAAGAATTTCGCTCATCACTACTTACAAGTAAGAGGTATCTGTTTCTCTGTGTGACATGATACTTTGGCTCAAAAGACAGTGACGTTGTGATGTCAAACAGCCCATTGTGACAAGCTATAGGTCTAAAATATACTGATATTATCTTTGTAGTTTAGTGAAAATGACTTAAGCATTTTCATGCAATTTTATTTAATAAAAAATAAAAATTACTGGTAAAAATATGGTTAAGAAAAATCTAATTAAATATCTAATCTTAGGGGGACTACTGCACTGAGCCATGTACAAATGGGCCCATGTGTAAAGCTGCAATATTATTTTTCACAACAGTACAGCTACAGCTATGGGATTTGTTATACGGAAACCCATTATCCAGAAGGCCATCTCCATTTTGAGAAAACAATTCAAATTTTTAAAAATTATTTCCTTTTTCTCTGTAATTGATCCCAACTTGATCTCAACCTTACCTTGTACTTGATCCCAACTAGGATGTAACTAATTCTTGTGGGAGGCAAAACAATCCTTGGGTTTAATTAATCTATAAAATATTTTTGAGCAGATCTAAGGTATGGAGAGCCAAATTATGGAAAGACCCCTTTTATGGAAAACCCAAGGTCCCAAGCATTCTAGATAACAAGTCCCATACCTATATGAGTACATACTGTGCTATTATAAAAGCTCATATAGAAACCTGTCTTGTTGGAAAATTGCACTTCACTGCTCTATACACGGTTTTAAACAAGGTAATGGGGGCTTTAACATAAAGTATGTATATAGAAAGCATATTTTCTGGTGTACAGGTATGGGACCTGGGATTTTCTGGATAAGGGATATTTTTGTAATTTGGATCTCCATACCTTAAGATTAGTGATGGGCAAAATGTTTCGGCAGGCATGGATTCGCGGCAAATTTGCACGTTTCGCAATTGGTGGATTGTTTCGCGAAACAAATAAAAAAATTTGCCGCAGAAAAATACGCAGCACGTCCAAAAATTGTCGCCGGCGTCAAAAAAGAATAGTCGCGCGACTAGATAATAGCCGCGGGTGACAAAATAATAGCCGTGCGACTAAATAATAGCCACGCGACAAAATAATAGCCGAGGGCGACAAAAACAATAGCCGCGCGACGAAATAATAGGCGCGGGCGACGAAATAATAGCTGAGGGCGACGAAACAATAGCTGCACGACTAAATAATAGCCGTGGGTGACGAAACAATAGCCGCACGACAAAATAATAGCCGCGGGCAACAATTTTTTTTGTTGCACAACATTTTCGCCGTTTCGCGGATCTTTTGAAAGATTCGCAAATATTTCGGCGAAGCGAAATGGAACAGATTCGCTCATCACTACTTAAGATTACTAAAACATTGTGTAAACATTAATTAAACCCAAAAGGATAGTTTTTCCTACATTAAGGATTAATGACATCTTAGTTGGGATGAAGTACTATGTACTGGTTTATTATTACAGAGAAAAAGGAAAATAGAATTATTTGCTTAAAATGGAGTCTATGGGAGATGGCCTTTCCATAATTTGGTACTTTCCAAATAATGGGTTTCCAGATAACAGATCCCATTGTACTATTAACCTTAACCCGTATATACAGTATAGGCCCTTAAAAATGAATGTGCCCAGAAACTAGTATCATATAGTCATTGCCATATATAAATAAAATATACTCAAGCCAATCAAAATGATTATACCAATAAAAATTCTGTGCCATAGACACAAAGGGAAAAAAAATTGTACGTGTTTTTTTTCCCTATCCCAGTATATGCAAAACATGAAATAATGCTCAGCGGACTTAATGGCAGCAATTGTATTGTCAGATTAACAAGAAAATGCACTGTACTGCGATACTAAATGCGACCTCTTGGCTCCAAACCGTCTTAAAGAAAGTGGGGGAAAAAAGCAAAGAAGGAAATATCCACTGAACATGAAGGAGCTTGTTGAGCGCCTTGTTCTACAGAGAGCCGAGTGCATTTGAAGCATGACCAAGTCAAAACAAAACAGTAGCCAGAAAGGAAGAAGTAATTATTTTAGATTACAAAATGCTTCAGCGATTCACTTCATGAGACAACGGCATAGTCCACCTCAGCTAGGATGCAATCAATATCATATTTCGTCAAAATCTTGTAAGGCTGAAAATAAAATGATTCGCATTGTAACAGACACTAGCTGCAAGCTACTGGGGAAAAAAATTACTTTAAGCAAAAAAAAAAAAAAAAATTATTTTTACAGAAACCGATTTCTGATGCACATCTAATGGCCGCCAAAGAGGTAAATGAAGGTGCTATACTATTATAGGGGGGGAAATATATTTTTTTATTGTTCTCATAGAGATCTATTAAAATAATTGGCAAGCATATAAATCTACCTTTATTGCGGTGATAATTGAATATCAATCTCGGGACCAAATAAAATAAAAAAATCTTTGGTGGGCTCGTGCTGCCCCCCACAGATCTGTCTCTGAACGTTCATTATGTCATAATTATAAAGTCCCTTTGAAGTGGATAAAAAAATCCCTCGACCATTCTCATCAATTATTTTCACCTGTTAATTCATTTTTGTGTGAGGTAATAACCTCGGCATAATAACAAACGTGCGAGTACTCCGATTTTGCAATTAAAAGCAGCGGGGCTCCTATTTTGATCATACAGACTGTGACATCCATCACAGAAAACAATTTGGGCCTAGCGGGATGACAGATGCCACACTGATGGCTCTACTAACTAACTGCCTGTCGTGATAAAAAAAAAAAATATATATATATATATATAAATAAATATATATATAAAAAAAATAACCTGGCTACAGTCTGCAGCTGCAAGTTATCTGATAGCTTCTGACCATTCAGAAGGGAAAACCTGCAGTGACTAAATTACTGAGAGGTAATTTTACTTCACAAAATGTGGATTTTTTTGATCTCTACGCGTATGCATTCCAGGGGCTGGTGTAATTTGGAAACAAATAGTCTTTCATTTGGAAATATCTACAATCGCTCTCTGTGATCAGAACGGTTTGTTTCTCAGTCCTATCCATGGGAAAAAAAAGTATAATTCTCATTATATTGCCTTTTTCACATCTTATTACAGACAGACATCAAGTGGTTATTCCCCTGCTTTGTTTGACTAAATCAGAACAACAAGGGTCTCTTCCAACCTTTGGACAGGTGCCGAAATAGAAGAGGTTTCTTTTTATGCTCTCCACTTTACATCAAGGTTTAATGAATCCATATGGGGAATTCATCCCACTGGCTCACAAGTTTTAAAGCAACCTGTTTCCTAATCTTGTAGCTATTATTAGAGGAACACACAAGCAGGAAACCCAATTAGTCATAAAAGGGTTTTGCACAAGAATATATCTGTACTTTAAACCTGAAAAAAAAATGTCAGGAAATGTCAATAGGTTGCAGGTATTGAATGATCAGTAAGGCTATTTATTTAAATATGCAGCAAAGTATTTGGGATCAAAAATGGTCAAGCTGATTCTGTTTCTCTTAAAACCTCCTAAAATGCATGTTCTGAATATAAAGAAACTGACAGATCAAGTTGGGAACATACATATATTGAAATCATTGTTAAAAACAAAAATGTTACTGGGTCCTATTGCAGCTAACCAGCCACAGCTAAATGCAGAAATGTTATATGTAGGTAAAACAAACCCCTATGTACCCCCATTGGGTCTCTCTCCCATCAGGTCTTTTTAGATTCAGCTCCTGAAACCTCCCTGGCTAGAAGATGGGGGGTCAAATCAGACTGCTGGGTGTGCGTGGTCCATAAATGTATCTTCTTTGTTTTGGGAATGTATTGCGTGTATGAGATTTAGTAGTCCAGGTATAGGACCTGTACTCCAGAATGCTCATTCAGGATAAGGGGTCTCTCCATAATTTGGATTTCCATAACTTAAGTCTACTAAAAAATCAGCAAAACATTAATTAAACTGATTGTTTTGCATCCAATAAGGATTAATTATATCTTAGTTGGCATCAATTATAAGGTACTGTTTTATTACTACAGAGAAAATCAGTTTTAAAATTCTGAAATATTTGATTAAAATGGAGTCTATGGGAGACGGGCTTTCCATAATTCGGACCTTTATAGATAACAGGTTTCCGGATAAGGGATCCATACCTGTACTAATTGTGTGCACTCTTACATTTGATGACAGGAGCAGGACAGGAGCAGGAACAGGAGAAGGACTGGAGCAGGAGAAGGACTGGAGCAGGAGCAGAAGGACTGGAGAAGGAACAGGAGCAGGAGAAGGACTGGAGCAGGAGCAGGAGAAGAACTGGAGCAGGAACAGGAGCAGGAGAAGGTCTGGAGCAGGAACAGGAGCAGGAGAAGGACTGGAGCAGGAACAGGAGTAGGAGAAGGACTGAAGCAGGAACAGGAGCAGGAGAAGGACTGGAGCAGGAACAGGAGTAGGAGAAGGACTGAAGCAGGAGCAGGAGAAGGACTGGAGCAGGAACAGGAGTAGGAGAAGGACTGAAGCAGGAGTAGGAGAAGGACTGAAGCAGAAGCAGGAGAAGGACTGGAGCAGGAACAGAAGCAAGAGCAAGGGGAGTAAGAACTAGGGACAACCCACAGCTTGTTCGAGCTAGCAGAGGCCAATGCTCATATTTTTAAATGCATCCGGGTTCCATTAAAATATTGTTACTAACAAAGAGACCACATAGACACTATTGTTGGACAGAACTTAAAGTTTTCAGTGAATATATTTTGTGTAAAGCTGTACATTACCCATTAAAACATCAAACAAAACATCTCAACTCTTTTAAAGTTATGTAGCAGTTATTTCAATTTTCCCAGCACCTTTTAATATTGACAACCCCAGTATCACTTTTAATTGACCATTTGTCATAGGGAGGTGTTCAAAGGCAATATACTCAAGGTTTTATTGTTCTCAGGTCAATTTGCTAGGATTCAGAGCAAGCAGATTAAAGTGCATGATACAATTATCATAACCATCTTTTATTTCAGATGATAAATAGGATTATTCCTACAGGGTGCAAGTGTTGTATTTACTGTACTATTTGATATTCAGATACACATATGGCAGGGAAAGATATATGTACACCCGTATTTTTAGTGGCTGCCTGATGTTTTGCTGCTTTAACTTGCGCGAGCCAACAAATATTTCTTGATTAATTCATGCACCATTAAATATCTATTGAAGAGTTTCAGGTGCATTACAGGGCTTTTAATACATTCATTTTATACATTCAGTTTCATCTGCCATTTATTTTTACAATTTTGCATTATTTTACATTTTATATATTTAATGCTTTATTTTAGTCACTTGCACAGTGTGGTGCCAACCAAAAGTTGGTTTTAACCACTTTTTTAACGGCATATAGGCCCAAAAGAACTGTACTCAAGAAGCCCTACATATATGTGCAATAATTTACTGCTTCATTCTTCTAAGCATTTAGACTAAGGGGCTGATTTATTCCAGATCAAACTGGCGAATTTGGAATAATTGCAAATAATTTTGGATTAATGTATATATTATTTGCTTGTTTTTAATAAATATGAAGCTTTAATATACCTTTACAGTAGATGTCAGAATCAGTATCCATAAAATTAGCAATGCTGTTTTTCTCAGTGTTTCCCCAACTTGTTTGCCCTTCTGCAGCTCTCATTTATGGCTGCTTTTCCGGGGACATCGCTGAAATGCAAAACTAATGTTTTACTCACCCTGACCAGTATTCTAAAAGTTATGAACAGCTAATTTGGCAACACTAAACTACCTTACACTACAGACCTCTGCTTAGTGAGGATGTGGCTCATCAAGCAGTAAGTAACATTTTGCTGTAAAAGAACAATAATGTGCACAAGCTCTATATCTTTTGCAGAAGAGTGAACAATTTATAGGATTCTACAATTGTTTCTGGTTCTGGGCAAGTGAAACAATTAACTAACATTCTACTGGAAAAAGGTTTGCAGATATTTTAAAAATTCTTCAAAAATGAACAGAGCCATAGAGAAAACATCAGAGAAAATAATCTGAGATTCCCAGAATTCCACTGAAGCAAGGTGTTACTACCTTTGCCCTATCTCTACCTTATCCTGCTTAGTACTGTGTGGGAGATTTCCATTTTTCTCTATACTGTGCCCAGTTAGACAGGGGGAAATAATTTATTGTGGAGATCAGCCATGACCTATCAAAAAGTACCCTTTAGCTGGGGTTAAGATGTCAGTTTAATTACTTCTCAATGTCTTCTGCTGACTACAGGGAAAGGACTAGTACAATTTTTACAGATTACTGGTAGACTTAAGACTTTTTTAGACTGTTTCACTTTTTCTTCATCTGTTTTGATGTGAAGAACCTTGAAGCTCAAAACTAACTTGAGCTGGAAAAGAGGATTTAGTACAGACAGAAACAGTCAATAAGAAACAACTGTGGTTCAGGAGATAATGGAGAATTTGCATTCGATTTTTATGGTCCATACACACTGAGTTTAACCACTGGTTCGGGCAAAGGCCCATCAATGCAAAGGCAGGACTTGGGTTTTTGTGACAGAAGGAGGATGTATTTAAAGTATGTAGTTTCGGAGGATAAAAGCTGCAAAAGTTTTGAAGGCAGGGATCAGCAGGGAAAGGGAGTAATGTTACAATGGTGGATCTGTAGGTAAGGAAGAAGACATCTAGGAACATATAAAATACATTTGATGAACTATAGGAAGGTGCAGCAGAGTAGAAGGCTTTGCATGAAGGTCTTGTCATGATTAATAAACAGCAGAGGAAGCAGGTGCTGTTAAAAGAAAGGAAGTCCATTTTAAATAAATATATATCCCTAACCACTAGCTATCTATTGATGTTCTTTGAGAGAAACAAATGATGTTAATAAATACATGGTGCTTGTATTTGTACAACGCTATGATCCTCTTATTTTCAGGTCTTGGGAAACAGAAAGCCTATCTGTGGATTGTGGATTTGTGTATTGACAATGCATTTTTCTTTTTTGTTCTGGTCCTGTTGCAAACTATAACATATTATTTTAGTACAATGCAAGTATCCATGTTTAAACTATTCTAAAAGATGTCGATTCACATTATAAAGTTGCAGGGAAAGCTGAGACCTTCTAATAAAACTGTTTGTTGCGTGACCACTTTCCAGACAGGGCATATGTTTCTGTCTGCAGTAATGTATGATCGCATAAATCAAAGGAAAAAAAATTGAGAGTGACTAAATTAAAATTCAGCATTTTATATCCTCTTTAATCAATGCCAATAGTATTTGCCCTTTTTGCTCCATAACGCGTGCTCTCTAGTACTTAACAAATTACGACATACTTTTGCTGTTGCTATTAGGCCCAAAGTCCAATGGAGAAAATATATGGTTTTTATTACGAAATTGTTCTTGTTTACAATTCAAATATCTCCTTCATTATCCTTTTTTCTAGACATTTAAGACAGCACCGAAGACCTCCGGCAGCACTAGTGCTGTCATATAGAGAAATTAATGTTGTTAAAGATGGCCCTCGCTGCCCTCTGGGACAGCTGAAGATGGGAAAATATAGGGCTCTGTTTTAAAGCAAAAAAAAATGATTAAAGGCACAGACACCTTGCTATCACTGCTGATGCTAAAACTTTTAATAACATACTTCTACACAGAAAAAAAGAAGTCTGTACTTGTTCTGACTGTATGTTCTTAAAAATAAAGGCAACTTTGTTCTATAGGAAAAAGCTTTCTTTAAAGATTAATAGGCGTAAAAGGGATCTCATCATTATAAAGGCGATTTTCGTCTCTGCAACAGCTCACTTAATAAAGACTGGGTAATAGAAAAACCAGTAGAGCTGTCTCCTATTAGCCAGTAAGCTAATTAGCTGCATTGTAAGAGGCTGCCTTACAAAAACTGACAAGCTCGAGCCATTTTCCTCCTCACATACAGTAAATGAGAGCACTGTAACAGATGTAAAGTAGTTTCCTTCTACAAGGTATCTTTGACTTTTTACATTATCTGAAGAAAATCTGTATTCCCCTTCTTCAGATATTGTAAGAATAGGTTGTGTGACCCAGGCCCAAAGTCTCAGTTAAGTGGTTATGGACTATATACCTCTAAGGGATGTGATGGTTTAAATCATTAGCAGAAAATAGTAAAAGGCAGAACAAAAAATCCGGGAGCACAACCTTTGTCTCATAAGGGACGGACTGATGTTGCTTAGAGTATCACCCTTATAATTTTGCACACCTCAGTCATTTTTGTCATTTTACTGCAAGGGGGAACTAGTTAAAATTGTGCACAGGTTTCGCAAAAGCACAAGGAGAAGTTTGTTTAGGTGATCATTTTTTTGTTTAAACGATAAGATTAAGCCATAAATGTTTGCAATTTGACAAGCGCTTTGCCAACTGATTTTTCTTAGGCTTACTGTATATCATTGCACTGACAGAATACAGTTTCAGCCTTGTGGTACACAAAACACTTTTGTCTGCCATGATGGTGCACAGCAAAGCTTATTACAATGTGAGAACTTGCATTAGATATAAAGTCATAAGTGGATTATTCATACTTTCCCCTTTCACTTTCAATTTTTTCACACAGTCCAACCAAAATGCAAGGGAAGCAGTTTGGCTGATCATTCCCTGGTGCAATTGCACTAGGTAGGATAAAGGAAAATTAATTGGTGGCTGAAATGATTACTCTATTTTCCCCAGTGTTGTTACTTCTGTATAACCATGAAGCAGTTGGGTGCATCAGGGCAATTATCCATGTGTGTATGCTAATCCATATGCAAAAATTGTAGAAATTTCTGTAATTGGACAGGGACCAAAATATTTATTGTAGACAGGAGCATGGTGATATAATAGAAAATAGTATAAAATTATACCCCAGATAGTCCAATTGTCAGAAGTTCTCCACTTCATGGTAAAGATGGCAGCGCTCAAGGCCGCCACGTCACTGCTTCTGCATGATAAATAGTGTTGTACCGCTGTAGCGTGATGTTATAACAGTTGCTGCTTCAAAGTAAATAGACACTGAGGATCAGGGTTCAATGCCTAAATACAGGGTTCCCTAGCAAACTCCTGTGCTCTAAATTGCTAATTGACTTTCCTGCCTGAACCGACCTGTGCTTGGAATATGACTCTAAGACTCTTCAACCCTACTGGTACCACATTTTGGACTATTGGTTTACCTGAACTCTAGCTTCCTCAGGGTCAGAGTGGGCTGCTGGGACACCAGGAAAAAACCTGGTGGGCCCCGGCGGCCTAGACCCAACCCTTGCCGGGGTTCCCCTGGCCAACCATTCCTCCCCTGAAGCGATAAACGTATGCATGCTCAGGGGAGGATGTGGTTAGGGAGGCTAAGTGGGGGCCCCTGTGGGGGAAAGTAAGGGGGTGGGGGGGACGTGGCCGGCGGAGGCACCTGCAGGGCCCCACCTGCCGGTGGGTCCTGCACTCCCAAGTCTGACCCTGAGCTTCCTTCTTGGCTCTGACTACTAACACGATAGAAGCTGTGTAGGCCCTGACACCAAGGAGACTGAAGTTGTGTTAAATAGATATTTGAAAGACAAAATGGGCTAAACACAACATCTACTGCCATAAAATGTTATTTTCAGGCATTAACAAAGTGATTCCAACAACAATTTATCGAATTGCTACGCATTGGCCTATACATTTGCACAAAGTATAACCTGCCATGTTAAAACCTCTCTCCACCTTGTAGTTGATATCAATGATACAGAGCAAAACTATTCAACTGGAAACTCATGGGCCATATGTGACCCTCAAAGAGCTTTGTATCTTGTTCAAGAACACCACTGATGTTGGATGACATTATTCATTCATTATAATCAAGCTCCTCAGCACTGGTATAGAGAATAGCTGTTGCACTATGTGGATGGTACTATCACAGAGAAATTATAATGCAGATGCAACTTTTCAGCAGTATAATTACCATAACAACCAATCAGCCTTTCTAATTTAAACTAAGAGATGAAAACTTTGCTTGGTACGAGTAAATACACCAGTGCAAACATTCCCCTGGTCCATCAGTTTTCTCTCTGGTAATAGTGGGATAAATATTTCATAAATTATCTATGGCTGTGTTTACCCTTACAACAGTTAAGTAAACTACTCATCAACTTCAGATCCGCTGTGCTTGTTCTGCTGGAAGATAATCTTTGCTGGCTGAATGATACCTTATATATTCTTGGATTTTTTTGGCTGGCAGAAAATTATAGTGGAATAACAACCAAAAAAAGCTTCTTTACAGTAAGGTGCAACTTCTATATTTAGAGCAAACAGACTTTATGAGACAGGTTTAGTTGTTTAGCTTGTTGTTGAATGCTCAACGCATGGCCTCTCCGTTCCCCTGAAGCTGTAAAGGACAGTTATATTAAAAACCACTTATTTATATCTGCATAGAGTTTACAGACTCAGTATACCAGGCTCTCAGAACACTTGTGAAAAAGAAACAATTATTCAGGGCTTCCCGGGAACTCTATCATCTCAGCATTGCTGAATGAATGTGAACTTGGACACCTTCAAATTAAGTTTTAAGAGCAAAATAAACCTATGGTTGTTTATGGTGTTCATTTTAATACCGCTTCACTAACAGATACATTACATATTCTTCTATGCAGAAAATACTGTTAAACAATTCACAACTGTGACTTCAGTACAGCCATACACAATGGGGCAAATATATTGATTTTTGAGTTTTGACTTTTCCCCACTGCAAATAAAAAAGGCTGAAACTCAAAAATGAATACATTTGCCCCAGTGTATTTTTTTAAAAACGTGAGTAAATTGGAATCCCAGGACTTCTTCAGGACTAATGTTAATGATAAATGTTGTTAATATTAGTGCATAATTAAAAACATGTAGCAAATACTTGCATGACTAATTATGATATGGAAGGCAATTACTATCTGAGAATATAGCATGCAATGTATGGGTTTTTTCTACTAATTCAAGCAGATTTCTGTTAGCAGGATGTTTACTAATGACTTTAAGTACAGTACTTCCTGCTTAATTGATAATTTAGACTATTCCATTACCTGCTCTACTGGTAATTCACTTAACTGTATATAATTACAAACTCTTAGGTTTTAATTGTATATTCATTAAAGCTATACCAGTTACCATTTTACCTCTGTTTTTCATGGATTTAGAATAATGTTTTACACTTTTACTAATCGTATTAAATATCTATTAAATATGACCCTATAGCTATACAGAAAAGAAACATCTACAACTTTAACATTATCAACAGATACCACTACAGGTATGGGACCTGTTACCCAGAATGCTCGGGACCTAGGTTTTTTCCGGATAAGGGACCTTTCCGTAATTTGGATCTCCATAACTTAAGTCTGCTAAAAATCATTTAAATATTGAATAAACCCAATAGGCTTGTTCTGCCCCCAATAAGGATTAATTATATCTTAGTTAGGATCAAATACAAGATACTGATTTATTATTACAAAGAAAAAGTAATAATTTTTAAAAATTAGCATTATTTGCTTACAATAGATTCTATGGGAGATGGTTAGTGATGAGCCAGGAATGGATTCACAATGAATTTCGCCATTGACAAATTGTTTTGCAAAACTTCTGTGAAAATCGTGAACGGGTATGTCAAAAAAGGGCGTGGTCGCGTCAAAATTGGGCGTGGTTGCATCAAACAAAACCACGGCTGACAAAAAACTAGACACAGAGGACAAAAATAGACACGGGCGAGAAAAAAAAATTTTTTTCCCGTTTCGCGAATTTTATGGCAAAGCAAAACAGGACAGATTCGCTCATCGCTAGAGATGGCCGTTTCGGAATTTGGTACTTTCTGGATAACAGGTTTCCGCACCCCATATCTGCATAGCTATTATAATTATTTAGTCACTAACTTATCAAATGCTGGGGCAGATTTTTGGTATAAACACACTAGAAATGCCTTTTTTAAATTGGTAAGAGTTATTTTAGCAAGTTATTTTATTTCATTTTATGTGTGTTATGTGCCTGTTTACTCCTGTCGTCTTCTTGGATTCATTTTAGTTAGTAAATCAGAGTAGCTTATTATTTTTTCACGAGAAGTAACTCCCATTCATGCCTGTAAAGAAATAATGAGCAATAATAAATTGTTAGCGTCAAGGAGGGCATAATAGACTATATCCAAATATGAAACACTTTACTTCTTGCTTACAAGAGGCTTCTAATCTATCAGAGAGGCCAATGGCCACGAAACAATTTATTTGATTAAACAAGAACTATCATGAAAATTTAATATAAGCTTCATCACACTGAACTAGGAACATTTCTAAATATAACCAATTAAAAATTCTAAACCTGTTTCTGAAATAACCACGTTACTCTTCACTATCCTCCTCTGAGCATTAGTTTCTCTTCATTCAGGAGTCGGGTGTCAGATTCTGATTGGCAGATCTGATATATGGTTTGGGGGGCTCCCTTCTTAGCAAATGCATTCGAGCTGCACCAATAACTGATTTCAGAATAAACAAAATCTAAATAATAAAGGAATGGCATAAATCCTTAATGGAAAGAGACAAGGTCTGGTTATTTTAAAAGTGTGAATCCCCCCACCTCAAATACTGAAATAGACCTGTCAATCAGGTCTATTATCAAATCAAATCAAATCAGACTCCCAACACCTGCATGATGAAAGAAAAAAGACAAATGCTGAGAGGGGTTTCATGAAGAGTAACTTGATTATTTAGAAACGGGTCAGAAATTTCAATTGATTATATTTAAAGACTTATATTATTATATTATATATTATATAAAATGATAGACTCCAAGAGAATGCAGACTCCAAGAGGTTTTCTTCCAAGATTGCCCTGTATTTGGCTCCATCCATCTTCCCATCAACTCTGACCAGCTTCCCTGTCCCTGCTGAAGAGAAGCACCCCCAGAGCATGATGCTGCCACCACCATATTTGACAGTGGGGATGGTATGTTCAGAGTGATGTGCAGTGTTAGTTTTCCGCCACACATAGCTTTTTGCATTTTGGTCAAAAAGTTCCATTTTGATCTCATCTGACCAGAGCACCTTCTTCCACATGTTTGCTGTGTCCCCCACATGGCTTGTGGCAAACTACAAACGGGACTTCTTATGGTTTTCTGTTAACAATGGCTTTCTTCTTGCCATTCTTCCATAAAGGCCAACTTTGTGCAGTGCACGACTAATAGTTGTCCTATGGACAGATTCCCCCACCTGAGCTGTAGATCTCTGCAGCTCCCCCAGAGTCACCATGGGCCTCTTGGCTGCATTTCTGATCAGCGCTCTCCTTGTTCGGCCTGTGAGTTTAGGGGGACGGCCTTGTCTTGGTAGTTTTACAGTTGTGCCATACTCCTTCCATTTCTGAATGATCGCTTGAACAGTGCTCCGTGGGATGTTCAAGGCTTTGGAAATCTTTTTGTAGCCTAAGCCTGCTTTAAATTTCTCAATAACTTTATCCCTGACCTGTCTGGTGTGTTCTTTGGACTTCATGGTGTTGTTGCTCCCAATATTCTCTTAGACAACCTCTGAGGCTGTCACAGAGCAGCTGTATTTGTACTGACATTAGATTACACACAGGTGCACTCTATTTAGTCATTAGCACTCATCAGGCAATGTCTATGGGCAACTGACTACACTCAGACAAAAGGGGGCTGAATAATTACGCACACCCCACTTTGCAGTTATTTATTTTTAAAAATGTTTGGAATCATGTATGATTTTTGTTCCACTTCTCACGTGTACACCACTTTGTATTGGTCTTTCTCGTGGAATTCCAATAAAATTGATTCATGTTTGTGGCTGTAATGTGACAAAATGTGGAAAAGTTCAAGGGGGCCAAATACTTTTGCAAGCCACTGTAGATATGTGACCACTGTTGTACATATGTAATATTAATGTGCTGGTTGGAATTTTCCAACCCGCACCTATCCAAACCCGTCCTGCCTCTTTAGTTGACATCAGAGGTGATGTCCAAGGTGTGGGCTCCAACAGCTTCACCACAACCCTCCAACAGCTGCAGCAAGCTAATAAAAAGTATGTATGCGGCAACTTGGAAGTTTAACCTGCACGTGACCCAGACCCAATGTCCAGGCCAATGGCCACAGGTTTCAGGCTGGGCCACTAACTCTCATAAGTAAACAGCTTAAACTTTGGGGTCATTCTGAGATAACTGAAGCATTTATAGGGTGTATTTAAGTTGTATTTCCTTTATAGTAGAGCCCTATGGACATTGTGGTGGACTTTATCATCATTATGAAGTGTATGTAATGCTCCCCTGGATTAAACCAAATTATCTGGTGTTCTTGAGAACCAGAGTGGGATATTGGATGCCCTTCTGCATTTAAGTAAAAACTGTGCGACAAAATAAGACCACTTATGGGTCTGATGAAGGTTTACTGCTTTGTAACATTATGGACACTTTAGTGCTTGTGTGAATGGTGGAACCTACTCCTGAGCACATCTGACTGCAGTGAATTAAGGGGAATTGAGAAATGTATTCAGAATCAGAACCAGTGTGCCACAGGGCACAAGAGGTATTTACAAAGATCATGGTTGGCTTAACATTGAAAGTAAAAGACACAAGAAGACTAAATTGAGGCAATGAAAGCAGATGTATTGTACTAATTAACTATAAACACATTAAATTTGAGTCACATACCATAAAATAACAGAATGCTTTTAGGCACAATAAAAGAAATGAATTGTTTTATAATAATGGGGCAAAATCATTCAATCAAAACACAATCATTGAAAAAAAAAGAATGTTAGTAAATGCACCCTTAAGACTATGTAGCTTGGGGCACAAAATAGCACCTTGTAGGGCCTACATACTTAGCAGTTATGCCTGGGACAATTAATATAGGCGGGGGTGGTCCAGAGGTGCCTACTTGCCACCCACCACTCCCCCCCTCTGAATGCATAACTGGCAAATTCAGATACAGTAGTAGCACATGAGGTGCAAACCTTTATGCTCCATTAATGGAATGCAAAGTGTTGTACCTCAGGGCACAGCCTGAGAGAATAACGTGAAAAGTGTGCCCCATAAATAATAAATGAGCCCAACAAATGCGTGTTCATCGAAAAGAGAAATAAACCACCTATAGAATTGTTGGTTTCTAAACAGAAATAAACTAAAGCAATGAAAATGTAAAAACCCTTTGGAATATTAAAATACATATTCTTCTTGGAAATTATAGGAATTGAGATTATTGAAATGTCATACCAAAAAAAAATAAACGTATATGTATTTGTATAATTGATATTGAGCTCATAGGTGCAGTTGATTTTTAACTTGCTTTCAAATGCATTGATAGGTAAAAAGGTTACTTACTATTGCTGTAATTTATTACATTAATTGGACTTGTAAATTACCCATAGCATATAATATTAAACTAAATAAATAAACTTTAGAATATTAAATAGGAATATAAATTATTATGTCATTCAAATAAAATATAGATATATGTGTTTGTGTTATTGGTACTGTGCTCATAGGCGTATCTTGCTTATTCTTTCCTTGCTTTCAGATGCATTGATAGGTAACAAGGTTATCTTACTATGGCTGTAATTTATTACATTAGTTGGTCTTGTAAATTGCCCACTGGATATAATCATTTGTTATTCCTTTTTATAGCCTTTTTCTGCATAATATATTTATTATATAGATGTCACAATCGTGATGCCTAGCAACCGCTGTAATGTTCACAAGCTTTGCATACATTTTCCTAAGGGATAGATCAGCTCGGTCCCTGCTTGGGAGAGCTGTCAGTATTCTGATATATGAGGGATAAAAGGGTCCCTGATGCAGACTCCAATAAGCTGGAGTCAAGGTCCAAATGCGCTGACTTGAGCATCGCTATACAATGTTGGAAAATGTGTCAATTATCAGATGAACTGCCTCAGGGTATCGCCTGGGTCTAGGTCATAAAACCAGTCACAGCGAGAAAAGAAGAAAAACAATTGATGAGGAAGAGAATTAATTGATAACAAGGATTTCAGCATGAGGAATATTCAATAAAGCAAAAGAATAAATGAATAATTTACATGTTTACTTAATTGTCAAA
Source organism: Xenopus tropicalis (assembly GCF_000004195.4). Taxonomy (NCBI): domain Eukaryota; kingdom Metazoa; phylum Chordata; class Amphibia; order Anura; family Pipidae; genus Xenopus; species Xenopus tropicalis. The sequence continues at coordinate 123,039,650 of NC_030682.2, forward strand.
CAATATACAGTATGTACGAATTGAAAAGTGTATTTAGAGCACTCTTGTTAAAATTCACAGCTCATATAAGTTAGCTGATTTATTAAAAATAAATACAGTAGCCAAAATTACTAAACAGGTATAGTTCTATGTTGATAGGAGAATGCTTTCCTCACTTGAAGAGTTCTTCATATCATGTGATTATGTGGAACTTCACTGGATCTTACATACAGCTTCAATATCTCATTATAGTACTAAATGCATTTTTGTGGATTATCTGATGATTTTGGTAAGACCTAAACTAATAAAATAGTACTTGAATTCAAATATTGTTGGTGGCTAAGCAACTGCCGTGCAGCAATGGGGTCCTGGAATTTGTATGTTCACCCAGTGTCTACAAGGGTTTTTCTCTAGGTACTTAGATTTCTACCAGCATAGGCAGGCTAAATAGGTTACCTGGCTTCTAATGAAATAGATCATAGTGTGCTGTGTAAATATGATAGGGAACTGTAATGTCCACTGGGGCAGGGACTGATGTAGAGCTTTGCATAAATGTGTTGGGGCTATATAAAAGAAATAAAGGCTGATAGTAACAAGACAGAGACGAGTTAATTTTTTTCGAATTTTGCCATTGACGAATTGTTTCGCAAAACTTCAGCGAAAAGCCATAGCGAAAAAATTTGTTGCACGTCAAAAATAGACACGGCCACGTAAAAATGGGCGTGGTCATGGCAAAAAAAAGACTAGCGCAACAAAAAAAGATGTGCACAACAAATGCGTTTTACAGATTTTCCTAGCATTTCGTGCATTTTTCGACAAAACAGAACAGATTTGCTCATCACTATAACAGAACCCTGGCATAATTAAACTAATAGTAAGCAACTGTAAATGTACTGGGAAATACTATGTAAACCAGTGAATGAATGAAAAAATTGGTAAAATTGGCTTTGATATTTGACCTTCAAGTCTTGTATTAGAATGAGAATATTGCAAATCATTGCCCATGGAGCCTTAATTTGGGCAAGAAAAGGAATGGCGCAAATTGGAACTTTATATAGCATAGAAGCAACATCTAGTTGAGTAAAATAAGGGGTTAGATTTATCATAGTTCGAATTTGAGATAGTTTTTTTGCACTAAAACTTGTGATCTTGAATTCAAGATTAAGATAAGTAAGTGCAAAAAACTTGAAAAACTAATGTTAACATTCAGTAAAACTGGTGAGTTCATGTAGAAGTCAAGGAGAGTTGTCCTAGGCAAAAATGAAGTGAGTTTTTGAAGTTGGTGCACCCATTGAAAACGGTGTGTAGATTGCTTTGGTTTTTTTTCATGTTTTAATCAATCAAGTTTAGATATTTCAGTTTTAATAACATAATCGCACATTCAGGTTTGGTGAGTTTTGTTAGTTTTTTCAAATCAAAAAGAAACACAGAAATTCATAAACTTGAAAATATTTTATTAAAAAGATAATATTGTATTAAAAGATAAGCACATCTCATTTCTTGTTAAACTGCAGTAACTAGCACTTAAAGTATATTAGACATTCATTTACCAATGTAAATAAGGGGCACAAAATCACACCCCTTTGTACATGAAATATTAGTTGTGATGGACCAAAAAAATGCTTTTGGCACTAAAATTTGAATTAATTGCCCTGTTGGTTACCTTGCAACTCAATCAACTATGCACCTACACAAAAATAAGTGCCATTATCTTATTTAGCCCGCCGTTTTGCAAGGTGTGTAACCAAGGTCAATCCCACTAGCGAGCCCCAATGGTCAAAATCCATTGGCCTAAACTATAGGGATGTAGCGAACCCGCGCAAAAATGTTCGCGAACCCGTTCGCGGACTTTCGCCAAAACTCGCGAATATTCGCGAACTTTGCGAACCCCATAGACTTCAATGAGAAGGCGAACTTTAAAACCTAGAAAAGCCATTTCTGGCCAGAAAACTGATTTTAAAGTTGTTTAAAGGGTGCCACCACCTGGACAGTGGCATGCAGGAGGGGGATCAAGGGCAAAAACTTCTCTGAAAAATACTTGTAAAAAAAACGCCAAAAAAAAAGCGCCAAAAAAAAAACCGCAAAAAAATAACGCAAAAAAAAGAAAACGCAAAAAAATAACGCCAAAAAAAAAACCGCAAGCTATTCCTATGTATATGCATAGGCGATAAAACGAAGCGAAAAAACGCGGCGGAAAAACCGCGAATTTGCGCGAACGCGAACACCCGATGTTCGCGCGAATTAGTTCGCCGGCGAACAGTTTGCTACATCTCTACTAAACTATGCACACCATATGACCAATTCATATCTGCACACAAAATTCTACAGTATTCTACTAAGAACAAATACAGACACTCCACAAAGCCCAACTGACAATACTGAAGCCCTACATTTACCAGAAACCAAAAGTGCCCTAATTCTCCAGCACACTTTAAAGGTGAAGACACACTGGGCTACTAGTAGCAGCTACTCACCCTAATTCTCTTTCTGTGACCCTGTGCCAATAAACCTTTAGTGTGTTGTGACCACTTTACTAAAATACCAAAGGACACTTAACACAGTTCCAGAACACCATAAATCACCAGCTTGCTACAATAATCAGTCTTATCACTAAATTAATACAGAACTGTAAATCTGAAAAGATTTCTCACAAAACAAAGATTAGACAACAAAACTGCACACCATGCTTTAATCCATTTTGAGCCCCTTGCATGCTATAACTGGCTAGTTTTTATTAGGTGGTGGCATGCTTTTTTATGCATAACTTGCAGGACTACTTATAGTTCATATAAATAGAATGTTTTCTTACAAGGACTTTTCCCAAGTTTAGGGGAAAGTTTAGTCATTATTGAGGCAGTTCTTTAAGATTTGGCCAGCTAAGTGGGCCCTAATTTACAGTTGGGAGGGGATACTGTTTCCTTATCCCTGGTTAAAGTATTTTTCTGGCACTTCAGTAACTGGCTAGTTGATGTCATTGTTCTGTTTTATTAAAGGAGAAGCCAACATGTGCCTCTTTAGATCTCATGTGTTGGTACTCAGAGTCTGGGTGGAGGTAGGCCCAGTGGGTGAAACTAGCGTGAGGATAGTGTTATACTTACCCTAGGAGTGGGAGTTAGGATCAGGGTAGTTAGTGAGCAGTCTGATGCTCCTATGAGGAAACAAGAGGGATTAAATCCTGGGTGTACCACCTGCAGAATAGGGACATAAGCTTACAGGCCAAGAGGCAAAGGCAAAAAATAAAGATAAATATATAATAAATAATATAGTATATAAATACCTTAATAAATAGATAATAAAGGCAATAAAGATTTAGCCTTTGTTTTAATTACCAGTGGTACCCAGCTGAGTTAATTACATAGTTACAGAGTTACATCAAGTTCAACCCTTCCAAGTAAACCCAGCACACACAAACATATACTGACCTATCTATCCACTCACATACAGACCCATACTGACCTATCTATCCACTCACATACAGACCCACACTGACCTATCTATCCACTCACATACAGACCCATACTGACCTATCTATCCACTCACATACAGACCCACACTGACCTATCTATCCACTCACATACAGACCCACACTGACCTATCTATCCACTCACATACAGACCCATACTGACCTATCTATCCACTCACATACAGACCCATACTGACCTATCTATACACTCACATACAGACCCATACTGACCTATCTATCCACTCACATACAGACCCATACTGACCTATCTATACACTCACATACAGACCCACACTGACCTATCTATCCACTCACATACAGACCCATACTGACCTATCTATCCACTCACATACAGACCCATACTGACCTATCTATACACTCACATACAGACCCACACTGACCTATCTATCCACTCACATACAGACCCATACTGACCTATCTATACTCTCACATACAGACCCATACTGACCTATCTATCCACTCACATACAGACCCATACTGACCTATCTATCCACTCACATACAGACCCATACTGACCTATCTATCCACTCACATACAGACCCATACTGACCTATCTATCCACTCACATACAGACCCATACTGACCTATCTATCCACTCACATACAGACCCATACTGACCTATCTATCCACTCACATACAGACCCATACTGACCTATCTATCCACTCACATACAGACCCATACTGACCTATCTATCCACTCACATACAGACCCATACTGACCTATCTATACACTCACATACAGACCCATACTGACCTATCTATCCACTCACATACAGACCCATACTTGACCTGCAACACCCTACCTCCAATAGGAGGGCCCATTCCCAGAGAGCAAGAGTCGCATGTATTTTGATTTATATGGTGAGCAAAGAGTTTTCTGGAGCGCACAGTGACCCCATTTAACTATAGGAGTACACAAGTAGTTGTGGACATAAAATAAAGATTCAATAAAACCACAAAAATGAAAAAAACATTTTTTACAAAGGCATTATTGTGAGATTAGTTGCCAGAATACCTTAGTATACCTAGTAACACAGAATAATGGCAATTTTATTGGCAGAATAAAGTTGTCAATAATGTGGAATAAAGTTTCATTCCATTACTCGTCACTTAGAGCAGCTCGTCCACAATGTGAGCAGTTGCCAAAACACCTTATCTGTTAGTCACCCTGTATAATGGCATTTTTCTGGGCAATAAGTAGTTAGTATTAAGTAATTAAAATAAATACACAATATGATCAATGGGCCAAACATCTTAGGTTAATTATTAAAAGCAAGTTAATTGGCTCCTGTTAAAATTGGCCCTACTGTGTGATAGGGACCTTAGATTGTAAGTTTCACTGGGGGCAGAGACTGCTGCATCATCTCTTTAAATCACAGCGGAATATGACATTACATAAACAAAGAATAATCATATGGGAAATATTCAGGTCAGCTAGTTTAGGAGGTGATACGATTTGCCATGCATTACTCTGGTGAGGCCATACACTGAACAACTGAATTAGTGCAATCTGCATCATTTCAAAAAGGCCATCATTTACTTTTATTTAATCAAATGTATTATATAAAGCTTCCTGCAAAAACAATCAACAGAAGACTGAATGTGTAGGTGTTTGTTTATACAATATATTAGATCTCTGCATTGAGAATAGAAGTCAAACAAACACTTAAAACTGGATTTCTACATCACTGAGATCCTAGCATGATGACGACTGGATACCTGTGGTACCTAGAACCTTTTAGGATCTATTTTAACTCTTTCATGTATAAACTAAAATATTTTGGGACCGCTGCATCATAAAATGTTGGGGCACAGGGTGATTATCATTTATTCCTAAGGGCCATCTACAGTAGGTCAGCAAGTATTGACATGTTGGGCACACTGTGACATTTCTGGGACACTGTGTTATTTATTGCTGGGGTCTGGTCCATTGTGTCATATCATCCTGGGATCACTGTTTAGCTTCACATTATATCATGAAATATTGTGGCCACCAAGACATTTCAGAAGCCACATGAACAAGTTTCAATTTGAGGAGAAAAAAAACTTTTCTCCAAATTCAGTTTTTTCCCCCATAGACTTTAATAGAGTTTTCAGATGATAAAACATGACAATAGTTTCTCTGATTTGAATTGCATCTCAAATCTCGTTCATCGAGTATTCCCATGATATTCACATGATAAACCTTTTTTCTTACTGAACTGAATCTGGCTGTTGTGTCATGCTGTGTCATGAAACATTATTGCTCAGGTTTTTGCAATTTAAGGAGTCATTTTTAGTGATGAGTGAATATGTCCCGCTTCACTTTGCCAGAAAATTTGCGAAACAGCAAAAAATTCGCGAAACGCATTTGTTGCCCGTGTCTTTGTTTTTTTTTTTTTGTCAAAAAACTCAAAATAAATTGCTTAGATTTGGCCTGGGACAACTGGCATTGACTTCTACAAGAATTTGCAAGCTTTTAGATGCCGAAGTTTTACATTAGAGTATTTAGAATTTTTTGCACTTAGTAAATATTTCACATTTGAGTTTTCAAAGGAATTCTTAAGTTTTAGTGCAAAAATATTTGAATTACAGCAAAAATTTTAATTCCTGCATTGATAAATGAGCCCCCTAATGTTTATTAAAAGCCCAAGGTGCAGAGTGTAGCTCTGGGGGGCAAAAGGCAGCCCCTTCTTTACCACCAGAACCTGTAACTTGTGCATTTTGATGATAGGACAATAAGTGGGTTGGAGGCCATCACTCGCCCATCTGAATACAGTGCTTCTGAACACAGACAGTACTATTTTAGGCAGCAGCGTCGTGTGAAAAGCGCCCAATGGCGCTCCTCTCTCCCCTGCCAAAATGATGGCGCCCATGGGCATTACGTGAGGGTGGTGCCAGTGCAGTGACATACAGGGCACACAGGCACATGACATCATCACCTCGCGCCTGGTGCGAGAATCAAAACAAATAAAAGCTAAAGACCCAGGTTCAGTGCCTGAATAAAGGTCTTTCTTTGTGAAGTTCCTGGGTGTGCCTAAATTGCTGTTTTGACTTAATCTTCTGGTTCCTGACTTTTGTTCTGACTGTCCTGATTGCTGCCTGCCCCGATTTTTGCCTAAATTGGACCTTGATCTTTATAACCCCTTCAGACAACACGTTTAGGATTCAGCTTCCTCCTTAGTTCAGATTTCAAACCCAGTAAGGGCCATTGGGCCTTGACACATGGTAATTGGTCTATATAAATGGACCTTTTTGCCATTTAGTGACATATCCACTTATTGTATGTTTTAAAGGAGAAGGAAATGTAAAAACTAAGTAAGCTTTATCAGAAAGGTCTATGTAAATACAGCCATAAGCACTCACAGAAACGCTGCACTGAGCCCTCTGTCAAAAGAAACAGGATTTCTTGTCTCTTTTTTTTCCTGTGCCAGAGACACGCAGCTCTCTCCTCTCTCCCCTTTCCTGCTCCCCCCTCCCTGAAGAATGCTAAGAACTCCCTCCCCCCCTTAGGAATGTGTGATCTGAGCCAATCAGCAGGAAGCTTCCTCAGTCTTACAAACTGCACATGTACAGGGATCTTGGTGTTGGTGCAGGAGCAAGGCATTATGGGAACTTTCTTTACAGAGCTCAGCATTTTTTTTTTCCTATGAGGCTTCTGATCATCTGAACGGAAGATATATGGGGAGACTTAAGGGCACTATTGAGAGAACTGAAGGTATGCCTGCAGCTTGAGATTAACTCTTTATTAGCCTTTCCTTCTCCTTTAAATGTGCCTGATCTATAGTATATTATCAACTGCTAATTCTTAGATTAATACTAGTCTAATTCTAGACTTAAAACATAACAATCACTTTTTGGTACATACGCACTTGTAGTTGAATATGTTCTTTGTTACCCATATATATTGTAAGTAAAAATGCCCATTGCAAAGCAGAGCAAAATAGTACAGGAAAACTTCAATACAAGTAGTGGGTTACAACTGCTTGACACTAACTTGCCACCATTCCCGAATTCATAAACACTGGATACATGTTCAAGCCTTTATTGCAGCCTACCTTTGTCATTTAAAAAGTTTGGGGGGGGTGATGACAAGTTTCCTTTTGCTAATTTTTGACAACCACCTGCCACAATAATGCACTATAACCATAACCATAAAGCTTATACATTGTACTTGGGTTTGCACTATGGCAGATGTTATACATTCTGTATTATTTGTAGCTACAAGTGGATATTTTATCACAATAAATACTTATAATAGGTTTGGAACACATTTATTTTCTTTTTATGCTCCATGTAAATATTTTTTGCTCGATACAAGAACAACAAATTCGATTTTGAAATGACTTTTCTTCTTTAAGTAATGAGCTTAGTTTAGTTAGAACATGCAAATCTGAAGGCTTTGATTTTCTTTTTCCCTCTTATTTATTCCAATTAAGTGCAAATAACACATTCTCGAAAATCCCTGCAACAATTGTAAATATGGTAGCTGTTTCATAAACTAGCTCCATCATTTTCTTTCAGGAAAATAACTGAAAATACTTTGAATTTAATATCAGGGACTTACTGTATATACTCGAGTATAAGCCTAGTTTTTCAGCACCCAAAATGTGCTGAAAAAGTCAACCTCGGCTTATACTCGAGTCAGGTGCCATGGGTCCCTCCAGACTAGCACCCTTTGTCCTTTGTGTGCAAATTAGGCCACCTGCAACCAGACCCTCCAGTGCCCTGGCCCACGCAATACTTATTCCCCCTTAAGTGTCCTCCGGGACTGGGTCTGCTGCCAGTTTGCCAATGCACAATGAGCATAGGGTAGCCCTCATATTGTTTTTGTTGACCCTCTTCTCCACTTACAGAGCTAGTTTACGGTTTTTCTTTTAAATAAATATTTAAAAACATATACCCCACTGATGCCTCAATTTATGTAATTTACTGTTTTTTATTGTGATTATTGAAACTTAGCAGTTGCTGCTGCATTTCCCACCCTAGGCTTATACTCGAGTTAATAAGTTTTTCCAGTTTTCTTAGGTAAAATTAGGTACCTCGGCTTATATTTGGATCGGCTTATACTCGAGTATATACGGTAATTTGTAATGGAAAAGGATGTTTGATGGTGTTTAAATGCAAAGTAAGTCACTTTAAAAAGCACAGGGCCCTTTTAAGTTTTTTTAACTTCTTGACATGTGTCACAATTTGGAATTCTACTCTCACGGGATAAATGCCAGATTACATGGTGTAGTATTTTTATCCTCTGTACTTTCACTGTAGAAGCACACAACATCAAAGGGAAAGCAGATCATTCACATCAGCAGAAAATGGAATAGGTCTATAATATGCTCGCTTTGATCTCCCCTGCTAATAATTATCTTGGCTACATGCATGCATTGAAAGTCAGATTGGAATTAATAAGACCAACAGACTGAGGAAAATGTAAAAAGGATACTAAACTTGTTCTATCTTTAATAAGATAAACTGCAGTTGAGCCTGCATCTTTGTTGGTTGTTCGTTAGGACATTAATCCAAAAAAAGGTTATTCCTCTTAAAAATATCTTGCCGCACCGAAACAAGGTATTTTAGTTGTAAAGTCATTTCTAGTCTATGGGCTTACGCAAGCTAACAATTTATAAATCATCAGATTCCACGCGGATATTACAATACGAATGCCTTAGGTACAAATCAGCACAGTTATATGAAAGATCAACACGGCAAAAATGTTATTACTAAAAAGAAAAAAAACATTCTAAAATAGCCTCAGGAAAGATTTGGCTTTTGATATGGAGAGTGAACGGATGGTCCCAAATTAAGTTAATGTTAGGCATACTGGAGAGAAGGATCTTGTACTGTTGGATTTACCATTAGTGATGGTCCCGATTCGACAGGAAAATTCGGGAAACGGCAAAAAATATGCAAACCGCTTTTGTAGCATGACTTTTTTTGTTTTGCCATAACTGCGCCCATTTTGGCACGACCACACCTATTTTGACGCGCACGTGCCCAATTCGACACGACCACAACTTTGTTGATGCTTGACGGATTTTCGTGGAAGTTTCGCTAAAAAGTTCGCCAATGGCGAAATGTGTAAATTTTCTGCAAATCCATGCCTGCCGAAAAAATTCACTCATCACTATTTACCATTTGTTTTACATGTTATTTTAAACTGTGATTACTATAATATATAAAAGTGTGCAACATGTGTGTAATTATACACTAAGGGGCATATTTATTATGCTGTGTAAAAAACGGCGAGAAAATTCATCACACATCGCCAGGCTTCGCTGTGTAAAAACGGTGTAAAATTGGCGTGATTTTTTTACGCATTTTTTCTACCACCGGAACTTATGGAAAATAATGGCGTAATATCTGGCGTAATATCCAGCGTTCAGACGGCGATCTTTTCCATTTACTTTACACAGATTTTTACTCCGTTTTTTCGGTGAATTAGTTTTACCCAGCATAATAAATACGCCCCTTAAAGTATCCGAGAGGCTTTGCTATCAAAATTTGTATTTGTGTCATTTTCATATGTTTTTCTACTTCGAATAACCTCAAATTCTAAAAAAATCAAATCTTACCTTATTTATTAAACAATCTAAAAAAGTAAGTTAAAAAAAAACTTGAATACCTCGAATTAGTAATTGCATCATTTTTGATAGATAGCAAAGCTAAAAAAGATGTGAAAAATTAAGTTGACTAAATAGTTAATTTTAACTAGGACAGCTGTCATTGACTTAATACATATTGAAAAGTTATGTTTTTTAATCATTATTCAAATTCATAATTTTTTTTTAAAAAAAATCTTAAATCGTGGAAATAAAATTCAGACATTGATAAATAACCCCCCCAAGTGTTGATGGCATATTGGGCTAAAGAACCTAAAACGGACATGACAGCCTTAGCCCAGTGGCATAAAAATGTATCTGGTGTGCCATACCACTAAAAAGTGTCATTTACAAGCTTTATTATTTCAAAATTGTTTGGTATATAGAGTAGCTAACAAAAAATAATTAAAGTGATGTAATACTTGGTTTTCACACTACAATTTTAACACTATGCAACAATACACAATTTGAGTATTTATTTAGCCTTTGTTTAACTTAAGTGTACTGTACATTTCCCATTTTAGGTACACAAACATTATGGTTACAACTTGTTTCTGAATACTGTGTAGTGCCCAGTATTGATACTGAACATTATTGCTTTGTTGTGAACAGGGACTGAGGGGTGGAGGGCCCACCTGCAGGTGCCCCCACTGGCCGCGTCCCCCGCACCACCCTAACCCCCCCGAAGGGCCCCCGCTGAGCCTCCCTAACCCCCCACAGGGTCCCCCACCTGACATCCTCCCCGTGAGCGTGTAAGTTTAATGCGTCAATTGGGTGGGGGATCGCCGGCAAGGATCGGGTCTTGGCCACCGGGGCTCACCGGGTTTTTTCCGGTGTCCTGGTGGCCCAGTCTGACCCTGGTTGTAAATCAGAACAGAATTAACTTCTATGCTTATTCTTTAACCAAACTTCTTTCTTTGTCCTCAGGAGAACAAAGAAAACTGGGGGACTTTGAAACTGCCACAATATACCCCCATAAGAGTTTCACCCCTCTATGGGCCGCCCCAGCAGATGTTCAGAGACTGCAAAAACTCAGTCATTACATTTGACATAAAGCTATTCTCACACATATAAAAGAAACACATCCTTCATGACTCTGCAAACAACATCTTATTGGGAATTCTCATTTCCTTCCAGGTCTTGAGGGACCACTGGTGAACCTCACACACATTTAGCATATTGTTTGATCTCATGACCCCTGCTAATTGAAGACATTTAATTACTTACAAGAAATGTCAGGAATTCCACAAAATAAATTCATCCAATATAACCAGTTAGACATTTCTTTCCCTTCCAATCCCTCAATCCAGCCACCCTGGAGAGGTCTATTTTTTAATCATTTTTGTTCTTTTAATTTTGAGGACAATATTGAAGTTTTTTAATGCTCAATGGATACAAGCAGATTCACCCTAGAAACACCACTGCTCACACAGAAATGTCTAAATTTCTTTACCCCCGAATAAATGGGCTAAATTATCTTTGCTTCTTCTTTCACTCAAATCCTGGCAGCACCCCGTCATGTTAAAGTAAAACCTGGCCAGAACCTCAGAATTCATTAACACAAACATACTCCAAAATAAACCCCATACAATGCTATTATTACGGGGGGCATTTACTAAAACTCAAATTTTTCACAGGGAAAAAACCCCACAATTTTGTATGTGATAAAACTGCAACAACGCCAAATGCAAAAATACATCAGCTAAAACCTGGCAAGATCATGTAAAAGGCATATGTCCCTATTACAACTGGAAGATCTTTCTTTGCTTTTCGATTTTAGAGGTGAAGAAGTTGAAAAAGTAATGTTTTTTGTGACTTTTCCGCAACTTTTTTTTTCATTCGTGCAAAATGTCTGCAGTTCATGGATATGAGTTTTTTTTGTGGTTCAGAAAAATATAAAACCGAAAAAATTGTGTGTTAGTAGACCCCACCCCCTACATGTTTGCTTTATAGGAAGATAAATAAATAAACACAATTAAACATAGACACCCTTGGAAATCTTAAGAAGAACCTTGAGAAGAACTCTATAAACTCTAATGCAGACGATCTACCAGAAGATGCTCCTTCATCCCCATTCTAAAAGTTTTTTTCAGCTCATTCCATTTATCAAGTAACTTTCCCAGTTGACTTTCGTAACCCAGATATTCAGTGTCGGACTGGCCCACCAGGATACCCCAGTGGGCCCAGGTGTCATAGGAACCTCCTGCTCCTGACCATTTGGCCTGCTTCATGGTCATTCCCTATTTCTGAATAGGAACAAAGAAGAGAAATAGATGGAAGAATAGATGCTAGCATATAAATAAATGAGACTAGGAGAATAAAGAGGTTGGGTGAGGAAAGGAGGAAAAATAGTTTGGAGAGTGGACCTGTGGTCTAAGGTTTTCTGGTGAGCCCCTGGGGTCCCAGTCCAACACTACAGATATCTCAGGTTGTGCTTGCTGCAGTTTGTACGATAAAGTAAAATTGTATTGGCTGCCGACGGTGAATTTCGCAACAAAATGTATGCCTGCTGTAAAAATGTGATCATCACTAATCCCTTTATATTACAGATGTACAGTAAATAAAACACAAACCACCCTAATTACTTTCTCCCTTATTGTTTCCAGCTTTGTACCTTTTCTTCTGTTTTTATTCACTATCCTTTTGTACTTGTCCTACGTGAAATATTTTGCTTCTCTCATCCACTCTTCCCAATCATTTTATTTTCCATGTGTAAAAAGCTTTAATTTTCCATTTTCTCTCCCCTTTCCTGTTAGTACCCACTTTATCTTATTGTGTCCCCTCTTCCTCTGCCTTTCTGTTGTATACAGTTGTTTCCTCTGCCCAAGCTTTATTACAATCAGATCTTTAAGGCAGGACCCAACACAGGCTTTAGCGTAAAGCGGAGCAATATCTACTTACTCCACATGGTTTTTGTATGAAGCAAACTTATTAATTATAGCTAAGCAAAACAATGAGGGGGGGAAGAAGGCTTAACATGTTTCATGGCACTAAGCAGCCACTTTCTCAGAAGCCAACAGCACCCCCTCAAGATCTTATGCATTATTTAACACTCCCAATTAAAAACTCGATTGTCAAACAATATTTAATATATTTTTTTAAAATAATGATATTACTATTAATTAAATAATCATACTGTACAGCATATACATATCAGTATCTAAAACTATGATACAATATACATGATTTTACAGATTCTATGCCACACTTTTATTCTTAAATAATCTTGTGATGAATAAATTCATATTAATCCTGATAAATTGCACTTTCAGAAAGCAAGTCCCGATGGGAAACTATGAATAGATATCATTTTGAAATACATATGAAATATATGGGTTACGTGCTTGAAATTGAATGTTGTCACTTTAATTTAGAGCGACATTTAGTGAGGCTTGTATGCGTTATATGCAACATTTTACGCACAAAAATATGCCAAATATAAATCTGGAAATTTTTTAATGTATTTTCACTAAAAAGCAGATGGTAGACTGATGGTTGACTGATATGTACAATACAATTTGCACACCATAACATTTTCTGCTATTTTGTCCCTGAAGTGTTAATTTCTCTCCAAAAAAGGAGCATAAAAATGGCAATGGCAATTTTATTTTAGTAATTATTTTTGCCTCAGTAAATGTTGCATTTTTTTAAACCTTGGAGATAGTACAGGATATATAGCACATATGTACAAAGCACCCTAAAGCAAAATTACATTCATTTGGAATGACTAAAATAAATGAAAGGGGATCTATAATAAGGCCAATCATACATAGGGCCTTTGTTAACGGAATATAGCCTCCAGGTCCAAAGGGCATATTAAACATTTTAAATAACAAAGAAATCAGATTTATTCAAGTCTGACCTTATGTCTCAGCCCTCCCTTTTAGAATGTAAGCTCTTGCGAGCAGGGCCCCTCCCCCTAGTGTCTCCGATCCTCATCCAAATGTAACTGCAAACCATTTTTGTGAATTGTTTATATGTACATGTTAACTGTTCTGTGTTTTATACCCCTCTATTCTGTAAAGTGCTGCATAAATTGACGGTGCTATATAAATAATAATATATAAATTATATAAATAATATACAAATAAAAGTCCACATATAAAAAACAATACACATACTAACCCCAAGGTGTATCCGCCTTACAAATTTCATACCCCACAATACTTAGGGGGTATGAAGTCATAGGCAGTAGATGCGTCAAAATGTTCCCTTAGCGCTTTGGTAAAGTTGCGCTGTGCACTGCTCTGTTTGTCTTTCATTCTGAATCAGGTATTGCTGCACCTATTGATGCATGGGAACCTGGAGCTACAGCCACCTCCTGACCAGGCAATAGCTCCAGGATTCCCTCAGTCAGTGCCCTGCATCAATATGAGCAGCACACTTGCACGCCAAACACTGAAAATGAAGCCAGGCAGGTAAGAATATTCAGCTCAACTGCACAAGCACATGTGTAGCTAAGTCCATTCATGGCATATTAAATTATGCATTGCTGAAGTATAAAAGAGTATATAGAGAGCCAAGAACTTAGACAGCATGCCAAGCTAAATAGTGTTGAAGTGATTATCAGGTACAATTATTTGTAAGGTGTATAGTTTTGGGGTAAAGGCAGGGGCCACATTTAGTTTGGTGAGATAAACTTAGCACATAATTTATTACATGAAAACTTAGATAAAATCTATAAAAAAGGAACTGAATTAGGAGATACAATTTTCTCAATGAATAAAATGTGGCCCAATGAATGAATTTGATAACAAAATCTTATCTTATGGTTTAGGACGAAACGTGAAAGTTAGTGTAACCCCTATTGGGCTATAAAATAGTCAAAACCCAGGCTAGTATAGGTATTAGAGCATGGGGTACATGCGACTCTCTTAGACAGGATGGGCCTTTGCTAAATAGAAGTGACCAGCGGAGCTGGGGTGTAGTGGAACTACAACTCACTTTACCTGTGTGCAGTGCAGATAAGCAGAAATAGACATTCTTGCAGTTCAACAATAGAATAGATTTATTGGCAGAGACAATTAAAGAGGCAGGGTTAATTGAAATACTCAGCAGATAGTTATACTGAGACAGATGTTATACGATAGTAGTTCTCTGAGGACAACAAAGAGAGGGAATGCACACCGGTTTATCCCACCTCCTTTAGAGTCTGGGCAAGGTAAATGCACCTGGTCAGCTTGGTACCCCTATGGAAGCAGTCTGGATAGATACCTCAGTCCTCAGGTTGAATACCTCTAGCTTTAAGAGTCCTATAGCTGACTGTGGATCAGGGTTTAGGTACTGCCTGTCTCCTATGTCATAACCGTGGCCCAATGCTGAGGCAACAGTGCCTGTATGGAAGGATACTTCCAGCTACTTTCCTTGGTGGAGCCGAAACTGCTCTTGCTTCCTTCTCTATCTCACTCTCCTAGAGAGTGCTCTTACAAGAGTAACTATCTAACTAGTCCTTGTTCATGGGGTCCCTGTCCCCAACTTCTCTAGAGCAGATGGTGACTCTAGGGCAATAATTGCTTTACTGGGGCCTTGTTCTGATCCCAGGCTCAATGACCTGTTCCTGAGACACAGAGGCAGCCAAAGAGGAAGCTGCACCCTCCTGCTAAACACTATATTAGAGTGCAAGAGGTGTGGTCAACCCAAATAACCAATAAGGCATTAGGTAAAGGATGAACTAGATACTTGAGTCTTTGCCCAGTAACAGCAGAAATAAGAAGCAGTAAGGCTCAAAATAGAAAATAGATTAGAAATAGAAATAGATATTGTACCTCCCACTCAAAAAGATTATTGAGTTTATTCATACCATAACATACCATTCCATGCCCATATAACTCTCCCACTGACTCAGAGTATAAAGTCAGAAATAAAGTAGCGGTATAGGATCTGTTATCTCCCATAGACTCAATTTTAGTCAAATAATTCACATTTTTAAAAATGAGTTCCTTTTTCTCTGTAATAATAAAACAGTACCTTGTATTTGACCCTAACTGAGATATAATTAATCCTTACTGAAGGAAAAATAATCCTATTGGGTTTA
This sequence comes from Xenopus tropicalis, assembly GCF_000004195.4. Taxonomy (NCBI): domain Eukaryota; kingdom Metazoa; phylum Chordata; class Amphibia; order Anura; family Pipidae; genus Xenopus; species Xenopus tropicalis. The sequence continues at coordinate 123,055,725 of NC_030682.2, forward strand.
TTAAACGTTTAAACTATTTTTAAGTAGTCTTAAGGTATGAAGATCGAAATACGGAAAGATCCCTTATGCTGAAAACCCCAGGTCCTGAGCATTCTGGATAACAGATCCCATACCTGTACTCGTACTTCCTTACCTGACTGTCTTTGGCCAGTTTTGTGACTGAGCACCATGCTTCTGCCTCCATTGTATGTCAGTGTGAATCTAAGCTGGCTGCTACTCCACTTCTCTAGATGAATCATGAGTCAAAATGTTAAATCTTCTGTGGCCACAGAATTCTTATAGATGAAGGAGAGCAGATTCCCTGCTTCACATACGTTCATTTCTAATTATGCACACAGCATGTTTCGGGCCACTTAGTGCCCTATTTCAAGTGTATAAATTATACAACGGAGTCTCACGTCATGTTCAATGATTGTTAACAGTCACCATAAAAAGTCATTGGGGAAAGTAAGTGTCCATCAAAGTTCTTTAAGTCTCTTCATATCCAGTGTTACATTAATCCATATTAATAAAAATACCTAATTGGTACATAATGTCCTTAAATAATCCTTATTCATTACAAGATGATATAGCATCAGTCCTTTTGTGACCAATGAGCTGTGAAGAAAAACCAATTATAAGAGGGAACAAAAACATTCAGCATACAATTATATATATTAGGAGCTCCAAAACAATGCACTATGCATATATAGTAAGTGTATACTTATAGCATCACTGCCACAGATTCCTTCTTAGCCTTGTGGCATGGAAGGCTGGCAGCTTGGCTAGGTCACTGGATCTGGTATAACCATATAACTCAGAGAAATAACTAATCAGGGATAACATTATAATACCACTGGTCTTTATATACAGTAGTATTCATACAGCTCACAGGAGTGATTTTTGGATTTCCTAGTTTGGTGACTGACAGAATAAATAAGATTAACCAGGTGATTGACCAGTGCCTGGATTCCTTCCATCCCTTTAAGAATGAACATCATTAAATCATGTGCAGATCATTCCCTGAACCAGTGATACTTTTAAAATAGGTATTGCAAGCATATATAGGTTACTCCAATTATTGCTTCTGCTCAGCTTACTCTTACTCAGCTAATGACAATTACAACAATCTCCATCATGTACCAGGGCTGGATCAAATACTGAAACATTATTTGGTATAAAGGTTAGATATTTTTGCCATATATAACCTCATCTAGTTCCTGCAGGACATTTTTCATCCACCCCATGGTTTACCTTCTAATGCCCAGAGCACACTGAGCATATGTAATGCCTCATTTACCAGGGAGATCATTAATGATCAACATAGATCGTTAAGATGATGAACTATGGAGGACAATATCTGAATTATAAATAATCACTGTAATAAAGGGATTGTGCCTTTAGGCTGGTTCAATACTCTCTATGCAAAATATGTATCATTTCTTGCCTGACCAGTTGTGCTTTAGGGAACTATAGAATTAAGCTTTTTGCACTAGTATTTTCTCCAGTAAACATTACATTTTTGAGGATTTATTTTGCTTACCTCACCCTCTCTTCCAATAAAATGAATTATACTTAACATACTACCGGCTTAGTAACTTCCTTACCTTGTTTCTTTTCTGGAGTATTATCACATTAGTGTGCTTCCTGTTAAAGGTGAGTAAATTGATTCACACTAATCTTAATTTGTGATGAATTGTTGTGATTCACAGACTGTGGAACACTGTGCAAATCAAATCACTACATCCCACTTGCTGTTCTGTAAGTGAATTTTACCAAAAATTCATTGATTTTGTAATACAAACGGGTACAAGTCGTCCTGTGAATTGAATTACGCTACAAAAAAATTCACTTTCATTCTTTGGGAAGGATAAAGTTGTATTGAAAAGGGGGCCCTTGTATAGGAATGCTTTATAGGCCACTTGTATAGGAATGAGAATAATGACAAATCTGTTATGTACAGCTGATTAGATCTAATGGAAAATATTGCTGCATTATATATAAATATTTCATAACTAGATAACATAAATAAATATCTCTACACTGGATTAAATGTACTGAAAAGCAATAATATAATGAGAGTGCCACGTGAGATAATCAACATTAATAAAGACTGTATAATATAGTAAGTTCTTAAGCATTTTACAAACGACACCAGTTTCTATGCAGGTTACTTAGGCTTACATATGTTTCTTCCCTTTAATGTCAATGGATCTAATCAAGTCCATTGAAGTATATGATTTTACCTGAAATTCTGGTGTAACTGTGATATTTGCACTTTTTTTTTTAATCTGTCGCAAAACGGTGTAACAGTGAAAATGCCAAATGACAAAAAAAAAAAATTGTTTCACGAAACAATCCGCAAATGGCGAAACTTGGAAGTTTCCCGCAAATCTATGCTTGCTGAATTATTTTGCCCATCAATATCCACAAACTGACAGCTGGCAAAACTGTATGCAAACCAAAAAATTGCATTAAAGGAGAAGGAAAGGCTAATAAAGAGTCAATCTCAAGCTGCAGGCATACCGTCAGTTCTCTTAATAGTGCCCCTAAGTCTCCCCATATTTCTCTTGTTCAGATGATTAGAAGCCAAACAGGAAGAAAAAACACTGAACTGTGTAAAAAAAGTTCCCATAATGCCTCACTCCTGCACCAAGACCGAGACCAAGTGTACATGCTCAGTTTGTAAGACTATGAGGAAGCTTCCTGCTGATTGGCTCAGATTCAAATTCCTAAGGGGGGGGGAAATGAGTTCTTAGCATTCTTGAGGGAGGGGGGAGCAGGAGAGAGCAGAGAGCTGCATGTCTCTGGCACATGAATTACAGACACAAGAAATCTTTTGACAGAGAAGTCAGTGCAACGTTTCTGTGAGTGCTTATGGCTTATGGCTTCCTGATAAAGCTTACTTAGTTTTTACCTTTCTTTCTCTTTTAAAAAACATTCCAATGTGATCGCCTCGATGCACTCATTGGGAAGTAAGTTGTCACTATAGTCATGTCACTGTTTTACAAAATCACTCAGTAGACAAAATAATGCCCAAATGAATTAGTATAATAAAGGTGTGTATGGACAAAATAGATGTGAGAGTTTAAAGATATTGCAATTTCTCCTACCTTACAGATTAGCTTCATACTAATAAATATAAAAGTGCCAGTTTGACTGAATCTAGTAGTGTCCCTAACAAAATAGCACCCTGCTCCCAAAAAGAATATCCATATTTACTCTGTTCTTGTTCAAGTTAAGTAGTATGCCTTCATTTGGATCCTTGAGACGTAAGTACAGTCTGTGGCAGATGACATTATAATTCTCCTATTCCTTCATAAAACATTGCTAATGTGATTTCAACCTTACTTTTGTTCTCAATCAAATTAAATGTTCCAGCACAATTAATGTGTCCGTACACTTTAGGTTTTCATTAAAGGTTTCTCTTTCCTCTGTTTAACCGTGTTTCACGTCCTTTCCGAGAACCTCCAACTGCTGCTCCAAATGTTTCATTATGCCTTCTAGCCATAAATATAATTGTGAAACAATATCATTTTAATTGTTTCACTTATAACTTGTTTTAAATGATTCAACAGTCATCAAGAAAGATAAGTGCTCTTGTACCCTGCAGGCTTTAGAGGCATAATGGCGCGAGGCTATGTAACAGAATATCGAAATAATGAAACCATATGCAGAAGATAATGACAAAGCACTTGTATTGCTGTAGAAATAAATGAAAACACAAGATCTTCCCTTTTCTCCTGCATAACATCCATCTACAGAGACATTTCAATTATGAGACTTTTCATACAACTGATACTATTTAAAAAGGAGTGGGCTCTGCAATATGACCTTAACCAAAGCATTGTTCTCTCATCTATCTGCATAGATTTTAAATAAAGCAACTAACAAGCTTTACAAATGCTCTTGTTAATTACCAGAAATGTTACCTAATGGGGACAATATTAAGCTTAATGACGGTAAGATATTTGCAACCACCACTTTTTTTTTTTTTTCGTTCGTCTAATGTCTATTTATGTCTTTAAATTTAATAAGCAAACAGTCCTTTTATGTTTACAGTTTACTGGCATTCATGGGTCTACCAGAAGAAATATACTATGGGAGGGCTTGCTAATGGTAGCACATAATCACATTAATTAAGACATAACTGCCATTAAAAGATTTGTAGTATGAAATTAGAGCATGTTGTGAACCAAGAGTATCAGGCTTATAGTGCATATTACAGCCATTAGTCTGGGCTCCCAGCACAGCAGCTGGCAACCTCACGTGTCATAAATGTAATGTATGAGAGCTGTTTTCTTTAAATTGTATGGTTTTTAGTTTCTTTAGTAAGATCTGCAGTGACTATTGTTGTTTGGAGAGCTTATAATAAAGTTAGGATGGGGCATGGCCCTATAAAATACAGAATCTGATCTCATTTTCTTACATAAAGTAACACATTTACCTTGACTTTGCATTTTAAAGATTCACTAAGCACCGTTATTAGTATATAGTATTATTATTAGTTCTATCTAGATACTGTGTTGTACCTGTAGCACTACCAATGTTGTAAGAGAATGTGCAGCATTGAAGTCCTTGCTTCAGGACAAATGAGGGAATGGAACTTCATGCGTAGTAAGAGGTCAGAACTAGTAACCCATGCAATGGCGGATTAATGATATGTGGGGCCCCCAGGCTACACTTGGCACAGACCCCCCTTCTAGGCTGTATCTGTGGAGATACTGATACAACACAGACCATGGTCAGCAAGCAAGGGGTCCATGCGTTCAGGGGGTCCATCTAGCTTTTTAAAATTATTATTTCTCAGCTCTATTATTATTTTCCCAGTGTATTTTAACTCATTATTATTATTATTATTTGCACTGGCTGGTTGAGTCCGGTGCACCTCACTGGATATTCGTGTACCCAAGTTCTCAGCTCTCTATGCTGTATTGTGTTCAGCACACACCAGTGATGTCATTAGTGTGCGCTGAACCCAACATGGCATAGAGAGCTGAGAGCTGGGGTGCACGCGTACCTTGGGGGCACACACACACAGCATGCCTTGTCTCCCTGAGTTCTCCAAGTGAGGTGCACCTGACCGATGTGGCCAGCGCAAATAACGATAAGTAAAAGAGATATGGAAGCATAGAACTGAGAAATAATTATTTTAAAAAAAGCCAGATGGACCCCTAGGCTATAGCCTGGGTATGCCCAATGTTAAATTCGCTCCCAAACCCATGGCTATCAATCAGCTAGTAGCAATTAATGGCCAATATCTGGTTGGTTTCTATAAGTTATTATACCTGGTGCAAACTTTGTAAGTTTTATTGTATTACTCTTCCGTCTCCTAAAAATATGTGATTCCTTTACTTTGTGAACCTCTGAATAGAAGTAAGAAGAACATGTCGATACAGAAAATTGCAACCAAATCAGAGAAAAGTAAGCATTTTGTTACTACTCAGATAATATACATGGTGCATTCTTAATGATAATGATGTTGCATACTTTCTGATCCCGCTAGAGGCATGCGCCTTGGGCAAACAGAGCCCTGCCAGATGTTTTTGAACTACAACGTGAGCGAGAATTGCATTCTAGAAGTGAGTTTTCCATGTATTCTTTTCCTCCATGCTACTTCTATTAAAAGCATGATGGGGTGGGAACCCTAGTGCCACATAACCCATTAGTTACCTTGGCCTAAAGTTAATTCAATTGTAAAATATTTTCCAAATGTGTTATCAAATAAGCTGAATAAGTCACATTTCGGGTTTGTATTCTTTTTTAAATGTATTATTATTTATTTATACAGTGCCAACGCTACCACAGCGCTTCCAATCAGTCCCTCCCCCCAGCTGGAGCTTACCATTTAAGTCCTTATCAGGAGCAAGTAAGGCTGTCTGTATGTTTTTGGAATGTAGGAGGAAACTAGACTATCCAGAGGAAATATGTGGAGAACATACAAATTGCATGCAGATAGTTATCCTAACTGGAATCAAACCTAGGGCCATTAATTTCTCCATCTTAATATATTTCAAATGCACATTAGGGGCATTTGTGTTTGGACAAACACCTTGGTTAAAAGCAGACTGGAATGTTTATGGGTACAACCAGGCAGGATGATATGGAATGACTGAGTTTGTGTTAGCTCATTTGGTGCACTCAGCCTTGCGTTTCAAACATGCATCAAATGCATGAAAAATGGCCATGTGTGTATGGGCCCTAAGGCCGAGTCTGCTGTTAAAATGTGACACCTTCAGAAATAATATAAATTGACTGGAATATCTTTAAAACCTGTTTGAGTGTAAAATCTTTAAAAAAGCGGCAAAAGGGCATAATTACATTTATAAAACAAACTTCAGAAACTCGGCTGAACTGTAACTATTTTAAAAAGGATTATGCTAATAGTATGGGCAACAGTATAGGTACAGCACATCAAAATCTTCTGCTCTTAATTCTATGTATAGACTTTTACCCTCAGGCATACCCTAGTTGCATTTAACCATGGATACAGGTGATAAACACAAGTTGTCAGTGATGAAGCTGCCCAAAGGCAATTGCAGACAGAATCATGTGTATTTAATGAAAAGAAATAAAAATGTGAAATCCTTGAGATTATACTAAATAATGAAAAAAATCATTGCTATTTGGTTTCAGAATAATGTTAATTATCTGTTGTTCAGGGGTTTAATTTGATGCCTCAGGAATAATAGGTCATATAAGGGAAATGCCATTCATTCTGTTGTACGTTTAATAGAGTTCAATACAAGAGAAAACACTGATTTACTATGAGTATTATGTAGTGACCTATATATGAGAATCAGAGGTACCAATCATTAAAACAGCATTTAGAAAAGCATCTTAAAGTAACAGGTAGCCCTGTTTGCACTGCTATTTCTTATGTGGCACAACGTTCATATTTACCCCTTTGCCTAATGTTGTATTGTTTTTTAATATTTCTGTTAATATAAATAAAATTACATCAGCAGTAGGATTGTATTGAAATTTTAGAAAAAAATAACCTCAACCCACACATACATTAACTGGGTCAAACCTGTGTTGTATTAGGTATCAGCAGTACAGTGCTATTTTCCTGATGTCCAAATAAAGTCTTATAAGCAGGGCTGCAAGTGCTGCACTGCCAGTCACAGCTGCAAGGGCAAACAATTGGGCAAATGTATTAAAAGCGGCATAAATTCACAGGAGGGGGGAGTTATTCTTCCCCTTTACAGAGCACTGGTAAGGCCCCATCTAGAATATGCTGTGGAGTTTTGGTCTCCAGTGCTCAAACAGGACATTGTTAAATTAGAGAGAGTTATTTACCAGTAGGTCCTTCCAGCAGACATGAGAACATCCATTCCACTTAGAAGAAAGGAGGTTCTAAATAAATATTCGGAAAGGGATTTTTTCAGTGATAACTGTGACTTTGTGGAGTTCTCTCCCTGAACCAGTAGTATTGGCTGATACATTAGATAGCTACAAGAAGGGGTTAGATGGCTTTTTAGCAAGTGAGGAAATACAGGGTTATGGAAGATACCTACCAGTACAAGTTAACCCAGTTATTGGTGCCATTTTGGAATCAGGAAGGATTACCTCTGCGGTAAATTAGAGTGGCGTAAGAAGGGTTTTTTGCCTTCCTCTGGATCAGAGGAAGGTTATATATTGACATAAAAATTCAAACTTGATGGACGTGTGTCTTTTTAACCTAACTAACTTGACTTCTGCTGGGGCAAATGAAATCGAAAATGCATATGTCAAGTTAAAAGCCCATGGATGAATGAGAACCATGGGATTTACAAATCCATATAGACTGTAAGCTCTATGGGGCAGGGACCTCCATCCTCTTGTGTCTTTGACTCTTAACTTATTGCATTTGTATTTATCTTGTATTTATCTGTATTTATTGTTATACTTTGTATGTATCTATTATTATCTTAATACACCCTGTTTGTATTAATGCGCTGTAAGTAGCGCTTTATAAATAAACATATACATACATACATACATAAAGCAGATCTTAATTTCATGGTTACCATAGGGGGCACTGCTGACATGTGCAATTGACTTGGTGGTCATTGCGCAGGGCTTCTTTGTGCCTGACTTCGAACACTGCCTTGGTGTAAATTAGCAGTTGGAACTTTCATTATTAAATGAGCCCTTATACATATTGTATGCACTGTCACTACTTCCTTTGTAAATGAAGGCCACAGATGTTAAGCCATAACCATGGCAATGAAGATCAGAAAAGATTTTTGACCATGTCTTAGATGTATAAGGAGAAAACTATACAATGGTTGTTAATAAGAGGGAGAATTTGATACCTTCTTCTGCTGCCACAATTACTTGGAAGAATCAAGGAAATAGGGTCAAGTATAAAATTGATCTTCCACACTGTTCCACTGTCTTTATTTAAAGAGTGAATGTTATTTCCTTGCATATGTTTAAATGTTGGCTAAAAGTTTTCATGTGATAACAATTGTCCAGTATTCTCTGCTGGGTTTTTTTTACGGACCCAAATAATGCCATTAGTTTCCATACGCTCCATGGATCACTGCAGTTATAGCATTTACTATTAGTAGACTAAGCAAATAAGTGAGCTAATGGGTTATTTATTTTACTATAGTGCAACAAAAGTCTTTATACTGTGTAGCCACTGAGGCCCTCATAAAGATTTTCAATTTGTTTTTAGTTCATGCATTAGATCAGGACCCATGTTAGCAAAATTTTGTATATTTTGTATCAGTAATTCAGTCGTACTTTCAAAAGAATTAAGGACAACAAGTCATAAGGCCTACCTTGCCTGTGTGTGCCATATGCTGCCTGCCCTATGCTTCCTGTGTGGGCCATACTCTGCCTGCCCTATGCTGCCTGTGTATGCCATATTCTGCCTGCTCTATGCTGCCTGTGCGCAGCATACTCTGCCTGCCCTATGCTGCTTGTGTGTGCCATACTCTGCCTTCCCTACCCTGCGTGTGTGTGCCATACTGTGCCTGCCCTATGCTGCCTGTGTGCCATACTCTGCCTGCACTATGTTGCCTGTGTGTGCCATACTCTGCTTGCCCTATGCTGCCTGTGTACCATAATCTGTGTATTAATGTATTCTACTGTAAGTAGCGCTTTATAAATAAACATATACATACATACATACATAAAGCAGATCTTAATTTCATGGTTACCATAGGGGGCACTGCTGACATGTGCAATTGACTTGGTGGTCATTGCGCAGGGCTTCTTTGTGCCTGACTTCGAACACTGCCTTGGTGTAAATTAGCAGTTGGAACTTTCATTATTAAATGAGCCCTTATACATATTGTATGCACTGTCACTACTTCCTTTGTAAATGAAGGCCACAGATGTTAAGCCATAACCATGGCAATGAAGATCAGAAAAGATTTTTGACCATGTCTTAGATGTATAAGGAGAAAACTATACAATGGTTGTTAATAAGAGGGAGAATTTGATACCTTCTTCTGCTGCCACAATTACTTGGAAGAATCAAGGAAATAGGGTCAAGTATAAAATTGATCTTCCACACTGTTCCACTGTCTTTATTTAAAGAGTGAATGTTATTTCCTTGCATATGTTTAAATGTTGGCTAAAAGTTTTCATGTGATAACAATTGTCCAGTATTCTCTGCTGGGTTTTTTTTACGGACCCAAATAATGCCATTAGTTTCCATACGCTCCATGGATCACTGCAGTTATAGCATTTACTATTAGTAGACTAAGCAAATAAGTGAGCTAATGGGTTATTTATTTTACTATAGTGCAACAAAAGTCTTTATACTGTGTAGCCACTGAGGCCCTCATAAAGATTTTCAATTTGTTTTTAGTTCATGCATTAGATCAGGACCCATGTTAGCAAAATTTTGTATATTTTGTATCAGTAATTCAGTCGTACTTTCAAAAGAATTAAGGACAACAAGTCATAAGGCCTACCTTGCCTGTGTGTGCCATATGCTGCCTGCCCTATGCTTCCTGTGTGGGCCATACTCTGCCTGCCCTATGCTGCCTGTGTATGCCATATTCTGCCTGCTCTATGCTGCCTGTGCGCAGCATACTCTGCCTGCCCTATGCTGCTTGTGTGTGCCATACTCTGCCTTCCCTACCCTGCGTGTGTGTGCCATACTGTGCCTGCCCTATGCTGCCTGTGTGCCATACTCTGCCTGCACTATGTTGCCTGTGTGTGCCATACTCTGCTTGCCCTATGCTGCCTGTGTACCATAATCTGCCTGCCCTATGCTGCCTGTGTGCCATACTCTGCCTGCCCTATGCGGCCTGTGTGTGCCATACTCTGTCTGCCCTATGCTGCCTGTGTGCCATATGCTGCCTGCCCTATGCTGCCTGTGTGTGCCATACTCTGCCTGCCCTATGCTGCCTGTATGTATGGCAGCATTCAGGGAAACAATGCTGGCACTGCTCCTACAGTACTAGCCATATTCTAGTATGTGTATAAATGTCAACCAAACATTTGGCTGGAAACACAGTACAAAAGAGTCAGACAGTACTGATATTAAGGCTACAATTACCATCCTAGATACAGAAATTAGTGATGAGTGAATTTTTTCGCCAGGCATGGATTCACAGTGAATTTCCACATTTCGCCATTGGTGAAGTGTTTTGCAAAACTTCTGTGAAAATTCAACATGGAAAAATTTGCTGCGCATCAAAAATGGGAATGGTCACGTAAAAAATGGGTGCGGTCTCATCAAAAAAGACTTGGACGACAAAAAAATCACGAGAGGAATGCGTTTCGTGAATTTTCTTGCCGTTTCGCGAATTTTATGGCAAAGCAAAATGGGACAGATTCGCTCATCACTAACAGAAATGCTATAAGGATCTAAAAAATTCACGGTAGCTCCAAGTGTTTCCACGGCTCTGTGCAGAAACTAATGGAAACAAACTTTTTGCCCATTATTTTTTTCTCTTGGTCAGTCAGAAGAAAAGAATTGTCATAGTATTAATAGATTGTCAACATATTCCTCAGGATTGATGCAGTTGGTTTCAAAAAAGTAATTTATGTTGACCTTCCAAACAGTATTTGTGCTTTCTCCCTCTGAATGCTCACAAAAAGACCTTTTTCTTAGCTCTTCTGTCCTTTCTTTTTTATTATTTTGCTTCTAACTTTTTGTTTCATGAAAAACAAAAGAACAGCATCAAACACTTCATATATGATGAATAGATATAGATAGATAGCATGTGTCCATATTTATATATTTTAAGCTATGCATATGGTTATTTAGAGACAAACCCAAATCCCCCTGCTAAATGTAATGTAATGAAGGTCCTAAAAATCAGCTTTGTGCTACTTTGTTCCAGTTTTTTTAATTAATAGTAAATTAGTAATATTTAATAAGTAAATAAAGAAATATACCACATGAGTAGGGATGCAACTCTGTTAGGTTTAATGCAAAAAATGTCATAAATGGAATGAAAATTTGCTAAATTATTGTTCATTAGACTCGAATTTGGAATATTTATTGCATATACTGCTTTCATAAAATCTGCTTAAGGAGCAATCCTAAAGTTACATTTTCCATTAAGAAGTTTTATTACAGATGCTACCCACTGGCAAAGACCAAAATATGCATAGTAATTTTTCCTTTGGTGCATCAGTCGCTAAATACTTGTCCAGGTTTGCAAAATGTTTATTAAATGCCCACAAAGGAAAAACATTTGTATTGTGCCTATTTTCTCTATTAATTAGTTTTATTGCATTCTTCCATTAGTGCTTAATAAGACATTGCTACCTGGAATTTCAGCTTAAAAAACAGAATGCAGTTGTTGCCAATGTTCAAAAATAATCTCCAGGGCTTTGCAATATATAAGAATAGCCCAGAACGGGGGCATAATGTGATAGATTTTACAGATATAACTTGATAAACAGCCTTGGCTATAACAATGTAATTGTATTCCCTTTTCACTTATTATATGTTATAGAGCAAGGACAGACAGCAAGAAGTGATTTCGGAACTTAAGATCATGAACTGTAGTGCAGTCGTTAAGTTCCAGGTTTGGGATACCTTAATAATTACTCCTATTCTATTAATTTAACACATTAGCAGGTACTATTTAAGGATCACTTGTTTGAAGGTAAACATTGGATTAGTGATTACAATGTTTTTCACCTCCTGAGTCAAACCCAAAGGCAACTTCCAGGTACAAAAAGTACCAGGGACTTCAAAACAGCAGATTCTGTCTAGAAACTAGGGGCAGTGAGTCCGGGTGCAATTTGGCAGATTTTTTTAGAAAAAAGACTTAAAAATACTTTTCAATTTTTTTTATACAGTTACTTGTATATATATATACAGAAAAGGGCTAAAGCACACACATATAGGAGTTACAACCTGGGTGCAAATCAGAAAAATAACATGAATATGTTAAAAAATGCTGATGCACACCAGAAAATTTTATCAAAAAAAGTTACTCATTTTATTAGATCTAATAAAATGAGTAACTTTTTTTGTACAAAATTCCTGGTGTGCATCAGCATTTTTTTGCACACACACATATATATATATATATAAATAGCAAATTTTTCTGTACCATACAGCAATATATATATATATATATATATATATATATATAGTGTGCTTTTGCTGTTGATATATATATACCTGGTGATAAGTCCATTAGATGTAGTAGTCCAACTTGCAAGGTGTTGTGTAAATATACACTCCTGTATTAGTGATATATGTTGAAGAAGTAAACAAGGCCACATTTTGTCAGATTCTTAGATTTTTTAATATATCTTTTAATAATTAAATCTAAATCTATAATGCTTGTTAATATCCTGTGCTTCACAAATCAGTGGGGTGGGCAGCAGTGCTGATCTTTAACACCCCATTGCACAGAATTGAGCTTGACTGCTTAAGGCAGCTAAACACATTAAGGGTCATATACTTATGCTAGTGCAGTGGAAAAATAACAATTACATAGTTTTACCATGTTTTTACCCACAATGCAATGAGCACATTGCACAAGGGTAAGGAACACGTATAGACACAAGTACCTTTACTGAATAATGTCACTTCTTGCACAGCCTTGTACCCTTCTGAGCTCAGATACACTTGCACTTGCATTCATAAATTAGCCCTGTTGTGACAAACTGACATACAGTACTGATCAAAGTAGGCAGAAAAGTATAAATAATGTATAGCTTTCTTTCATTTACTTTACATTTACACAAAACCCAAAGACATTATAACTTAAATAATGAAATCATTAATCCATGGGACAAGTCACAACATCTGGATTATCTACTAGCAACATAAGGAAATTAAAAAATGCCAGTTATGACTGTGAAGCAAACCCCAGTATTAGGTATGGCCTACTGTGGACTGTGGAAATAGCTAGAAGGCTGCTAGGTTAAAAGGTAATATCATGCATTATGAATAAGTAGAAAAAAGCCAAAATATACCACCCTGACATTTGAGGCTGCTAAGTAACCTGACTGCAAATATTTCTATAAATTATAATGGTTTTCTTTATTTAAAGGGTTCTATTGTGGAGCTTCAGGGACTGCTCAAGGCTGTACCAGGAGAAATGCTACTAAAACTGCAAAATGAAATCTAAAGCAATATTTTTTAATAAATAACACTTTTTTTTCCTTCAAAACCCCATGTACTTTTCTTAGTATTAGGTGAAGGCTGTGCAATATACTAAAATAAAAGCTGATGCTCTGAAATATATAACAAATACTGTTTTGTATTGTATTGAAGGAAGGACATTGAATGAGAGTGAAGAAACATAGGAGGGGGGGGGACTTTATAAAACAGGGGACAACCCCACTAAAAACAACGGAATGGTATAATGCAACCTGTAAGGACTATGGCAACAAGACTTTGAGGAGCTGTATCTATGTTGGATTATTGTGAGGACAAGTACAGTGGCATTCTAGAGCCCAGTTGTCCACTAAAGCCCATAAACAGGACTAACCACTATTCCAACTGGTAAGAACTAGTTGATGAGCACAGAAATTAATAGAATTTACTTAAGGAATTGCCTCTAAAGCTGACTTACTGATAGTTTTAAAAAGTGCAAATGAGGTGCAACAACAGCTGCTCTAGACAAGCTGCCAGCTGAACAAGGAAAGGCCCAGAACATTCCTACCCTTGTGGGATGCAAATGAGTTATGCTTTGTTCTTTGTCTTTTTTACTTTATAGGATTGGTTCCAAGTGAATTGATGCAATTTATCAAATTACAAAAAAGAGCCTGAAAAACCCTGTTCTAAGTGAAGGTCCAAATAAAGGAAAGTTTGGGACAACCACAAGATGTCAGGAAAGTAGAAAAAGATTCCATCAGAAAAAAGAATCTCCCAGCAAAATCACTATATTTTGAAACTGCTTATAACTCACTGGGCTCCCTAGTGAAGTCACAGGGTCTGTTTCCTCTGTATATTCTATACACTCCTGATGTCATCAGCTCTTTATATGGAAGAATTGTCTGACTGATACCTTTATACCCTAAGCTATATCATTAGCTACCAGGTCTGAAAGAAAGGGGTCAACACAGACTCATTAAAGAAAAATGGACATCACAGTTCTGACCCATGGTCTGATGCAAAGCCTCATACTAAGGGGAGCATTTATTAAAGGTTGTATTTTCTTTTTGTAATTTATATTTTCTTAGCAAAAATATAATTTTGTCGTAGCAAAAAAATGCATTTTTTTTCACCATTAATTATGCAACAAAACGGCAAATCCGAAAGAAGAAAACATGGAATCTTAAAGCTGTCAAGGTCATGTAGAAGTAAATGGCAGGTGTCCTTTTTACAACTGACAAATTTTTCTTTTTGCTTTGTGGTTTGAGGTTTTCGGGGTTTTGACGCTTTTATTTGTATGACAATACTAAAAAAAAAAAATCAAATTTTTTTTCCCCATCTTTTTTCATTTGTGCTTTTTTTGAAGGCTGTTTTAATAAATCACTTGGCATGCACAATTTTAGAGAAAATGAGTTGTCGTGGTTTCAAAAACCTCTTAAACTATGAAAACGAGAATGTTGATAAATTGGCCTCCCCTCGTGTGGTTTTCCTTTTGGTGAAGAGCAAGATTGGTGACTTTGAAAAGTGACTAAAAATTGAATTGTTTTGGAGTCCGCCAAGATAATTAAGAGAGTAAATTGTGATGTTACACATCTTATAACATTACTGTATTCAAACCACCTTAAATCTCTTACATGGATTAGTGGACAGTATTAACCCAATCAGTGCCAGGCTACTCCTGATCCCTCTATATCTAAGTTGCTAGTAAACATTGAACGGCATCACAAACCTGGAATGGCATCAGTACAATTACCCTGAGCTTCAGGATGGCAGTGGGCACACATACACTAATAATCTCAAGCTATGTTATGAAGAGAAGCTATGGACACTGAAGATGGAACTTTTAGGAGAAAGGATAACTAGCCGGATAACTAGCCCAACTCTTTTGATACAATCCAATTTTTCGGCCAAAGTATAAAACCAAATGAATAACTACTTTGATACATCTCATATTTCTACCAGGGTAGGGCATAATTTAGGACATAAAAGTTCTCAGCTTAGCTCACTTGGAAGAGATACACCGAAATACCCTTTGGATTTGCAAAGCCTAGGCCATTTAGATACCTATCTATAGTTCTATAGTACTCATCAATATTTGCAGCTGAGAGAAGAGAGGTACAGTATAATGTAATATGTACTTGTTTTATATTCAAGGTTTATTGAACTATTCTCTGTACATGCAAGAGAGGCAAATCAATTGCACTTTACAAGTGTTCTCCTTACATTAGTCTGTCAAGTACAATTAAATCTTAAGAAATCATAAAATTCATTATGTACAACTATCTCTTTTCATCTGAGGTGAAATAATTATTTTCAAAACAGTAAAGAGGTGAATATTATCAGGGGAAATTATGTTTTAATAATAGTTGATAGCAATAATTATTACTATTTGCAGCTTTCTGTTGGCCACACTTTGTTTAGGATTGCTAATAGATTAGGTGTAGGCCTGGTTTAACCTTCTTAGTTGTTTCAATTTTTTCTATAATTTCCAGAATCAAAGTTGCAAATGTCTAGTTTGTTTTGTTCTACTTCCCTGTTTATTTTGTTTTGTTTTCTAGTTCTAGGTCGTTCAGGAAATCCAGGTCACTGCTTAGCTGTGGTATTTGTGTAATGGGCAGTAGGTCCACTTATTGTTTGTATGGATTACAGTACTGTGACTTGTACATTTGCCATTTACAAAGGGAAATCCATAATGGTGTTACCTGTGAAAAACATATTTCACTTTATACTTTACTTGGTTACTAGTGTGTCAGCTGTTGGTTTGGAAGAACTATTTCCTTTTCTTTTTAACTGGCATTTTAAAATAAACAATATGAAATATACCAGTGTTCAAGAGACTAGTCAAAAGTAAATTTTAGTGCAATCGTTTTAGAACAATGATAAGAAAATGAAGAAAAAATTATGCATATTGTATATACTCAAGTATAAGCCTAGTTTTTCAGCACCCAAAATGTGCTGAAAAAGTCACCCTCGGCTTATACTCGAGTTGGGTGCCATGGGTCCCCCCAGACTAGCACCCTCTATCCTTTGTGTGCAAATTAGGCCACCCGCAACAAGACCCTCCAGTGCCCTGGCCCGCTCCCAAATTCATCTTCATCTACCATCCTCGCCTGTCCCATTCTGCACTAGACATTGCACTTTATATTCTATATAAACTATATATAGTTTTGAAGAATTTTAACTCTTTGTGTTTTAGCTTGGTTGCTGATTGAGCTAAGGTGGTAGAACTCTTAAGGTATCATTGTTGATAAAACAATTGTTTTTGTTGACCCTCTTCTTCACTTACAGAGCTAGTTTACCGTTTTCTTTCAAATAAATTTTTAAAACATATACTCCACTGATGCCTCGTTTAATGTAATTTTAGTGGTATTTATTTTGATTATTGAAACTTAGCAGTAGCTGCTGCATTTCCCACCCTAGGCTTATACTCGAGTCAATAAGTTTTTCCAGTTTTCTTAGGTAAAATTAGGTACCTCGGCTTATATTCGAATCGGCTTTTACTCGAGTATATACGGTATATGAATTTAAATAAATTAGATCAAATAAGTGTCAGCAAGTGAACACTTCAGTGCAATAACAATACAATATTTACAAAAAATTAAACAGGGTCTCTCATTAAGTATCAGCTCTCTAGGAAGAAAATAAGCATAAGGTTAAGGTTAGGTATAGAACATTAAGGGGTAGCGGAAGATTGTACTTGAGAATTATACATACTCTTCTGTATTAATTTCTGTCTGCAGCACTTAAAGTGTCTAGATAAGGGGACCAGGTATTAATACATTATTTCCATATCGAAAGTTAACGGCTTCTTGTAGGCAATGGGATTTAAGATACATTAGAATCTCTTTTAATTCTGGGGATATTTCCTGTATCCAATATAACCTTATTGACAAAGACCGAAGTTCTGATTTTATTTTTACCATAGATATATGCTGTGACTCGGTGGTAGAGAGTGGCAGAACTAACTACTTAATTGTAAATGCTAACATTTATATAGGAGTGTACAGTAAATTCAATGGAGCACAGTTCTCACCAGAATATAAACACAGGGAAGTAGTTTCATAAATTGATTCATTTTTCAGTCTGCAAAATGTGACCTTTAACATTGTTATACAGCGTTGTACACAACAGTCGATTTATATGTTAAATGTACATTATGTTTTAATAAATATGTCTTTTAGCAGAATTTATTTGGTTATATGTTGGCCAAGTATTTTTTTGTTTTCATTGCATCCCAATGTGGTTCTTATTTTATATTTCTTCCTCTAATGGTCAAAAGGATTTTTAGCAAGCTTCTGTTCCTTGTATAAATATGCATGCTCTCGCCCAATGTGCTTGTAGATAAGTGCCAGAGCTTTTGTCTGAAGTAGGAATTGAAATTCATAGACGTTGTAGTGTTTATGGAAATGTTTATTCTTCAGAAATAACATGCATAAACCATTTGGTCTAAGAAAACGCCATCTGGGAGTAAAAGAAGGAAACATTATGCTAGTCTCAGTGTTTCCTTTAGATTTGCTTTCACTTAAATTCACTGGAATTATCCAGGGCGACATTAGTTTTAAATCAGAATAATAGCATTTGAGAATTTGAGAGACATTAATAGGAGAGAATTTTATTTGTGATATTTATTCTATTCACTTATATCCTCGCACTGTTTTCTTATATAGTCTACAACGTGACATGCAAAAATATTTTCATTGTAGTTCAGTGTTCCAGGAATATTTTTTTCTATAATGATATGCTGGATCAAAATGGGAAAATATTTTAAGATGTTGAAGATTTAATCCAATAAGAAAAGGAGCATCCAGGTGGCCATTAAAAGCGTTCTGCCAACTAAAGTAAAACTGCCTGGCTGCCCAATGTGCCAAGGGCATACATCAGTGCTCAGCCCGCCTGAGAGAGCGCAAAGCCTCTCACCTGTTTATATCCCAAGGTTCAATTTAGTTTAAATTTAACATGAGCTTCCCCTTTAAATGCCATAAACTTATACTAAAACAAAAAGAGTTAATGAACTGAATTAAAACTACTTGCTATATGTACAAATTAAATATATTACAGGTATGGGACCCCTTATCCAGAATGCTTGTGACCTGGGGTATTCCGGATTTGGGGTCTTTCCGTAATTTGGATCTCCTACCTTAAGTCTACTAAAAAAATAATTTAAACAGTAATTAAATCCAATAGGATTGTTTGGGCTCCAATAAGGATTAATTATATCTTAGATGGGATCAAGTACAGGTACTGTTTTATTATTGCATCATATTTGCTTATAATGGAGTCTATGGGAGATGGCCTTTCCGTAATTCGGAACTTTCTGGATAATGGGTTTCCGGATAAGGGGTCCGATACCTCTATTACAAATTTAAGATACTGGTATATATTTACCAATTATGCTTGGAGAAGTTTTATCTGTGCAGTATTATCAATATAACAATATGGCAACTGAATATTGTTATCATTTTTTCCGCATTCATTCACACAATGGCATTAGCGGCTGGTAAGCATCAGAATATCATGAAGCAGTGTGTCTAGTACATAGGTTTATAAGATGTGCTAAGAACCAGAAAAGGAACAAGAGACAGAGAGAGAGAGAGAAAGGAGGGGGGACACCCACTGCACCTGTAGAATTTGAATTTTAGGATTTGAATTTACAATTTTAACTTTATTTCATGCAGTAATATCAATGTTTCATTTCTACTATGAAACCATCATCAAGAACTGAAATTTTGATGCAGTTGCATTTTAAGGCAATTCCTGCAAATTTGCTTGGTGGTGGAGAGGAGGTATGATTCAGGTTCATCCCAGGCAGGAGCTAATGGGTGTGTTTACTTTAAAAGGGGGAGCTAAGTTCGGGGGAGTGGGGTGGAGAGGGTGTCCAACTTAGACAGGTGGCTGAAATTAAGGTTGCAACAGCCCTCTCCAGTTGGGTGGGTTTCTTTGTTGTTTAAGTTTGTTATATTGTTTAATTGTCACTTATGTGGCCTCTGAGGGCTGGGATACACTAGTTGTAACTCAGTTAGTTGGGGGAACTCAGGATCACATTATTTATCATAGTACGCACAGCAGTTAGGTGGGCTCTTGTCACTCTGCCAGGGGGAATTTGTTCTGTTAGGGGAGGCCTATATTGGTGGGATGGTTTACCCCTAAGGTGGATAAGCATTGTTGTAAATAGAATCCAGATAAACTATTCATTAAACTGATGGCGGGCTCCAGGCTAGAGGAAATTGCTTAAGGCTATGTAAGTGCAGACTGACTGGGGTTCTGCTGATATGTCAGTGTTATGTATTTACAATCACATGTTGTTGGTACTGAAATTGTTTAAAAGATATTTGACTTGTATTCATTTTCTATTTCATTGTTACTTGCTTGATCAGTGATCCCCAACCAGTGGCTCAGGAGCAACATGTTGCCCACCAACCCCTTTGGATGTTGCTCCCAGTGGCCTCAAAGCAGCTGCTTATTATTGAATTTCTGGTTAGGAGGCAAGCTTTGATTGCATAAAAACCCAGTGTAATTGCCAAACAGAGCCTTCTGTAGGCTTCCAGTCAACATAGGGGCTATCAAATAGCTAATTATAGCCCTCATTGGCACCTCCAGAAATGTTGTCATGCTTGTGTTGCTCTCTAAAACTTTTTCCATTTGAATGTGGCTCAGGGGTATAAAAGATTGGGGTTCCCTGTGCTTGATTATATGTTGATTAAAGCTGTCGCTGTGGGGGATGCCTGGGTCACGTTGGATGTATTGAAACCACTACCCAGAGGAAACATATGCAAAACTCGGAGAACCTACATACCCTTGGAGAAAGTGCCATGGCTGGAATTGAACTCAGGACCTCAGAGTAGAAGTGGCCACATGTATGTAGCAATATACAATAGTTCATAATATTATGTTGCAAAGAAGGGACAAATATTATTAGCTTTTAAGTGCTGCTGTGTTGGTTCAGGGTTTTATTTCAGCTACAACCTTACACAATTAAATATACTTCTTGTCCTTTATCTACATATATTTGTAGTTTAAACTGCACAGCATAGCAAAACATAAACTAGAAGTTGTTTCTGTTGAGCAAACTAAATTAGGAGAAATCCAATTTCAATCACATGAAATATTTTTATTGCAAAAGTTACTTGTGGGAATATGAAAGTGTGCTTCATGATCCAAGATGATCTTATAAAAGAGTATCAGTCATTTATATAACATTCTCTGCTGAACTAACGATCCAATCTTCTTCCCCTAAATGATGAATTTTACAAAAACAAACAACATAAATAGATCAGAAAACTGACAAATGTAATATATTGGCCTCTGGTTTACAACACATGCTTTTTTCAATAAAGACACAAAAAAAATGGAAGACTTTTGTTTTAAGTGCCGGATTTGGTTAACCATTTTAATGACTTCACAAGCAGCATATCTTCCTCAAATAATGTTTGCGTTCATTCTGTTTGTTTGGGTTTTTCAATTAATTGTATAAACACATTTTAATGACTAGAAATACAAAAACCGTATTTGGCTGGCTCTGTCTTCCCCTGCTTTCTTCCTCTCAGAATCCAGTTAGATTGCTGGCTAAGATTCTTGGTAGACATGTGGTTGATCTTCAATTATAAGGGCGAAGTACTTAAATATCTGTTTTCAATTTACATGCTTTTCTCCCCCTTTGTTAATTTCATTTTATGGCAATGTTAACTGCTTCCAGATTTCATATAAAATTGCTAAGCCATAAAATGATGGACTGGGAAGGGCAGCGCATTATGAGTTTCTTGTATTCAGAATTAATAAATATTAAAAAGGTGTTTGCAAATGCAGTAATGTCTTATGCATCGGACAATAAATCAGTCTCCCTTTCAGATTACTGTGATAGTCTGGAATTTGGGAGGGTGTACACAAATGTTGATTTCGAAGCTTAGGGTCAGGTATTAAATGATGGCATGATTCATGTACTGTGTAACAGAGCAAAGCTATTGGCAGCCATAAAGGTTTGGTGGAACTGAATATGCATTTCTTTTTTCATTTTGTTTTGCTGCTGAAGCCATTTAGAGGTAATTTACACAAGACATTTTATGAGTCCATTAAAATACAGTTTTTATAAAACGTTTTCCCCTAGGCCTCTATGTGTAGTAAATACAGAGACCTCACCCATTAGAAAAATCATTACCAAAATTACAATTATACATAATGACAAAACAAAAACATTGCAATGAAACTTTTTTTGAGTGACTACAATTTTTGTTCTTGATTGCTTACTAGTGATGTGCGAAATAATTCCCCAGGCAGTGATTTGCACATTTTGCCATTGGTGGATTATTTTGAGAAACAGCCGTCAAAATCCGCCACATACAAATTTGACACGCAGCAAAAAAAATGACGTACACAACAATTTTTTTTTCCGTTTTGCCGTTTTCACCATTTCGCAAATCTTTTGAAAGATTTGAGAATTTTCCGGTGAACCAAAACAGGACAGATTCGCCCATCACTGTTGCTTACATATTTATATAGAAACCCAAATAATAAAAAACTTCATCAATATAATTTTCAGAAAAAAAAACAATTACAACATAAATAGTTTTCTTTATTTTTACAAAATCAACTTTTTTACTTGAATTGTAAAAAAGGCCTAAAATATTAATAAATAGGGCCCCAAGCTTGCTTTTTTGCACTGAACTAAATTTCCCCTTCTTTAAAATGAACCTGCATATATAGCATTAGCGATGGGCGATATAATTCGGCAGGCATGGATTTGCAGCAAATTTTTGAGTTCCGCCATTGGTGAAATTGTCGCCCACTTCAAAAAATGTTCGCTGTTTCACAAAATTTTCAGGACAGATTCACTCATCACTATATACTGTAGCATATATGTTATCTTGCACATAACCTTCAATATTATGACCAAATATCTGAAAGCAGAGTTAGATGCTGGTGATTATAGCTATATCTATGGTGTCTGCATTTTTCACTTGTTATTCACTGAGGTACAAGAGTCAATGCTCGGCTTTAGTTTTCTGATAAATGCCTATAGTAGGTTTGATAAATATTAGCAAGAGAAACATAAAATAGATACACCTATGTTACACTAAAACCAATTTGCATTCATTAATGTACATTTAATGGTATGTTTGATATCAATTTTGCAAGAAAATTAAATAATGTGCTTTGCACAATTCTTCCAAGCCAACCAACCATCCAATCATTTTGTACAGTACAGTCTTGTAGTAAAAAAAGAAATTGGATTGAGTGGATTGGATTTTTGGGTTTTTTTTGGAACCAGGCTTGTATTAGGGTATATGAAAAGGCGTCAGTCACTAGACAGAGGCATTAGAAAGTGGCCAAAGAGTTCAATAGCCAAAACAGTCCAATTGTTCCTGGTCATGTGGGCATTATTATTAGTAAGCCTTTACTTGCATTTCTTAATGCACTACAGTCTAACAGGGTTATGTCATAAAAGACACTGGGGCCGATTCACTAAAGGGTAGATAAAAGTTAAAAAACGCAAAGAACATTGCGTCATGACACCTGTCCTTTCAGTGAATCAAGCGTTAAGTCGCAAAAAATAAGAAGCAATACAATTTTTAATGCATGCTATAAATAGCGCTCGTTTTATCAACCTTTAGTGAATCGGCCCCACTATGTTTACCCAAAAGCAGTAACCCATAGCAACCAATCACCAGAAAGCATTTACTGGTCACCTGTTCTTATTGGTTGCTATGGGTTACTGCTTAAGGGCAAACTTAGTGGCTTTTATTACATATGGGGTTAGAATGCTGACAAGCAGTATAGGATGTACAATAGGAGCCTTGTTGTGGCACATGAATTTACATATTTTGGTGTTGGTACTAACAAAATTATTGTATCTTATATTACTCTTCTTCACTTGAGTAAAAAGTTGTTATGCTCTAAGTATGATGTTCTGGTACACTTTATTACATGTACTGTTAAAATGTAAGACCCTTTTTGATTAAACATTTAATAAAAAAGAGGAAAGAAAGACAAGAAGAGAACAGGAAAAAGATCTGTGACACCAAGAAAAGCAAACTTTAGAACTTCCAACCGGACCATGGGCTCCTAAAACCAACTTTATCATTTTAAATTTCCTAAAACATGCTGGACAGTATGAGTGTAGGAAACTGTTTACTGGCTAGCCTAGTCTTCAGCTGTTTTCTGTCAATTAAACACACCTGCCCATAAAATAAAGCAAAAGTAATATTATGCAGTTGGACTTAGGAACCCGTGGTCAGGCTTTGAGTCATAAAATGGCTTTGCCTTGATCCCAGAGCCCTTTCCTACTATGAAAGGGCTGTGAAATCAACTGTATAATATTATTATTTTATATATTTACTCCTATACAGATCTTAGGACACTGTTTTCTGTCTGTTTAACACTCCTGCCCCAGTGAATAGAAATTGAATCAAAAAATTATTTTAAAAAGGTTGTCTCGGAGGTGCAGCAGTACTGGAGTTACTCCATATAGGTACAATACTCTACTTCCAAAACAAAGTGCAAAGCAAAAGACTGGCCATGGTAAAATGTCTATTTACAATGTTAAAATTGCCATTTTACCACAAACTCTGCGCTTGCTTGTAAAATCCCAAGCAAGGAAAATTATGCAGTCTATAAAACATTTATTCCAGTAGGAGATACAAACTGTGATTTGGCCAATAAAAGAGAAGCCAGCTCCTCTCAGCTGACTTGGAACATGATTTCAGTTAATGAGAGAGAATGATAACGTACATTAGAAGATCATTTGTTTAATGAAGGGGAAACTGGATGCCTAGACCTCAGGTTTAGCTGCATGATGTTTATTATCAGTTTTTTTTCCAAAGGGGAAAAAATCCAAGTGATAAGTGTAAGACTGAGTATTTATTTGCAGTTTATTTAAAGCACACTGTAGCATGGGGCATAAGGGAACTATATTACAAGTGGCTTACATATAAACTAAGGCAAAAGGAGGCAAGGTACTGTACCTGTACACAATTCTACTGGACAGAAAAAAATCTTAATGGCAAACTATACATGTTAAGTTTTGGTTGTGTGTTGCTGCAAAAGGGAAAGTAAAAACAAACCCCTAGGTGCTCAGTTACACTGCAGAGCTGCTGGGCAACACCAGGACCAGAAACTTTGCAACATGGACTCTGCCCATCTAGTAAACAAACTGATACATGGATACAATACTGAGTCATAGGAAGCAAAATAACTACATACCTGATAAAAGTAATAAAGACCAGTAGGCCCAGAAGCCAGAAGTTTAGGAGAATATTCATTCACTGTATATATATATAAAAGATATATGTGTCAGAAATTGTTCTTTTTTGACAGTGGTTGAGATGGGATCAGTCAAATCCACATCTAGCCTAAAGCACCACCCCTTTAATATACTGAGCCTTCCTTCTCCTCTGAATAGGAAGCTGGTCAAAGATTTGTCTACTGTTAGTGTTGCCATCTGGCCGGTATTTGGCTGGCCTAACCAGCTGGGGCTGGAACCGGTATTACAAATTTACTGGCAATGTACTTGTTGATAAATTTGTAATGGCCTATAAATCCCTCCCTTTCCTTACCCTCTCTGTTGACGATCATCCTTTAACTATGTTAACTATGAGCCCACGCCTCATCTGCCTGTTACTCTGCACAGTTCACCCATTTACCAGCCCCAACCACCTTTTCCCTGCCAGGCCCATCCATTTCCCTTCCCGTTAGATCATAGCACCACCCCTAAATGACACTACATCCCGCCACATCCCCCTATCTTAAAGGGGACATCAGATTCAATGTTAGGAGGAAATTATGTTGGGCTTTTTAGAGACTTTTCATGATCGTAAAACAAACGTTTTACTTATTCAGTGCATTTATGGGAGACCAGTAGGACCCAGTGAGTATCTGGCTTAGGAGCCAAAACCACAGGAAAAAAAAACACAGAGAATCCAGAGAAAAAGAGAGCAGCAGAGAAGTGAATGAACTGTCAGTAACCAAAGAGGCTGCAGATTGCTCAGCTTGGGACAGCAACAGCTTCAAGCTCCAGCCTAGAGGGAGAGAGTTTTCTGCATCTTGTTCAGCTGCCTGTGGGTGCCTGTTGTCATCCTTGTGTGTCCCCTGTGTGAGGACAGGTGTTTCTTGAGTGCCTAGTACGTGGGTGCAACTGCCTATATAAAGGGAGAGGTACTTTGGGGCAGGTAGCGCTACCTGGGGGGACCAAAGAGCTCTTGGGGAAGGGAGTGAACTGAGAAATCTGTCTTTGTCCATCCGGAGTGGAGTGAGAGACTGTGCCAGCGGTTGATATACCACACAGGTTCCCCAGTGCAGGGTTTAAACTGGTGCATTTTATAGCATTGCTTATTCATATTTATATAAAGTTTATCTTTTCTGCAAAACTTGTGTGATTTATTTTCCTAGTGGAATTCCTAGTGGAAGAGGTGTTCTCCTCAGCCCACTTAGTTGAGGCACTGCCCTATAAATCCCAGTTCCCTGAATTAAACAGTTCAAAACAGTGCAAAACAAACCTAAGCTTTCTTGAAAGCAATCTCTATGAATCCCACATTGTATTAATGACAAACTGAATCTTTGTCAAAAAATTTTAAGTAGGTTGCTCATCTCAGGGTCAGGGTTTAGTTTCTCGACTTTCAGGGGTATTTTTAAAGAGGGAATGCTATACTCACCTGTTACTTCCTGATCTTGAACCCTAAAAAAAATATATAAAAAATGTTGCAATAACCAGGGTGTACGCATCCATCTCTTTATAGTCATGAAGTATTTTACTGACTGTGCACCCATCCAGCCATTTACTACTAAGAGACAAGTGCCACAATCCATGTGTTATACAGGCACATCAACATGCAAAACTGATGAAAATCTCTGCTTCACCACTCTCTTTTATAGTGTGACTGGGATGGATATTAGAATCATGTGGATCCCAGAGAAACTGATATCTGTTTTTTGTCAAGCTGACATATTATTTTATGAGCACATTCAAGAGAACATATACTGCAATCAGTCTTTCTGGGTCAGCTCTAAATGGATATACATGTCAAGAACCAAAGTATAAATAGAAAATTGTCTGCAACTGCTTTTAGTCACAGAATAAAAAAAAGCAAAATACCATGCATTTCCAATATGGGCATGAGATACAGTATGAAAGTCACTAAAATAAAAGTTGTAAATGTTATATCCATATCTTTAAAGACTTTTCCTTTAAAGAAAACAACTCCGTGCGACAATAACTTATGAGGTCACATCATGCTGAAGTGCACTTCTTCTTTATCAAATGCAAAAAACAGCAAATATTGACTGTTGGTATTTAGAAAAGAAAGACAATGGCATAGTGTCATGTCTTCTCCAATATAAATTCAGTGTATAAATGGCACAGTGGAGGTATATCTGCATTTGGACAGTGAGAAGCTTGAGGACTGTCATGTTAACTGTCATGTCCCCGCATATGGTACATATTCCTTTCAATATTTACACCTGTAATATGCATTGCAGAGCAAATGGCAAGTCTGACATTCAGTATTAAGATCTAGCTTTTGAAGTTTCTTCCCCAAAAACAATTTGTTGGCAGCCACTATTGGTTTTATGGTTTATAACAAGTGGGTTGACCGTAGGATAAAATGAAAACACTTGTAGCTCATAACAAACATTGCCCACATACCAGAAGTACATGTCAATGTAGGGGTCCTCTGGACAGGTTTCACATAGGGGTACATTTACCAAAGCACAAACGATCAGAGCATTCATTCGAACGATCAGAGCGTATTTTCGCTGACTTTTTCGGGCGTCCGTACGATTTTGCATACGGCGCACGTCTTTTCGTGCACCGCACGAAGGCTTGCACGAAAAAATCAGAAAAGGTTTTACCCGTTTACAATTGTACGGTACGAAAATTTCATGACTTTCGGATTGCCAATACAATATTATCATGACTAATACGATTTTTTCGTAAGCATTTTCGCGATATTTGCAATCTTCAGAAATTTTCATTTCCAATCCGAATTTTTCCCATTTGGGATTCAAACTCGTGATTTGATAAATCTGCCCCATAGTATATGTAAAAAAGTCATTGTAGTAACCCATATCTGCTTAATATCAGTAAAAATAGAAAATCTATAAAATTGTTAGGGGAAGGATGTAGTATTCACATGCAGTAAGTACTCGCAACTAATGTAAAAAAAGTAATTCTAGGTATGTAGGCACTATGACAAACACCGGACCAGCATTCAGCCAACATTCAGTAACCATCACTTCCGATGCCTCTCACTCTTTCTTCTGGCCTTTTGCTCTACTTCCCTTGTGTAACTACAGAGACCTGCTGGTTAAATATTTTAGAATGTCACTTCTCTATCAGTCATGTCTTTTGGGTTGTGTTCAAAATTCTTGTTATGTCTGTAAACAGCAACCAGCTTTCTCACCCATTCCCAGAATTTAGGAATAGGCTCACAATGCACTTCTGCTCCCCCAACTCTTGCTCCCATAGCACTGAATTGAACACCATAGTTACAGTTAATATGTGGTAAGGCACAGGCTGCCTAGGTACTACAATTTTAATGCCTTGTGTGTCTTTGGCTCAATACTGCACAAAAAGAATGGGGTACTGTTCTGTTAAATTCAAGAATTGGTATATTGAGTAACCTCATAAATCTTCAATTGCAATAAAGTTTCAATGTGACCTCCAACAGAAAATGAATAACCCTCATTTTACTCATCTGGAGGCCCTCAATATGGAGAGCATTATAAGCCAAACTCTACATTAAAGGAAACTACTTGCTGTATTACTATTTTTGTTCAAGTTTGTCTATTCTATTGGATTCTATTCTGAATCCATGTCTTAGAATGCCAGGACCTAAATATATAGTTTGATAGAATATGGTGCATTGGCCAATGATATATAAGGAATTGCCATCACTTCAGGTGGAGTAGAAATCAGCAGAAAGTTTTTAGATTGGATCAAAGTCAAACATGGCCAAGTCAATGGCCATCGACTACTTGATGCCTCCCCCTTCACCCAAGATCTGTTTACACTGAGCCCTCAACTCCTAGGGCCCAGGCCCCTGGTCTGAACCCACTACAGGTTCAGATTTAGTAAACACCCCAGTAGTAATTAAAGTGCTCTCTGTGCACATTTTTGACCTTGGAACTTAAAAATAGGGAGCAGGCAATATATTAGAAATGATGTCCATGGAAACACCTATAAACAATAATCGATTCCCCCCTTCCCCATGCATTCTTATGTTGCATTCTTACCTGGTTGTATTACAGCAACAGCTCTGTAACTTTTTAAAATTAATTATAATGAAGGAAAACAATTGTCCTTGTTGGTCTCCCTCTACTTGGCTTCTCTCCATTATCCATGTGCTCTTAGCACTTGATTCATTATTAGTTTGAGTGGAATTATACTGGTTTGCAATTCTGATTCATCCATTAGAAAATTATAATGTGGCAAAATCAACTTTTAGGGGACAAAGCTATGAATGCAGTTTGCACCGTTAGCACAATGTGACAGGAATCCCTTCACGTCCTGTAAGCTCAACAAGGCAAACTTATTTTAATATTTATTACTTCTAAGCATACCAAGCAAGATATATTGCGAACTGAACTTTTGTGATCTGTTTTCAATGTTTGAAAGGGGTTGTTGAAATAGGTTGATAATGTATAAAGTTTCATTACCATTATTATCATGGCATTAGCTTCTTATCATGTGGTCATGATGCAAATAAAGCATGCTCTGTTTTTACATATTTTTCTTCTGTCCGAGACCCATTGCTCTAATTTTTTCACTCCCTTTAATGAAGGCACTTTTGTCCTCCATCTCTTTTACTCTTTCCTTCTTTCACCATCTTCCTTCCTTCTTTCAATCCTATTTTTTTCTTTTGTACCACCTACTACATTCCTTATTCTCTTTTTTCAATTTTTTTTCTCAGTTATTATTATTTTCCTCTTTCTGAATGTTGCTCTAATGAGAATTTGATGTAGCACTGTTACACACCTGAACAAATGGAGCTGGTAGGATTTATAGGAAAATGAGGAGAGTAAATTAATTCATTCTAAAGCATAAATATAGAAAAGGTAAAACGAAGCACAACAGAAGGATAAGAAGAAGGGCTTTTGTTATGTTCTATTTGAAAACAATAGGACAAATTGAAAACTACAGTGGCTTTATGGGAAAAACATGTCTCTTTAATTATGTTTTGGCACTGTGCACCTTGCCTCCACCCCTCAGAAATAACCCCTAAGAGGGGAACTACCACTTTTAGAAGCCTATGATAGCAATTTACTCC
Organism: Xenopus tropicalis; assembly: GCF_000004195.4. Taxonomy (NCBI): domain Eukaryota; kingdom Metazoa; phylum Chordata; class Amphibia; order Anura; family Pipidae; genus Xenopus; species Xenopus tropicalis. The sequence goes on from NC_030682.2 coordinate 123,085,479, forward strand.
AAGGTATTGTTGTTTTTCTGGAAGTAAGTAATAAGAAAGGAAGGAAGGCTTGTTTTTTGTCTTCTTGAGAAATGGAAACAGTCTTTTTACAAAGATTTTAGTAGAGGACTTTCTCTGCACAATGCAAAATCCATTTTTAAAAAACTCTTAACATGTATAAATTATCGGTTGGGTTAAAATATATAGAATAACTTTTAAACAGAATAAAGCAAAATAATGGTTTGACAAAAATGAAAATGATACTGCCGCATTCACAGGTCTGAGATCCATTCTTGATTACAGATGAATCATTGGCAATTTAGACATTTTTACTGACCTCCCAGTGCTTTTATTTCATGGTAAATATAATGCCTGCCGTGTTACTGCTCCTGAGGCCCGCAGTTGCATAGCACTGTAGTGGGCTAATAAACAGCAGTTGTAGTTGCAATGCAGTTCATTAAAAATAACAATAATAAAAAATGAACCAATCCGATGACTTCTCTTACTTTTATTTTTGCATAAAAAAGCCAACTTCTAATATATGTTTCCTGCTTGTTTTGCAGTGTTTCATTTCTACCCAGTCTTCTTTTATCATTTTGGCTCATTAAACCTTTTCTCCAAAAACCAGAGAGGGCCATTAGATATAAAGTCAGTACATTTACAGAGATGGTAATTAGTCCATGCGTGCCTTCGTGTTCCGTGATGTGTCCCCACTTTTTTCATTCATTGTCCAATTAGACTACAATAATGGAAGAGGGCTGATATGGTTATAGTTAATGAACCAATTTATTTTTACATAAGGCATACCAGTTGTGTAGTACAGCTTTCCTTAACTTCATTATATTTCAAAATAACAAGCCTTCATTTTGTCTTTTATTAATGCTTACATTCATATAACATGGCCTTGCTATGAATATTCATCGGCTCGCTGTTTCCCTTCTGTATTGCTACTAATTTAGTAAGGTAAAAAGAAAATTCAAAGTGTGTCAGAATAAAGTATTTTAAATATATGTGCTGTGTCTTCATGTACTTTAAATTAAAGGTTACATGCAGTGTGTTAAAATATTGAATTATGTATTCTAACACCATTTAAGAGCTAGATTGCATTGCAAGTGTTTTTGTATTTCAGCTCATTAGATTGCATTATATTTTATACTTCACATAGAATAAATAATAACTAGGTTTTAATAACCCAGCACTGGTAACCATTCATTTATTAGGTTTAGTAACATTTATATTTAGTAGATATTGTATTTCCTGTTAAGTAAAAAAAAAAAGAAATACACCAGAGAAACCATGGATGTTAATAAATTAGAAGTAACCACGATAATTTCTGTAGTTCTAAAACAATGCTTTTATCGTTCGTATGAAAATATTGTAATTGCATTAGTCACAAATAGTGATGAGCGAATCTGTCCTGTTTCGCTTCGCCATAAAATTCGCAAAACAGCAATGTGTGAAACGGTGAAAAATTCGGGAAATGCTTTTGTCTTTTTTTGTTGCTCGCGTCTATTTTTTTATCGCCTGCGATTCTTTTGTCGCCCATGCTTTTTTGGGCAACCCTGCCTTTTTTGCAGTGACTGTGCCCAATTTGATGCGCAACCAAAAGATATTTGCGCGCCACATTTTCATGGAAGTTTTGCTAAACAATTCTCTTAACAATTCGCCAATGGCTGCGAATCCATGCCTGGTGAAAAAATTTGCTCATCACTAGTCTTAAAATTTTCGTGCTGAAAAGTTTTTAAATGCCACGAAAACAGTTCTGCTTTGAAGCCTTCCATTGCTGACTTTGGCAGCCTTCCATAGGACTCGACAGATCAAACCTGGCGAAAATATAGTCCCGATGAAAGTGTAACCAAAGTGTCAACGAATTCCGAAATGTTCGTATTTTTTTAGCAAAATATGATATTTTTCCGTGGAAATGTACCGAAAACCATGAAAAACTCGTGGAAATGTAACAAAAACCATGAAAAACTTGTGGAAATTTACCGAAAACCATGAAAAACTCGTGGAATTTTACTGAAATGTTCATATACATTCTGAAATGTTCTATAATTTAGAACAAAAAAATTGTTTAATAAATGGGCACCTAAATGTATACAAAGTTAATAAAACTGATAAAACATGGTGTAAAAAAAAACAAACCCCCATAGTCTAAAAAGAAAAAATCTGCGGGTACTTAAATATTTGGGCTACTTGTAAACACAAAAAGGAAAAGGATTAACCCCCACATATGTGGAGTATGTATAAACTCACCAGGGGAAATGTTGGGTTTGGGTGTTAAGCCCTAACCCAGAGTTTGAGGTCTGAACCATATCACCAACAAGTGAGCAGTCACTCCAAACCCTGTGACAAGACAAATAAAGTAAAAAATATAATTGCCACACCCATAAAAGCCCTACACATTTCGTGCAACATGGCACTTAATTATAGGAAGACTTAAAACACTTAAAACCACAACCTCTAAAGTGCCTTAAAGAGCCTTGTGTGAAATTGTCCATTGGATTAATCTAGAAAGCATACAGTGCCTTGCAGCAGTACAGAAGAGGACTATACCTATAGGAATATAGAAAAGAATTTGCCTAGGGTACTATTCCCCATATGTAATAAAAGGCACTAAGTATACCCAGGAGCAGTAACCCATAGCAACCAATACAATCTTAACATTTAAGCAGGTGACCAGTAAATGCTATCTGCTGATTGGTTGCTATGGGTTACTGCTCCTGGGCAAACTTTTTGTTATGCATCCCCATATGTATCAAGGACAGACAAAACAGATATACTGATTACAACTGACTATGTGTGTGTCTATAAATGTGTCTGTTGATATTGGAAAACCCAATATCACAAAAAAAAAAAAAATCTACATTAAATTGACTTTTACAGAAGCTCGCCAGCTTTTAGATTTTGAAAAAAAATTATTCACTGGATAAATCTCAAAAACTTTGGAAAATTCTGCAAGGATCATGATTGAAGATTTTTACAGCAAAATACATGAATCATGGAAAAAAATTAAATCTCGAGTTTAAGTAAATCAGCCCCTCTGTAAAGTATGTTATCAACACTGTACATTGGCTAAATGATAGCTTGGTTGTACCCATTAAAGTCTGTGTGCAGATTATAGCCCAGAATTTATTGGTATGTCTTCTGTGGCCTACTCATATGGACAGCCAGCTTACTTCAGATACAGTTACATCAGGCAATGGAGGCACTTCTAAATATACAGTATATTTAAGCATCTAAGGCTACTAGAGATGATCTCTGACCAAATGAAGAAATACAATAACAACATTTATGGATTGTTATACTTAAGGTCAGGTCTTTGCAAAAGATAGGAAGGTCATAAGATTAGCATTTAAATCATAAATCAAAAGTATCAATTTCCCTCCGCCATCTCCCCAGCAATGGAAGACTTTGGTGAATATCAACTGCCAGAATGCTTCAAATATACCCCACATTGACTTTAGGTGGTAAAGTTTTTCATTTGAACTTTCATTATTTTTTTTTATTAGATAAGTCTCAATGATTCTAGTTTGAAAAAATTTTTTTGCTACAAATTTCTCGAAAATGTAATACATTCATCTACGTTCAGGGCTGAATCGGCAGGTGGAGGTAGAATTTCTATTGTTGCCCATTGTCTGCCTCCGTATCTGATGATTCAGCCCTGAACGTCAGTGGAGGGTGGAAATGATCTTTCGTGTGACCAATGATCGCACGAAAGATCGAAATTGCTACGTCATCTGCCTATTCCAGTTTTGTGCAATAAACCTTCTATAGACTACCTGCAACAAGAAAGTAGGGGGTGGGAGGGGAGGATACCTATGTGCCCCCCACCCCCAGCCACTTTGGAATTGAGGGCGGACAGTCTGTTTTTGCACTTTGCACACTGCATGAGGCATTGTAAATGAGCCCTCATGTCTTATATCATATACAGTATATCTATATCGCTTATGAAACTTCATGTCTGGGAGCACTGATAATACAGGTATGGGATCCCTTATCTGGAAACCTGTTATCCAGAAAGTTCCAAATTACGGAAAGGCCATCTCCCATAGACTCCATTATAAGCAAATAATTCTAATAATATAACAGTACCTTGTACTTGATCCCAACTAAGATATAATTAATCCTTATTGGAGGCAAAACAAGCCTATTGGGTTTATTCAGTATTTAAATGATTTTTAGCAGACTTAAATTATGGAGATCCAAATTACGGAAAGATCCCTTATCCGGAAAACCACAGGTCCCGAGCATTCTGGATAATAGGTCCCATACCTGTAAATCATGGTTGTTGTTTTTAAACTTTATTTAAAGCAGGATGAATATAGCATCAGACACGGATAACGTCACACACTTACCAGGCCACATAAATTAATGATATGTTTTCAAATCAGAAATATATTTTACCTTGTATTAGCCTTCCATACTGTGTACTGTGCTTTATGCCAGTGCCTTGTGCATGTCATCATGTCAGTATATTTTTCTGCCACTGTGAAAATAAAATTTCCTAGAATATAATGCTTTGGAACAAGTAGAGAGTAAATGAAAGGCATTTGGAGTAGGCAGTTTTGAGTAAATGCTTTTAGAACATTATTAATTATAAATCCAATTTTTCCCACCTCTGCTTGCCAGATAAATGTTATATCCAATGTCAAAGCTTGGGACAAAGTGTCTCTTTGATGCATTTAAACATTGCATAATTTAATTCATCTTGTAAAACCATACCCATTTGTACCAGCTCCGATAATGGAATCATTATGATCAGCGTGAGCTTTATAAAATGAAAAAAACAGTGAATAAGCCAAAAGAGACAATGTTTTTATATGTTTTTAATAGAAAAACTTGTTTTGTGACCATGTACTTTCTCTTTCTCTCGCCATCACTTTTTACTTTCATTAGTCCATATAAATATTAATAGTATGCTTTCAGTCATTCATTCATTACAGTTTTTGGTTCATAATTGGGATGATGTACAGCAGAGATCAGATAACTGTATAGGATTATTTCCAGAAAAGCATTGATATTGGTGGAGTTGGCACTAAATTATAGCAAGCAGAATGATAATTCAGCATCTAAAACCATTAGTGACTAAAGTTTAGTTATTAGTAAACTGGCTGACTTCTTTTGCAAATGAAATAACAACAACAGAACGAGTAGTATTGGACCTAGGCCTTTGACATCTAAGTTGGTGAACAAACTAACGTCTTCATGCATTATTTATAAATGAAACAACATTTCATAAAGTTTGGAATTGGATCTTTATAATTGCATACTACTGATTTTGCTGCTATAGAAAGATAAGGCAGATAAGATTCTAGGTGGATAAAAAATAATGTCCAAATATAGATCATTATAGATTGAAGTATATTCATTTAGGAGATTTAGAGGTGAATGTATTTAGGAATCATAGTGAATGAAGTGTTAATATAACACATAAATATTAGAATGCATGTAGATTCGTTTGAAGTTCAGCTGCTCATGATACAGAATCTGCATGAGATTGAGTACAGGGAGTGTGTTATTCTGGGTTTGTATAGAGTCCTTTTTAGGGCTTTTATGATAAAAGGCTTACTTTTACATTAAAGAGAAGGTTTGGGGCCTTATAAGAAGACCTGTAGAGAAAAGTTTTATACAACTGCTAATTTGACCAAATTATGTGCACAGGGCCACAGCCAGTCTGATAGATTCAGTGCCAATATAGAGTATATCAGTATTCAAGCAGGATATAGCCATTTTGAAAATCCAGATGTAAAATTAGTCTTAATAAATGGCTTAATGTCTGTGAAATGGACTTTTTCTTAGGCCTTCAAAGCTGGTGATCCAGGTCCTATCACAAGATATTTTATTTATATTTGAAGACACACCCTCCAAATAAGAGACTACAGTTCAAGTTAGGGATATTTATTTCAATATTCATACATTTATATCCCTTCTTCACCTTTTTGCTCTTTCAAAGGCTTTGCACAAAAGCTACTAAAATTTCCAAATATAAATGTATTTTTTACACAGAACCTGATTAAAAGGAAACCATGATAATCAGTGTTGGGAGCAGTTCCCCCACCCCCAAGGCTCACAGAGTGATCAACAGAGTAATGAAGACCCTCCCTCACTTTGTTCCATTGTGACGTCTCTCTGCTGTCCCTACAGAGTGATGCACAGAATCTCTGAAAAACAGTGGGACATGTCCCAGAATCCAAAAAGGAAAAAGTTGATTGAAGGGTTTTATTACACTGTGAGCCCAAGGTAAGCTAATTCTTTTAATCTATGGAACCATTTAGAAATAATTTTATATTTATTTGAGTGTGTCCTGGACCTTTGAGTTCAAATCTTACTTCAGTAGAGATGTACAGTATATGGGGGGGTGGGGGTTAAATAAGAAATTTTGCAGCACAGCACTGCTAATTAATGCTTCAAGGTGAACAGGCTACCACCAAGAGTTGAATATATATAGTTTTAATTTTACAAATATAGCACACTATACTTAACTTAAGTTAATATATGAGACCAAACCATTGGAACTGCACCCATTGTGGCACACTATTAATGCAATGATAAAGTATACATACAGTAAAAACATAAAAGTTTTTTTTGTAGATGTGCTAAAAAGAATCTTTTGGTAAACATTTGTTTCTTCGCCAACCACAGGAGTGGAAGCCAAAGTCAGACTCATTCCCTGGGTTTATTATTTCTCAAACTTAAAGCAAAGAACAGACTCTGGTGTTACAGCTGTTTGTAGAGTTATGTTCTAAAATAATCTGCATTTTTTGTTTTAATTGTGTATGACCCTGACTTCAGTGATGTCGCTTCCAAGTAAAAGTACATTCATTATGTTAATTGTTCTGACCTCAAAACAACCTTAGGGTGGATTCTACATAAATACTGTATTTGTTTCTCTCGCCAGCATTTTTAACCACATTCAGTTTGCTAAATTGCACTTCTTTAATACAGAAACTTGATATGCGGTGCTGGATACTAATTATGTAGTTCACTTTCTTGCTCTTTTTTTTGAGAGATCAAACATCCTGACCACTTTTTATTTTTATATATTTCCATAAACTGAAATGGTTGTATGAGCTGTTTTACAGAGATTAGGTGTTCCTGGAAAATGGCTGGTTTATATTACGCATTACATTTTATATAACTGTTGTTGACAATAAAGTATGTAAAATCATTTTGTTACATTTCTGTAGTTGTATGAATTTGTATAGTAGTAGTAATACATGATCAAAACATAAAAATAAATAGGCAGTTGAAAGAGAGACTGTAGGGGGTAAATTTTACTGATGGGCACAAAAAAATAACCAGGCATGGATTTGCAGTGAATTTCCGCATTTCGCCATTGCGTCCAAAAATTGTCACCCACGTCAAAAGAATTATCGCCTACATCAAAAAGAATTGTCTCACTCATCAAAAGAATTGTCTTGCGCCAGAAGAGTTGTCTTGTGCCAGAAAAATTTTCTTGCGCCAGAAGAATTGTCTCGTTCGTCAAAGGAATTGTCTTGCGCCAGAAGAATTGTCTCGCTCGTCAAAGGAATTGTTGCAAGAACCATCTTTTTTTTGACGAGCAACATTTTCACAAATTTTTCACCATTATGTGAATCTTTTGAAAGATTCCAAAAAAATTTTAGCGAAGCGAAACAGGACAGATTCGCTCACCACTAGTGAATTTATGAAAATGTGCTTTGTTGAAATGCACCAAACATCTCCAGATTAACCCCACAGTAGAATCAGAGGCATTTATACATTGATATTCTAGCACAAAAAAGTATATTTTAAAATCATTTTGCATAGCATTTTACCCCACTTTTTATTCCAGAAATTCTTTCCCATGTGAAGTTTCCCTGTTGACTTTAAAGGGTTATTTGGAGTGGTGAAAATAACAGCATTACTTTCAGTGTTGGTCTTTTACACCATGACATTTCCAGCCCAATGTTAAAATCCGGTAATATTTTCTTTAAAGTAAACACAGGATTTCTTGTCTCCTTTTTTGTAAACATGTTCTTAGGGTATCTGACTTCCTCTCTCAGAAAAATCCTTCATTCCCGGGACCAGAGTCTGCGCAGCTCTCTCCTGCTCCCCCCCACTCACTCCCCCACCCTTAGAAATGTGTAACCTGAGCAGGAAGCTACTTAAAATGGCAGGTGCTATCTTAAACAGATAAAGCTTCTAGGGCTCTTTACTCAGGTATGGTAAAGCTTTCTGCAGAATAAATATAGCATTCTAGGTGGCACTAATGTGACGAATCTATTGGCAGTAAAATGCCAAAATGACTTTTCTTCTCCTTTAATGGAAATGAATTTAGTCATAGTTTCAAAAACCTTTAAACTACAAAAATCAGAAAGTTAATAAATTTGACTCTATGGGGCACATTTACTAAGCAATTATGAGATAAAGTCAGATTTTTTCTTACTTCTAGATAATTTTAAGATTTACATGTGGATTTTCACCAGAACTTGTTTTTTTCGTTATTATTCCCAGACAAATTCGAGTTTTCCGAAAATAACTCCCATAATGTGTGATTTATTAATGCTTTGCTAAATCTTTTTGGTATGCAATAATGAACGTATAAGATTTACTGAATATTTTTTATTTTCCTTTCATAACATGTAATTTTCCCTTTTTAGCATATGGTGTGCTCTTGCTTTGCTGTATATTATATGGTACATCATTTGAAGTTACTATAAAAAGAAAAGCAAACTGTAAACCCTAATTTTACAACATAAAAAAGTAGCATTTACTAATTCAATGTTCTACACTATTGTTCCATGGAAAATACCTATTGGAAATATCTATTTACTGTATAAGCTTAACATTTTTTTAGCAAAAATGTATAGATGATGAAAAAATTATCAAAAGGCAGAATTCAATTAATGATTTCTTCTCAGTTTGTCCAAATTAATTTCTTTATCTGCCAAAATGGAACAGCTCTGATGTTGAAAACAAATGTCAAACAAATGTCTGTAATTTGGATCTTCATACCCCAAGTCTTATTGAAAATTATTTGAATGTTAATTAAACCCAATAGGATTGTTTTGCCGCCAATAAGGATTAATTATATCTTAGTTGGGATCAAGTACAAGATACTGTTTTATTATTATTATATATTATTCTTAATACAGAGAAAAAGGAAATCATTTTTAAAAATGTGAATTATTTGATTACAATGGAGTCTATAGGAGATGACCTTCCTGTAATTTGGAACTTTCTAGATAACAGGTTTCTGAATAATGGATCCCATACCTGTATAGGTTGAATACGGTCAAAATCGTATGTGAATGAAACTTTGCTGAAGAATGTAAAGTATATAGAAAAAAAAACAAAGTCGGAAAAGCAGTAAAATCTGCAAATGGATTTTACTGTTTTTGAAACTTTGCAAATAGGGATCTGTGTGTGAGGCTGGTTTTTCTATTACTCATTTTATGGTTTGCGTTGTAAAAAAAACCTCCACAACCATTTTTAATTTATTAGTATTTCGTTACATTACATTTATAAAATATACAATTGTATGGAGGAATATGTACACGTTGTACACCCAAGATTTGTTTTTACAATGCATTGAATATTTCCGTGCTGGTTCTCTTTTGATTTATATACTATAAGTTACTATGCACTGGGGCAGCTACTAGCTCGTTTTAAAGAACAAGGTGCTACCCATCTGTATTGGACAGTAAATATATACTTCATAGAACAAAAGTACTGCATAAAGTGTGTCTTATACATTGCCAAAAGATGTATTAATGGTCCATAATTGGGTTTAAAATTTTGGTGACATTAATCATGGTAATTTAATATATTTTTGACACTACAAGACCAGTTGAGTGCATTAAATTTCAGGCACCCAGTCATTCATTTTTATCTTGATAAATAGAGTGCACCTCCCTGGGCATTTTATATAAACCATTATGTTTCTCAGGGGCAAATGTACTGGTAACAAAACAAGTATATGTGGTATCTGCATTTTTGGAATAAATTGTGAGTTTGTGTATTTACTTATTTGTTTCAGGTCAACTGAAAATAATTTTCCTGCTGTTAATATTGACATTCTTGCACATTTGTGTAGGTTTTTAAAGTAAAGGTGTATTATTTCTAGGAAAGTAGGAAAGTGTACAGCTTCAACAGCTGTTAATAAGCAAATGAAAAACATATCTAGCAAGAAGTACTGTTTTTATGATGTTCCCATTACAGAATTCTGAAGCCGAAATTACAGTATAAATGATAGAATGGCAAGTTATTATAGATCAGCATTCTCTGTTAATCCCACGGTATATTTTTTTTTCGGATTTCTCAGTTCGACATAATGTAGAAACTGACCATGTCAACCACGTTTACAGCGAAAACGTAGCTGGAACACAGATCTATTTTAAAGCAGATTAGTTTGCGCTTACATTTTCACCTTTAAAATAATTACTACGTTTGTGAATTTTGCACAAAGCAATCAACCGCGCTGCGAAACATCAAAGAAGATATGACTGTTTGTAGTAGATGGGTTCTTGAATGTTTTTAATGTTCAGTAAGCAATGAAAGCATTTCAATTACCCAATGCTAGGTCATTCAATACTTTGTTGCTTAAATGTCAAATAACATGATTGGCAATGCAACTGGAAATAATAATCGTAATCAAACAGTGTATGAGGTTTCCGGTAATGTACTTATCTGATAGTTTTCCACTGGAACGAAGCTTTCAATTTTTTGTTACACTATCAATGTTCTGTAACATTTACATCAATCCCCAAGGATGTCTTGACATAAAATTCATTTTTATATACAATAAATGTTTGCACATTCTACTTTAGCTACCTGAACTATACGGCCTCATTATTCCATTTTTGAGGTTGCAAAAAAAAAAAAAAAAGTTTTAATGGTAGAAGGTAATCTTTGAGCTTCATTTGCCTAGCATATCTTTCTTGATCAAATGAACACCTTTTTTTTTCAAATGGTGGGTTTTTGGAGAGTCAAAGCCAGCTCTTAATCATTTCTCAATTTCTTTTATCTCCATCCTCTCCAGAACACTAGAAGCAAGACTGGTTCAGTGTTAGACCAAAAAGATCTGAGCTTTACTCCATATTTTAATGACATCATTCCGTGGATATTATCTCATTTGATTTTAGTTCACAGGTGGCCTACTTAAAATTTCTCTCATGTATTCCAAATTCATAGATAAAATAGCATTTTAACTTTTAATAATAAAAGTGTCAAAGGAGGAGAAAAACATACAAGACATTTCTATTTAATAAGGAGTGTAGGAGGTGCTCATTTTGCTGTGTTCAAAAATTCTGCATGTCGGTGTCTATTTTTATACATGGGTTTTATATTCATTTTACTTTGATATCTAAGTTGCCTTTCTTACCCCAACAAACCTGAGCAGTCACCCCAGGAATAACAATATGAACTTTTTTCTGTTCACAGCCCTTTCTCCTGAATATGCATTCAGCATTACCTTCTGACTGCAGACTTACACAAAAGCGAATAAAAGGGCGGCCAATGCTTATTAAACAAATGTTAGTGTATGCGTGCTGCACGTGGGTGTCAAAAGTGAACACCTCTGGGTGTATCCTCAAACATACATCAAATGATACCTTTCAGATATACAGACTTCTGCTTCAAGTCAGATTTTTACATTCTAAAGTCTAACATTTTAAGATCTAAAAAAAATTCCTTTATTTGAGAGTAACATTACATAATAATTCTAAAATTTAAAAATTTAAGCAATGACAAATATATTACAGGTATGGGACCTGTTATCCAGAATGCTCAGGACCCAGGGCTTTCGGGATAAGGGGTCTTTCTGTAATTCGGATTTCCTTATCTTAAGTCTGCTAAAAATCATTTAAATATCATTTAAACCCAATAGGGCTGTTCTGCCCCCAATAAGGGGTAATTATATCTTAGTTGGGATCAAGTACAGGTACTGTTTTATTATTACAGAGAAAAAGGAAATAATTTTTAAAAATTAGAATTATTTTCTTATAATGGAGTCTATGGAGAGATGGCCTTTCCGTAATTAGGAACTTGGGTTTGCAGATAATGGATCCCATACCTGTACAAATATGCTACATGATTATAAGAATTACATAAATATTCTCTCCTGTTTCATGTAAAATGAAACTGCAGGTATATCATACATGTTTATAGTGTTTTATATAACAATGTAATAAGGGGAGCACTCACCGAAGCTTCCAGCTGTAAACGGTTCCCGTGCTACAACGTCCGTTGCGCCCCTGGTCCAGGCGTGTTCCAACAGTCAATAACAAAAAATATTTAGACGGAGCACTGGGACCGTTATTTGATTTAAAATATCACTTTTATTAATAAAGTTAAAAACATCACAGTCCTATGTAGCTCGCTTGACGCGTTTCGTGGCCTCGTGCCACTTCATCAGAAGCTGCTACGGTGTCCCTTTCCACCCATTCTTAAGTGCACACCCAAAGTGTCCCCAATAATATTTTAACCCCTTAACACTAAATGAATAAAACAACATTTAAAATCATCACTAACAAAAAGCCACAATAAGCATCATGCAGGAATAGAACTCCACATTATATGGTTAATATATAATTGACAACTATAACATACTAAATGCGCCACATATCAGTCATTATATAAATAAATACCAAAATACAATAGTTAAATTATTCGATTTGTATACAGCCCCCACTGGTTAGATAGTTGATTCATCTAGGAATACAGGGAAAAATCCATCCCTACTTAATGATCAATGTTAGAAGAGAGAGAAAAAAAAAAATTATAATTTTTTTAAATTATTAAACTCAACAAAAACAGGAAACTTCCCGTTCTCTATTAAGTACACCATACTGTTCAACTGTCTTTAAATGGTAGATCCAGTATACTTCTCTTTCTGATAGCTTAGCACCAAAATCACCTCTCCTAACATTCCATCTAGGTCTATCTATGACCTGAAAGGAGACTGTGCCCCTACTAGCATGAATCTCTATAATGTGTGTCGCAATAGCTGATCTCTTTTCATTCCTATCAATAGCAGAGAGATGTTCTAAAAACCTTGTGCCAGCAGCCCGAGTAGTTTGCCCTACATATTGTGCTCCACAACAACAAGTGGCTAGATAAACAATCCCCTTAGTTTGACAATTGAAATATTGGGGAATTTGATAGACCCGTCCCGTATTTGAACTCATAAAACTCTTCGAGATATTTATAACAGAACAGGCCTTATACCTGCTCCTACCGCATTTAAAAGTGCCTTTATGTCGCAACCAAGCTGTACCCTGTTCACTGTGTTCAGTTGAAAACAGGCTCCTGGAAACCCAAGAGGCTATATTTCTCCCTTTCCTGAAAACAAATAGGGGCTTCTTATCCAAAACGCGACATAAAACTGGATCCTGCAACAAGACATCCCAATGTTTACATATACTTCGTTTTATATCAAAAACTGAAATCATATAACTGAAATCATTTGTACAGCTTGAGTTTTTCTAACTGGGTTTTTTTTTAAAACAAATTTCACTGTTCACTAATCTGATTTGATGTGAAATTTTCATAAATGTGATGCTCACATTGAATAATTACTTAATATCTTGTATTAACCATGTTTTATTCACTAAAGCATTGCAAACTCATATTCTGATTTGTATACATAGCAATGTTTTCACATGTTCTGTTTTCTGATTTAATTTCTGGCTTTTTAATTATGAAAATTAGATATCGAATTAGATAAATAATAATCATATGTAATAATGCCTTATTTTAATGCTTTGAATAAAAAGGAAATATCTCTTTAATATTGTGAGAAAATAGTTTAGATTTAAATTTATTTTTATAAACATCAGTTTGTGATTTAGATCACAGAAGATAACTCACAGAAACTGAAGAAATAGTCTGCAGAACATATTGCACACACACTGAAGAATTTAAATGGAATAAGCTAGTACAGGTATGGGACCTGTTATCCAGAATGCTTGGGACCTGGGGGTTTTCGGATAAGGGATCTTTCTGTAATTTGAATCTTCATACCTTAAGTCTGCTAAAAATAATTTAAATATTGAATAAACCCAATAGGCTTGTTTTGCCTCCAATAAGGATTAATTATATCTTAGTTGGGATCAAGTACAGGTACTGTTTTATTATTACAGAGAAAAGGGAATCATTTAACCATTAAATAAACCCAATAGGGCTGTTCTGCCCCCAATAAGGGGTAATTATATCTTAGTTGGGATCAAGTACAGGTACTGTTTTATTATTATAGAGAAAAGGGAATCATTTAACCATTAAATAAACCCAATAGGGCTGTTCTGCCCCAATAAGGGGTAATTATATCTTAGTTGGGATCAATTACAGGTACTGTTTTATTATTACAGAGAAAAGGGAATCATTTAACCATTAAATAAACCCAATAGGGCTGTTCTGCCCCCAATAAGGGGTAATTATATCTTAGTTGGGATCAAGTACAGGTACTGTTTTATTATTATAGAGAAAAGGGAATCATTTAACCATTAAATAAACCCAATAGGGCTGTTCTGCCCCCAATAAGGGGTAATTATATCTTAGTTGGGATCAAGTACAGGTACTGTTTTATTATTACAGAGAAAAGGGAATCATTTAACCATGAAATAAACCCAATAGGGCTGTTCTGCCCCCAATAAGGGGTAATTATATCTTAGTTGGGATCAAGTACAAGATACTGTTTTATTATTACAGAGAAAAGGGAAATCATTTTCAAAAATTAAAATTATTGGTTTATAATGGTATCTATGGGAGATCATCTTTTTTGTAATTTGGAACTTTCTGGATAACGGGTTTCCGGATAACGGAACTGGGAATAAAGTGTAGTAATATGGATTATTTTACCTAAAGTTTCTTTTGCAGACACTGTTCAATAAAGTTGCAGAACTTTAAAAACGAATGAGTGTATAGTGATAAATCTGTAAGTATATCCTTATACGTTTCAGTTTTGCTCAAGGGTAATTATTTTTCAAGTTAACATATAAAAACCACAGCTTTATTTTATATTTCTCTATTTAGCATTTTCTAATGTACAGAAATAATGAATAAGAAAAACAATATAACGTCTCTGCACAGTATCACTGCAAAATGAGCAGCTCTGCCGATCAGAATATTTTCAAGTTACATTATAGTTCTTTCAGCTTTCCCAAATACTTCTGGGTTCTAATCAGTGATGAGCGAATCTGTTCCGTTTCGCTTCGCCGAAAAATTAGCGAATCTTTCAAAAGATCAGCGAAACGGCGAAAAATTCGCGAAACGGCGAAAATGGCGTGCGACAAAAAAAATTGTCGCACGCGGCTATTGTTTCGTCGCACGCGGCTATTATTTTGTCGCGCGGCTATTGTTTCGTCGCACGCGGCTATTATTTCGTCGCACGCGAAATTATAAATATAGCAAAAATCTCTCTTTTTTTCTTGCATACACTTTATTATTTATTTACCCTCCTCATGGGTGGTTATGAATAACAATAACTCGCAGAGGCCTATTTAACTCTAAATTTGAGCTGAATTTTCATGTTTTTTTAATTAGAAAAACTTGGGAACTTGACAAATTGGAATGTGCACTTACTTATTAAAAACCTGGAATCCCAAAAACTTGATCAGTAGTGATGAGTGAATTTTTTTCGCCAGGCATGGATTCGAAGCGAATTTCTGCATTTCACCATCGGAGAATTGTTTTGCAAAACTTCCACAAAAACTCACTGCAGAAAAATTCATTGGGTGCCAAAAAAAAGTTGCAGTCGTGTCAAAATGGGCTCTGTCACGTAAAAAAAAAAGACGCGTGTGCCAAAAAAGTTGCACAACAAGCGCGTTTTGCGGATCATTTCACTCATTTTCCAGCGAAGCAAAATGGGACAGATTCGCTCATCACTATTGATCAGTTAAAAACATGAGAACAACTCTTAAATGCAGCAAAATTACATTCTACTCATCATTTTCAATGGGCCTAAAAACGTTCAAAAAAGTGTGAAAAAGTTTAATTGAAAAAATTGCTTCAATTTTGCTAGGACAACTCCCACTGACATCTACATGCACCTGCCAGCTTTTAGATGGCAAATTTGTATGTTTGAGTTCAAGTTTTGGAAACTCTAATTTGAGTTTTAGCACAAAATACTCAGACAGGAGTAAAAACTTGAATTTATAATAATATAATGCCCTCTGTTCATTATAGAAGTCGTGTTTCTTCAAATCTTACTAAACAGCCTGCTTAATAGCTATTATAGTCTCATAAGTATCACATTTCAGCTTTAACTATATGACCTTCTGAAATTGTAAGTTTACTTATTGTGATTTTACATTTTCAAAAGTCAAATCTATACTGAAGCAAAAAGCTGTCTGCCTAAGTGAAATATGACATTGAGAAATGATGGTATTAGTGTTTTGGCAGACACAGCAAAGACTGCTTAGATTAAAATTAAGGGCAAACAGTCATACCAGAAACAAAACATTGGTTGCTGATTTGCTCCTTCAAGGTGCATTGCAATGATATGTTCACATCGTCATTATGAGCCAATTTAATTACTAAGCTATACTGAGGTGTTTTCTAATCTAAAAATTAAAGAGAATACCTTCTACAAATATTTCTTCACCCTGCCTGACAATGCGTTGCCTTACATAAAGATCTTCCTCGTCAAAATTGTTGTGGAAAAAATAAAAAACAAAACAAATGGGCAGAGATTTATTTCTGTCTGATAATGGTAGACCTGTATATTTTCTGAAATGTGAAAAAAAGATTTATCGACATTCAGATTTTTGTAGCTTTGGAGTTTTTTGAGACCACGACTAAACTCGTTTCCATGAATGGCTAGGCATTTATTAAAAGATCTGAACTGAAAAAGCACGGACGAAAAAAGATGAAGAAAAAACACGAGACAAGTGAAAGCATAAAAAAACCCAAAACCTCTAAAACCACGAAGCAAAGTAGGACCTTCCAGTTGTAAAAAGGTCACCCGCTATTGACTTCTACATGATCTCAGCAGCTTTGAGATTGCATATTTTTTCTTTCTGACTTGTCGCAGTTTTGTTGCATAATAAATAGCAACAAATTGTGTTTTTTTCCACAACAGAATCATATATTTTTAACTTTAGTAAATGCCCCCTAGGTGTTTTCTTGGTCTGTATTTCTCTGGTATCAGTCTATCAGCGCACACATGGACACACAATAGTATGCATTTTCATGCAGAAAGTCAGCATATTGAAATCTTCTCCCTCTTTTATATAATTAACTAGTGATAAGCGAATCGGTCCTGTCTTGATTTGCCAAAATTTACAAAACACAGATGTCACGCAATTTTTTTACATGAATGGGCCTATTCTGACATGACCACGCCCATTTCATTGTGACCACGCCCATTCTGATGCAACCTCATGCATTTTGCCGCGTCCACACCCATTTTGACATGACTGTGATAGTTTTTCTGCAAAACAATTCGCCAATGGTGAAATGCTGAAATTTGCTGAGAAACCATGCCTGGTAAAAAAATTAGCTCATCACTAATCCTAACCTATCTGTATACACATGGGTAGGGAATTTCACATCTGCACAATAACCTTCCTCTAAATTCTAGGAATCATTTATACAGCAAATAAAATATTCACATAATAATTCCCCATGATATAATTTCCTACATTTATGCATTGATCATTTGCAATTGGGGGTATGTAGGCCTTTATTTTTTATTTAAATCCTAATGACTTAAATGTATTGTTTGTCTGCTGATAAAGGGGTTATTGGGACAAAATTGTTTAGGAAAGCAACAGACAGGAATAATTTATTGGATGCAAGAAGTGTCCATCAAAAATCATGGATAAATAATAATCCATATGGTTAATTTGATAGAAATTGCTTGAGAGTTGACGATCCCAATGGGGTATGCAGGTGAATTAATTAAGAGGTTTTCGCAGAGGCATTATAATAAGCAATATCTGGAAGCAAATAATAAATATAATTATGTAGATAGAGAAGAACTGATTAGGGGCTCTAAATTAAAAAGGGAAAAGGAGGGGGTTATGTTTAATCTGAGGGAAATCATACATGAGCCATATGAAGCAATCATATGAAGAAATATTTGACAGGGTATTACCACTCGATCATCTCACTTCCTGGAGTTTCATAAAAACAATTCAAATGGATTGTCCAGTTTCAGTTTTATAGACTGTAACAGATGCAATAAAATTTCATGGGAAATCATATTTTTTTCTTCAAAACGCATCAGTTAATAGAGCTTCGCCATCAGAATTCTGCATTGAAATCTAGTTTTTAAAAACGCAAACAGATTTTTTCATATTTATTTTTTAAATTTCACAAGGGGCTAGCCATATTCTTCATTTCCCTGCGTGCCACAGTCATGAATTTGAATGATATCACCCCCCTCCCAGCAGCCAATCAGCAGAACAGCAGAACAATGGGAAGGTAACAAGATAGCAGCTACCTTTCACCTGTATTTTTAAAAGTGCTAGCTCTCAGAATAGCACTAATAGTAAAAAAATCCAAGTCCGGCTTGGGACTCCTCCAGTTACATGGGAGTAGGAGACAATAGTTTACCTGAAAGCAGTTCTAATGTGTAGCGCTGGCTCCTTCTGAAAGCTCAGACTCAGGTACAATGCACTGAGATGGCGCCTATACACCAATATTACAGCTAAAGAAATAGATTTGTTGGTGAATTATTTGCTATGTAAGCAGTGTAATGTAGAAATAAAATGAGTGATAGATTTTTAATCTCGCGAAAAAGGAAACACAATGGAAATGTGAGTTCAGATAAATATATTTAGGTCTTATGTTTTTGATGATCTCTAAATAATGTATCTAAGTATTTATTGTAATACATTTTATCTATGTACTAGGTGTTTAAGCTTGGTTAAATAGGCATAACCACACATAAACTAGTTTCCACGAATGTCAAACATTTATCAAAAAATCTGAAGTGAAAAAGCATGTGCGGCTAAAAAGTTTTCAGATTTGGAACTTTTATTATATATATATTATTTCACATGAAAATAGCAATATCCAGTTGAGCCAGCAGGTGGCACCAACTACAGGAGACTATATAAGGAAGTACAGGAGTCAGTAACGTCCTTTTTATCCTGAAAACATCAAAGGCAGGACAGACTGTAGATAGCCAGTCCATTTGGTAGGCCACAACCTTCTTGGACTAGGCATGTTAGGACTTCAGTACCAGACTCATCTTAGAGGTGAGAGGTAGCTATGCTAGCCAGTAAGGGCAGCCTGTGACCCTGATGAGGCAGTTTTGGGGTAAAGCCCCAGGCAATGTGCACCAATTAGGGATTGGAGTGTTGGAGTAGGTTAGTGGGAACCTACAAATACAGGAGCTGTAGTGAGACAGCTCAGGAAAAGCTTATACACTGTATGCTTGACACAACAGATGAGTAGGGGGAAGGCATTATTGGGGGTGGAGGCCCCCTCAGTGGTTAATGGCACTCTGCTAGTGCATTTCCACATGACAGTGACACTGGAGGCTTCTGGAGAGGGACATGAGTGAGGATATGAGAGGATCCTCTTGAGAAGCGTTGCGTAACTATGTTGTGTTGCTGACAATGTAGGGCCTCCTGTGCCTCAGTCTATATCATACCATCCCTGTGAGAAGCTGCTCAGTACAGTCTGTATCATGATTCCTTGCATCCCTGCACCAGGGGGTGGTCTACTTCTTACAGTAAAGGCTCACCCAAACCTCTTTGTGATGGGAAAAAAAATCTTTTAGATGTTCTTCATTAGAAATGTCTTTTATCATACTATTAGCCAGCACTATCTCAACCTACTGTAAATTCAGCTTTTTATTTGCATCTCATTAAATCTCATGGCTCCAAAACTCATGGAAAAACAGTTGTGCCCACCAATAGACAATGTTACAATATTAAGCGGGGGTGGGGTGAGTGTGTGGCCACAGAGCCAACAGCTGTATGCAAAAAAAAAATCTATTTTATTTCTAAAATACATGCCTATTTCTCTATTTTACATGTCTAAATAACTTCTGAAATCCTTTCCACATTCCTCATAAACTTTAACCAATCTGTTTCTGAATACCTTGGTTACACAGTAAATTGTTCTCTCCTGAATCATCCAGTAGCATTTTTTGTGTATAAGGAGAAATATCTGTGATACTCAAATGTTCCCATTAAGCCCCTTAAAGCCACTTATTCTTATAGCCTTTAGCTTCTACTGAACGCTATTAGGTCTAATTCACCTCTTAATTCATTTTCTTCTTTGGCATCTTCCCTGTCCCCTTAATAACAGTGTTCACAAAATGGCACCAGTATGCTTGCTGTGATTGTGAATTCCAAGACTGAAGGAAACAAGATTTATAACTTTTACATAGTGTAAGTAAAGTTCATTTTGCCTGACTGGGTCAATAAAAAAGAATTAGGAATTAATTGTTAGTGACAAATCCCCTTTAAATGATTCCATTTGCTGAAGTTTTTTTATATTTTCATAAAACGATACCTAATATTTTTGTTTTTGTTCAATATGATAATAGACTGTACGGTAAAGGGACATATGTCTAACTGCTTGGACTACTTGTTATTGCACTTGTGTTTATTCTTCTTGTACGGGTATGGGATCAAGAAAGACCATCTCCCCTAGATTTTACTTTAATCAAATACAGGTATGGGATCCCTTATGTGGAAATCCGTTATCCAGAAAGCTCTGAATTACAGAAAGCTTGTCTCCCATAGACTCCATTATAATCAAATAATTCAAATTTAAAACTGATTTCCTTTTGCTCTGTAATAATAAAACAGTACCTGTACTTGATCCCAACTAAGATATAATTACCCCTTATTGGGGGCAGAACAGTCCTATTGGGTTTATTTAATGGTTAAATGATTCCCTTTTCTCTGTAATAATAAAACAGTACCTGTACTTGATCCCAACTAAGATATAATTACCCCTTATTGGGGGCAGAACAGCCCTATTGGGTTTATTTAATGGTTAAATGATTCCCTTTTCTCTGTAATAATAAAACAGTACCTGTACTTGATCCCAACTAAGATATAATTACCCCTTATTGGGGGCAGAACAGTCCTATTGGGTTTATTTAATGGTTAAATGATTCCCTTTTCTCTGTAATAATAAAACAGTACCTGTACTTGATCCCAACTAAGATATAATTACCCCTTATTGGGGCAGAACAGCCCTATTGGGTTTATTTCATGGTTAAATGATTCCCTTTTCTCTGTAATAATAAAACAGTACCTGTACTTGATCCCAACTAAGATATAATTACCCCTTATTGGGGGCAGAACAGCCCTATTGGGTTTATTTCATGGTTAAATGATTTCCCTTTTCTCTGGTAATAATAAAACAGTACCTGTACTTGATCCCAACTAAGATATAATTAATCCTTATTGGGGGCAGAACAGCCCTATTGGGTTTATTTAATGGTTAAATGATTCCCTTTTCTCTGTAATAATAAAACAGTACTGTACTTGATCCCAACTAAGATATAATTACCCCTTATTGGGGGCAGAACAGCCCTATTGGGTTTATTTAATGGTTAAATGATTCCCTTTTCTCTGTAATAATAAAACAGTACCTGTACTTGATCCCAACTAAGATATAATTACCCCTTATTGGATGTAAAACAATCCTATTGGGTTTAATAAATGTTTTAGTGATATTTTAGTAGACTAAGGGGCTGATTTACTAATCCACGAATCCGAATCCCGAATGGGAAAATATTGGATTGGAAACGAACATTTTGCGACTTTTTCTCATTTTTGCCGATTTTTTCGTCGTAGTTTTTCTTGAATTGTCGTGACTTTTTCGTAGCCGTTACGACTTGCGCGAATTGTCGCGACTTTTTCGTAGCCGTTACGACTTGCGCGAATTGCTGCAACTTTTTCGTATTAAGCGCTAGTAAACGGCGGGCAAACCTTTCCGATTCTTTCGCGATGGCTATGAAAAAAAGTTGCAACAATTCTCGCAAGTTGTAACTGCTACGAAAAAGTTGCGACAATTTCCGAAAAAGTCGTGATGGCGACGGAAAAATCGCAAAATACCGTTCATTACGAAAAAAACGCATTCGGACGCTTTCGATACGTTCGTGGATTAGTAAATCGGCCCCAAGGTATAGAGATCCAGATTATGGAAAGATCCCTTATCCGGAATACCCTTGGTCCAGAGCATTCTGGATAATGGGTCCTATGCCTGTAATTACATTTTTGAAAATAGATTTAATTTTTTTCTCTGTATTAATAAAACAGTACCTGTACTTGATCCCAGCTAAGATATAATTAATCCTTACAGGTGGAAAAACAATCCTATTGGGTTTATTTAATGATTTTTTTTTTTTTTATTAGATTTAAAGGAGAAAGAAAGGCATTTCATTGCCTATAGATTAGTCACAATAGTGCAAGCCAAATGCTAAATTTATTCTGTAGAATGTTTTACCATACCTTATTTCCTTTTTCTCTGTAATAATAAAACATTACCTTGTACTCAACAGTAACTAAGCTGCATGAATCCATATTGGAGGCAAAACAATCCTATTGGGTTTATTTAATGTGTAAATAATTTTTAGCAGACTTAAGGTATTGAGATGCAAATGCCAGAAAAATCCCAGGTCTCGAGCATTCTGGATAAAAGATCCCATGCCTGTATATGAATCATCTACTGGACAGGTACAGGTAGAGAACAGATAGCACTGATTTTTCCATTTTAATACGAAAATGGTGAGAAGGTTTGTGCCATGAATGTACATACTGTAAAGTGTTGCTCCATCTGTACATAAAAAATCCAAAGCACTCAAAGTTCAATTCTCATAGCTACTGTTTCAGCTTCTTATTGCCTTGGGCAAGTCAATTAATCTTCAACATTCATTTAATATAAAAAAGGGGACCGGCAGTGCTTGCAAGAAATTATTAAAATGGACAACTATTTTAGCTTCTTGTGGTCAGGTCAGTTAAATATACTCGGATTGTAAATGCTATGGGACACAGTGGCCCTGTGACTGAAAACCTCTGCGTACAATTT
Source organism: Xenopus tropicalis (assembly GCF_000004195.4). Classification (NCBI taxonomy): domain Eukaryota; kingdom Metazoa; phylum Chordata; class Amphibia; order Anura; family Pipidae; genus Xenopus; species Xenopus tropicalis. The sequence continues at coordinate 123,108,423 of NC_030682.2, forward strand.
CATAGAATAATGATTGCTAATACAGGTAAAGGACCTGTTATCCAGAATGTTCGGGACCAAGGGTCTTTCCCTAAGTTGGATCTTCATACCCTTCATACCCAATAGGATTGTTTAACATCCAATAAGGATTAATTATATCTGAGTTGGGATCAAATACAAAGCACTGTTTTATTTTTACAGAGAAAAAGGAAATCAATTTTAAAAATCTGAATTATTTGATTACAATGGAGTCTATGGGAGACAGGCTTTCTGTAATTTCGGAGCTTTCTGGATATCAGGTGTCCGGATAACGGAGCCCATACCTGTATTACATTTTATCAGATGCTGTTAATAAAGAGATATTCATATTTCTACCAGACTTTGAGCTAAAAGTTGGGTTTTTTTGTGCTTAAATCCCAAAATAGAAAAAAGTAAAATGAACACATTCCTTTTAAAATAAAAACAGATGTTTATGGCATGATTCAGAATCATTTACTACTTTTCAGTAGGGATTTGACAGGAAGAAAATACAGTGTTACTTTTAAGATAAGATGAATAGACAGTAACTCTATTGCTTACTGTAGGTTTTCTAACTGGTAAATGCGCCTGCACAATACTCACACATTTGTCTAACAGACACTTCTTCTCTGATATTATTGTTTTATTGGTATCAGGAAACATTTTAAATTACAAGTCAATGCAGACTTTGGGAACCTATTAAATATTGTTGCAGAATGGCTTTTAGAGAACAGGTATTACTTAAAGTAATATAGTTTGTTCGAGTAACATATGAATTCAATTTACGAGTTCTTTTGAAGTTAACACTTGATCTATTTTTCCTTCAGAATGTTACAATCACTCACTTTTTGTAATTGGTACCAGGTATGCTCTCGCCAAAGCGTCATGTTACAAGCAAATACCTATTACCAGGAAATCAGAGATGGACTGCTATCTCATAACAGCTCTGTGTAAAATATGTGAGCACTTTACCTTCAACAATTAGCAAGAAACTGGAAATGAAATTATGGTGTTCTGCAGTTTTATTTCCCATGGCCCTAGTGCAGACCTTTCCTTTTGGAGTTAGCAATACCTAACAGGAAAAACATGTACATATTAGAAGTCTTTGTCCATATTGTGCAAATCTTTTACAGTTCTGGCAGTGGAGCACAAAAACAACAGGTCAGCTGTTGGTCTGGAAAGTATATATATATATATAGAGAGAGAGAGAGAGAGCATAGAAGAGCACTATTGTGGAGCATAAAATGCCCTTATCACTAACTCCAGCATGGCTACATTCTAGACCACTTCAATATAAAACATGAGCCTTCACATATATCTGGGGCTTGTATACATTAAGCACTATGGTATATATTCCCTCAGTGCCAAATAATGTAATATAGAGTTAAATATACTGTATAGTTTTGGTGTATAGGAGTTGTTCACCTTTGGGTTAATTTTTAGTATGATGTAGAGAGTAATATTCTGAGACAATTAGCATTTTTCATTTCTTATTATTGGTAGTTTTTTTTACTTTTTGTTCCGCAGCACTCCAGTTTAGAATTTCAGCAGTTATTGGGTTGCTAGGGTCCAATTTACCTTAGTAACAGGGAGCAGTTTGCGAGAGTGACTGATATATGAATAGGAGAGGGGCTGAATAGAAAGATAAGTAGGTTTTTTGGCTGCAGGGGTTGGTGACCACCATTTGAAAGCTGCTAAGATGCAGAAGAGGAAGGCAAATAATTCCAGAACTATAACAGATAAAAAATGAAGACCAATTGGAAACACTTAGGGAAGTACTTAATAACATTGGAAAAAAAACCAGAATGGTTTTTGGCCATAGCAACCAATCAACAATTAAATTTAAACAGTCACCTACAAGTTAGAAAACAAAAGCAAAGACGTGATTGGTTGTTATGGGCAACATCACCGGTGATGTTTATCTCCAATTTAAAAAAATATGCCCCTTAAATGTAAACTATGTCCCCAGAATGAATACTTAACCAATAGATAGTTTATATGATGTTAAATGATCTATTAAAAAATCTTGACAAACTGTAATATATATCAATAAATATTGCTTTTTACATCTTTTTCCCTTGAGCCACCATTTAGTGATGGGCTGTGTGCTCCCTCAGAGATCAGCTGACAGGAAATAATGCAGCTCTAACTATAACAGGAAGTAGTGTGGGAGTAAAGGACAGAACTCTGTCCATTAATTGGCTGATGGGGCCTAGCATGTTTGTGTGCCTTGGCTTGTTTGTGTGCACTGTGAATCCTATGATCCCAGGGGGCGGCCCTTAATTCTTAAAAGGGCAGTTTTCTATTTAGGATTACCCAATGGCACATACTACTTAAAAGTATATTTTATGAAAATGGTTTATTTAGATGAAGCAGAGTTTTACATAGGAGCTTGTTTATGCATTAGATTTTTATAGACCCCCTACATTGTTCCTTTCATTTAATAGTAGATTCCATCCCATATTCTGCATGTGGGGCTAAGATAGAGAGTATATACATTAAGAATGTCTGAACACCCTCATATTATCTGAAAGAAATATATGAATATCTATCTGATTTAGTGCAAGGGCACATTTTTAGGTTCAGTTAAATCTGTGATCCTTCCTCGATGGGATGAGGACAGAACATGTTGTATTTTGGCCACTAACGTAACTATAGAGGAAGCAGGCCCTACAAGGTGGTGGGGGGGGCCTAGGGGACAGGGTGGCCCAGACAGTGGAGTCCACTTCCTCTACAGTTAAGAAAATCTTTCTTACTGTGTGCACCAGGCCCCTCCAAAGATTTCTCTGCAGTGGGAGGGTGGGGAAGGGGCGTTGGGTTGGGATGTGGCGGTACCATATAGTTACACTACTGGTTTCGGCACATAACCTGCACATAGAGTAAAGGTCATGCATATGTAAATGTATAGGTGTTGGTTCATATAGAAGATGCCCCTCAGTACCCAAGATCCATAAACCTTTTGGGGCACAGAGGGGAACAAAATGTCAATGGAAATTTAAGATCCTGTGTCAGTCCAGGAAATGTCATTATTTGTCACCCTTTGTAGCATTTTATAGAACATTAGACAAAATGCCAATAAAATGTTCTTCAGATATGAATTCAAAAACTGTTTGCCAGGGACTAATAGTATTTTTTAACCTCTAACCAAATTACATACAGATTTATTCTCCATTCATCAAAGCCAGAATCTCCCTTCAAACTTCTCCTGAATTCCTCAGATGTTCTCAGATTCCCTTACATTAGCCAATCTCTGACACATTTCTTAGATCTGGAATCTCCTGAAATTGTTTTAGACACACACTTATTCCCATAATTGTTTAAAGCAAAGGCCCTCTGACCTGTGCCAGCTTTGTAATTATCTTTCTATTACTCTGCCACCCATCTGTTACAAACTTCTGAAATGTCAGTCCCACATCCTCATTAGAGACCTAAATCAATCTGGATTTGAACAATTACACTCAAGTAAAATAGCCACCACAGAGAGAATCAAAAAGACATATTCTCTGCAAATTAGATGGTTCTGTGGATATCAAAAGCAAAATAAGATAACTTCCTCATCAAAATTCTACATTCCAGAAGTGTTGTCATGTCATTTTTAAACTGTCAGAGCTACTTTATCTCTTAAGGTTTCACTTAATCATAAACATCACTAAGGGACTAAGGGTTGTTAATATGACAATAAGTTACTCTGTTAGCTACTCTATTCTAATAACACCATTTTCCAATTTGATTCTGTGTTGGCGTACCAGAAAATGTAGTTCAATAAAGGGCAGTATATAAAGTTCAATAAAGGGGTAGTTTATAACTATTTCTTGTTATTTTGTATTATACAGCATTGTTTTGCTTTCATGCTTACTACTTCCATTGTAATTAGCTTGGCTCTTTTAAATAGAGATAATGAGCTCTGTATAAATAACCCACAACCTTCTCCTCCTTGTTGTGACTGTTTTGGCTTACAGATAACTAGAGATTAATTATGAAAGGGGTAACCTTATTATCAACCTTGCAAGCACCAGAAAGTTAGAAACATGGTGTGACTTTCTCTGTTCACCCTATTTAGCTCAATGAATAACAAAAACAATAGGCAAAATGTATATTTGCAAGTTCTATTAGCTGTGCTTCTGTTGAACAAGGAGGTATTCTGCCCTTGGTGGCTATGGAAAGTGAGGGTCAATGGAGGGCCACCAAGCAGATGCAGAAGTCCTTTAGTATGTCAGCTAACAAACTAGGATGGCTCATTGTGATCGACTCCTTACTAGAAAATTACTAACATGTACAAACAATGTCAGAAATCCACATAAAGCTGCCGGTATCCTGCAACCATTCCTGGAAACAAATACTGTAGTGAATACCCTCTAGAGTCCAATAGAGTAGGCAGTACAGAGGGATGTGCATAAAGCTCCACTTCACTGAGTAATCACCACTTTATGGACAACCACGGCTTTCAAATAAATGTCTCCTTCAATACATTATTAAGAAATCTTCCTCCAATGACATGCATGTAATAGAATAAACAGCACCTAATCTAGTGCAGCAATATGTGACACCGCTAATTTGTTTATTTGTTCAATATTGTGTATTCAGGGTCTTGGCAGTAAATAGCACACAATAGATGGCTTTTTTCTCTTTTTTTAAAAGTGGGTATTTGAGGTACAGCATTTATAATGTTGCCTGCAAACATGTAATATCCATGTGGTGTGATTTATTAAATACACTTATTATATACTGACTTACTATTCGTAGTCATGCTAATGTATATGTATGCTCTGAAGCTGATAAATTATTGTTTACAGCAGTGGTTCTCAACCTTCCTAATGCCGTGACCCTTTAATACAGTTCCTCATGTTGTGGTGACCCCCAACCATAAAATTATTCCTAACACCATGGTCTTAGGCGACCCCTGTGAAAGGGTCACTCGACCCCAAAGGGGTCCTGACCCACAGGTTGAGAACCGCTGGTTTACAGGGACCCATATTACCTTGAAATCACTAGGTTAGTTATGCCACACCATCCTGGGATTTGAGGCACTGTATTATACAAAATAGCATTGGATTCCTTGAAACTATCAAGAACAAGGGTTGGTCAGGCACTTGACCTCCTTTCTACTATACAGTGAAAATCAGCACAAAGGGAAATGTAAAAAGTATGTTTAAACCATGGGTCCCTTTCTGGCATCTGGAGGAAGTGGGGGAGTTGAACTCTTAAGCAAATTTCTCCTCCTGCCAGATGTTCATCAGGACCAAATATTTATGGTGGGGTCACCTCTAATCACTGTCCTTTAGACAGTGGAAGTCAAGTCAAAGACAGTGATGGTTCTTAATATTTAATAATGCATGCCTAATAGTCAGCCAACTTCCACCCTTTCCAGTTGTATAGGGTCTTTAAAAAAATACATTTAATTTATATTATTACACTAGGAGATCTAATGTAGGTCATACATATCTTCAGAATAATAAATGTGACACTTTTAAAACCCCTCCTCAGTTCTGGCCTGCAATTAATGGGGTCATGTACAGCCCTTCACCTATTGCCCCAGTCATACAAATGACATGGTTGAAGGCATTTTCACCATAGTGTTCTAGAGAGACTGTGGATAACATGACGCCTTTTGTTTGTATATGGTCATGAAACTTGGGGGTACATTACTCCTTATTTACTATAAAAACCCATGAAACCCAGAAAATACATCCTTATAAACAGTGGTTATGGTTAGTGATTTCATCAGCTGTAAACAATGTGTAATAATGTAATATGACTGAACTTGATTGAAACTTAAGCACTATAACAAATAATATATATATAATAATTCCCTATATAAGTGTCCTTTGAGTTCTATGCCCTGTATAAAACTTTATATCCATTAAACTTCTACTATAATTGTATTCCGCCAAACTTAATATTTTGGCAGCTAACTGGGTTGTCAGATGGAGCTTCCCATTTTCAGCCAGCTTAGGCCTGTCATTTGACTGACAAACATCTCAGGGGTCCATGTTAGGCCCAGACTTGGATTCAAAATAGGCCCTGGCATTTTAGGTACACAGAGGCCTAAACAGCCCCCACCAGCCCAATAAATAGTGACTGCCTATGGCATCATACTGCAGCCATAGGCATTTGGTATTTGCCAGAATCCACAGATTGCCAGTCCAAACCTGATAAATGTTACCGTTTTAGGATATACAATACCTGCATATTCTAGCTGCCAGTGCTTCTCTCGTGAGGCTCAAGGTGACAATCATAGAAGAAGGGGTTTCAAACAACAGAATTAAATAAGGATAAACTATCCTTTCAAATATATGAACTTATACACGTATATTATAAAGGATAGTGTACCTCCTACTATAGGATGAAAGCTTAAACTGGAGACACCAAAAGGATTTCCAGCAATTGAATCTTTTAAGATTTACAGTATCAAACAAATTACACATTTAACACAAATAATACCAAATGCAGTTGAACATCTGGTGGTTTCTTCATCCAAACAGCAGGCTTCATGCAAATTGGGGGTTTTTTTCCCCTCCAAAAAACCTAAATCCTACCAAGAAAACCCCGATTTGCACGAAGGCTACTTTTTAGGAGAAACCACACAAGAGTTTGGGAACTCTCACGTGGTTTTAATATCTGATTGCTTGATCCTGAAGGCTCAAGCAATCTTAAATCAGCCCCTTAGCTTGGAAATGTACACCCATGGCTGATAGACCAGGGTAGGCCCTTGGGCCCCATGATTTCACCTGCTTGAAGACAGTACTACTACTATATTTACTGGGGCTGCAATGCTCAAGAAAGAGATCTTTGCACTGGGTCCAGTGGTACTTTAAATGGGCCCTGCACAGTGTAGCCAGTGTAATTGTATGTTTAAATATATTGTAAATTGGGAAATATTAGCTATACATGAACTTGGAAGGAAAGATTATGTGCTGTAATGTGCCTTTCTCCTCACAATGAATACATATTGATTATTGATTCTCATTTTAAAATAAACAGGATGGGTAAAAAATAACAGTTCAATGCTTTAATAGTTTTTATCATCACAATGAAAAGCTATAGTGGCATTATTAATGGATAGTAGCCAATTGTCATCTAAGTTTTTACATTCCATGAAACATGCTGTATCTTTTAAGTGCTAATAATTCACCAAAGCCTGTCAAGTAACTTAAAGCAGGTTTAACTACTGATATCATAACCGTTGTCTTGTTGTTATATTTAGTAACACATCACAAACATTTGCATTGATGCACTGACTAACAAAGAGAGAGATGTGTTCTTTTTAAATGCAACTATAACTACGTAACCGAAGCAATTTATGTAAGCAGAAACCAATTTGTCAAATTAGCCGTGATTCCCAGAATTCTTAATGCATGTAAAATCATGTTGTGTTCTATACTATGAAAACATACATTAGCAAAGTCACAATTTGGTATCTTAGACCATATGGCTGTTTAAAATCAATCTGCGAAGACCTTAATGTGACAGAAACCACTAAAAGATATCATTATAACAGAATTGTGCAAATGGCTAGATGCCGTGTGTAGGCAGTTGTAAGAGCATTTTAGGAATAAAGTACATTATAGTCGGCATTAGCATTGATTTGGATTTGATATGTGCTACTATTACTCAAATGCATTCTTTTTAACATAATCTTCTACATTCTCAGGAAGTCAGATCACTGTGATTATTATCAGCTATTTACATTAACACTAAAGAGCAAATTTCCCGAAAATACATTAGAATAAACATGTTTGTTTGTGGAAAATCTCAGTTTGTTTTTTTAGGTTTTGAAAGTATATTTCCATACTTTCCTCATGCGCAAAATAAGGGTTCATAATTCTGTAACCAAGATAGCGGAATACTCAGCTGACATGACTTGAGAAAGGTTAAACCTAAAAATATTTTTTGGCAACAGTGAAATAAACACAAGTGCTTTTAGGCTATAGGCAACTGTGGCGAATAACAGTAGTTTCAAAGGTTTTTCCCACACCTTCCAAGCAAATAAAAGTCCAAGATCCAAAATACCTGAAAAAAACCTGATAATATAAAAGCCAAGCCTCAAAATCAAATTCTCTTGGGTTTGTTGGAATCAGTGTCGCTACTAAGCAAAATGGCCAATAGTTAATAAATAAAAATTCAAGACTGATGGCCAATTGTTCCAGGTTGTCACCATAAATTATATAAATTTATATTTATATATATTCAGTTTTGTCTACACAAGTGTCTTTCCATAACGTGGAGCCCCATGCCTTGAGTCTAAATGACCCCTGAAAAATACCAGTTTGAAAAGATAAAATAAAGTCTATCACTTCACTGCTTCTATGGTTCTACGATTCCTATTAAAAAGCAGCAAATATATTCCCTTAATAACACATTTAAAAGGACATGCCTATTAACACATCAAAATGTACCAATAGCTTTGTTGTAAAAAGCACATTTTTTTGGACAAAAAGAGCTGGCTGTGAAAAAATCATGCAGCACTTATATATATCACTCCACTACAAATATTCAGGGAGTCTCTATTTCATTCAGAAAAATAGTCCCTTTTAATGTAATATGCTGCCTAAAGACTACTAAGGATTATGCATTCGGCTATAAGGGTACTGCTACTCACCAACAATAATCTTTCCAGAAAACATTAATTGAGAAGATCTGTCTTAGATACCTTCTTATGAATAAAAAAGCAGCTTTTAAGCAACATTTTGTAAATTATTCATTTTCAATCTTAAATTATACACATTGATATGGGGTTAAAGGAAAGGTTCAGTGGTGTGGGATGGGTTTATAGTAATAGACCAGATTGTGACCCACACTGTTCTTATGAGCATGCTCAGCCAAAGGAGGAGTCATTTGCAATGTAAACAATAAACAAGACCATGTCTTGGCTTTAATGTCTCACTCTTTATCCTTTTGCTTCTACAAAGTGTTTCCAAAACACATTCCCATCATTCTGAGCTAAACATGTTGGAATGTACATATAAGAGATATTTTATACATAATGTCTGGAATTTAGCTAAAAAATGTAAATATTCAAAAAAATATCAACATGGACTGACACAAGTTAGTTACCATCAAGTAAAAGTTCATATTCCATATCTGTACTCAGATCAGACTAACATAATGGCTCCTTTCCCTTTCACCTATACCATATGCACCATATGTGCTTTGAAAAAGGGGTATCTTAAATATGAGCCACTACCTCTGACAGCAAGATGGCATTCCTCATACAATACTTAAAGAACTTATGAATGACTAACACTGCATGTTGGATTGAATTAAAAAATGGCATTAAGAATCACTGCAAATTAATAGGTGCTGAGGTAAAATGCTAAATAGACTTTGATAGAAAAAATTAAATACTATGGTTGCTTTGGAGAAAGAAATAAGGCAGATAAACTGGGGCTTTTGGTGAAAAAAATTGAATATTGAGTAAAGACACGTCAGGCATCCAGGTTTTAAGGATTTTGCGCACGCGCAAAAGCGCGGCCCCCCCAGTGCGCATGCGCAAAAGCGCGCCCCCCCGTGCGCATGCGCGAAAGCGACCCCATCAGTGCGCATGCGTTCCTTAAAACGCCCATACGGAGCAGTGGGGAGAGGTCCCGACTGCTCCGTATGGGAGCCAAATTTAAATTTTTTTTTGCGGTGGGGCGGCATGCCGCCCCTAAACTTCTGCCGCCCTAGGCCCGGGCCTTTGTGGCCTCTCCACAAATCCGGGCCTGCATGGCTGCCCGTGCTTTTCAAGCCGTTATTGGATGATCTGGGCTTGTTCCCTCAGGCTACGGGTTCGGGGCTGTGAGCACCCGGATTAGACACCGACAGGGGTGAGTTGTGGTTTATTGTGTGATTACTAATTGCCAGTTGGCTGACATGTTTTAGGAATTTTCTTTTGGACCTTTCCCATTAACCTATTTTGTATAATAATTCTTTGATTATATCTATGCCAGCTTAGGGTTTGAATATACAGTATATTACTTATTATAGCTGTTTGGTGCTCATTGATGTTCACAAACCACTGACATCAAACAAACAGGCCTATAGTTTCAGGCTGAGAACTTTTTGAACAGTGGCACCACATTAGCAATTCGCCAGTCTCTCAGCACAATGCCAGAATGTAAAGAATACTGAAAAATGAAGTAAAGAGGTTGTGGCACATAGATAAGCTTGTTTGGAACCCTTGATGAATCCCATGCAGTCCTGGAACTGTGTTTCCATGTTCTAGTCTCTTTTGAATGTCCACCCGAGTCACCCTTGCATCTGTAGTTAAAAAAGAAGCCGTAATTAGCTGTTTCTGTAGACAGATGAAAAATAACAATTTAGAATCTGCACTGTTTCCCTGCTCTCATCAACCAACTGACCTCCCACCTTTTCTTGCTTCATTTATTTTTACTATTTGAATATTTAAAAAATAATTTTTCATTCATTTTACTCCTCTCTGCTCTTTTCATTTTCTGCTTTGCAAAACCTTTCCTTGCTTACAAGAGAATTATATTGACATCTATATTTGTTAAGCAGCAATTAAAAAGACATTGCATTTTCCTTCTGTGTTTAACCCCATGAAAAGCCTTTTCCTGGCAATATATTGCAGAGATGACCTTATAGTGGCAAAGTTTGCATGTCTTATAAAGTTGTCTATGCAACATAATCACTTAGAGCATCTTTCCTAGAAGGATCCTGAACTGAACTGCCTGAACTAAAAAAAAAAATTCATTTAGCATATTTACAAATCCGATAGCTCTTTCTGACTTGGCCACCCCATTACTCGAGTCAATGTCTGGATAACTGAAGTGACCCATAATAACAATGTGACCTAGTTGTGAAGCCTATTCCATTAGTAATAGTAGCTGGGCTTTATTCTCCTCTCTCATACTGGGCAGTTTGTACCATACAACAATGGTCATTGTTTTTGTAAGCTAAAGTCCAGCTGAAATCTCTACCCATAGGGCTTCAACACCCTTCACAGTGCTAGCCCAGGTAATTTCTTTAGCGTGTGGCTTTAATTCTCAAACATGGGCAGATTTATAAATTACACCATTAACAAAATATTTTAAATATTATATTGGTGCTTAGTGCCCCCTCACTAAACATAATATTTGGGGTGTGACACTAAATGCAGTGCTTTACATATATGCCCAAGTAATTTGTGCCTACTGGAACAGGCAGGAAGACGTGTCAGAGAATACCAAAAATGCCACACTGACCCCCTGAGTTCTTTGTTCCCCATTACAATGGGTCTAGCAGCAAATGCAAAGACAATGGAAAACTGGGCAAAAAACAAAAGTTGCTCTGAATTTTTGTACAGTACCTTGCACACATTTCAGAAACCAACCAGTGGGTTTTAGAAAGCTGATATGAAGTTACTAGCAACATCTATAATACACCGTATATACTCGAGTATAAGCCGATCCAAATATAAGCCGAGGTACCTAATTTTACCAAAGAAAACGGAAAAAACTTATTGACTCCAGTATAAGCCTAGGGTGGGAAATGCAGCAGCTACTGCTAAGTTTTAATAAGCAAAATAAATACCAATAAAATTACATTAATTGAGGCATCAGTGGGGTATAGGTTTTTCAAAATTTATTTCAAAGAAAAACAGTAAACTAGCTCTGTAAGCGGAAAAGAGGGTCAACAAAAACAATATGAGTACTACCCCACGCTCATTGCACATTGGCAAACTGGCAGCAGACCCAGTCCTGGAGGGATGTAAGGGGAAATAAGTATTGCTAGTGGGAGCCTAGGCCAGGGCACTGGAAGGTGTGGTTGCAGGAGGCCTAATTTGCACACAAAGGAGAGAGGGTGCTAGTCTAGAGGGACCCATGGCACCCGAATCGAGTATAAGCCGAGGGTGGCTTTTTCAGCACATTTTCGGTGCTGAAAAACTAGGCTTATACTCGAGTATATACAGTATATTTATTGTTAAATGTTCTGTATATATCTACATACAGAGGACCAGCATGGATATATAGGGGCAGAGGACTAACTATGGTGTTAGTTGGAGTTCAACAACAGCTTGAGGGCCAAAGTTTGGAAATATATATATATATATACAGGTATGGGATCCCTTATCCAGAAACCCGTTATGCAGAAAGTTCCGAATTACAGAAAGCCTGTCTCCTATTGACTCCATTTTAATCAAATGATTCAGATTTTTAAAATGATTTCCTTTTCTCTGTAATAATAAAACAGTGCCTTTTAATTGGTCCCAACTAAGATATAATTAATCCTTATTGGATGCAAAACAATCCTATTGGGTTTAATTAATGTTTTATTGACCTTTAGTAGACAAGGTATGAAGATCCAAATTACGGAAAGACGCTTTATCCAGAAAACCCCTGGTCCTGAGCATTCTGGATAATGGGTCCTATACCTGTATATATACTGTAAATATTGCATTGCAACATAATGTGACTTATTTTTAGCAACAATTTTTATTTCCACAAAGAGATCCCTGTAAAGCTAGTAGCCCTGAAGCATATGCCCTCTCTGTCCCACCGTAAAATCAGTCTTGCAACTACAGCAATGGGATTGGTTTCCAAACTGGAGTACACTTTTTAGATGCTCAACTGATGGCTCTAACAGAATTAACCAATTGTAATACTGTCTGATACTTTACTCCAGACATAGGGAACCTTTGTTTCAGCACTAGATCAATGTGTGTTTGTCTGTCCTGCCAGTACTCCTAGGAAACATCACTCCCCCCCAGCCCTGACTCATTTCATTCCATTTGGTTTTCAAAGCCTGAGTTTGAGGATTTTTTAAAAAAATAGATTTCATTCTCTTTGTTAGAGGTAAAGTTTCAGTGCATCCTGTTCAAGGAAGAGCTTCTGCCAAAAGTGGGAACAGTGACAATAAGGATGTTTTTATAAAGCAGACCCCCTGCATCTTTTAGGAACAAACAGAAACACGCGTATCCTTCCTAGGCAAGCTTACAGGAGACCTGAAAAGAACGAACCCCAACAAAAATGCCTGAAAATTGTCCCTACGTGAAAGAAAACAAAAATGATTTTTTTATGCCAGCCTTCCTTTCCCAGTTTCATACATGTGCTGTTAGTCTGAAGAAATCATAAATCAGCTCGGCACAGCATGCTGCCCTTCTGCATAGTTAATATCTGTAATGGTTCCCAGTGCAAGAGTGCTACCTAGTGGCTGAGTGTTAGAACAACTACCATTTCTCTAATTAATACAAATTGAAAATTAAAGACTGGAGAGGGAAAAAAAAGAACATATGCATCACAGCTGTGTTTTTATTCATTTGCTATATTTGTTACTTTTATATATTTTATATATATACTTGTCAACTTTTATATTATAATAATAATAAAGCATATGTATATTTAGCCAGAGGACCAGCCTTTTTGCCTGCAAAATTGTAGATAGGTTTCATTTATCAATCAGTAACAGATATCTAAGCAAATAATAAATATATATATACAAGCATTGTTTTTATATTCTGTATATCAGTGTGGCATAGCTAAAAAATATATATATATATATATATATCAATCCAAATGGTGTCCGCACTCCAAGGCTCAATATTCTGCGGGGTGCTAGCCAAAATTATGTCTGTATAGAAAATAATCATCTGTGGCCAGCACACCCTTCAATGTTTCATCAAATTTTTTTTTATTGTAGATATATTGTTAAAACCAACGATTCGGTCCTTATTAGGACCTTTCTCATCCTTGAGAAAGGTCCTAATAAGGACCGAAACGTTGGTTTTAACAATATATCTACAATAAAAACATTTTTGATGAAACATTGAAGGGTGTGCTGGCCACAGATGATTATTTTCTATATATATATATATGTGTGTGTGTGTGTGTGTGTGTGTGTGTGTGTATGTGTGTGTATAGTAAAAGAAAATACAGTATATATGTTTGTAATGTGTAGACACACATATATATAGTATAAACGAGAGAGTTTACGCTAAGCCCATAGATGTTGTCTCATATTCTTATTCCTGTTAGTTCTTATTACTTTTTTTTATTTTGTCTACAAATGTATTTAGACTAAATAGGAATAAATATTCACTACAGTAGGGATGTGTGATTTTAATGGGTTAAAACCTTGGCTGGTATCTCTGGTATCCCTTAGACATGCTGTTTGTGTATTATAAAATATATATATATTTTTTTAAATACATACATTCCCTAATTTATGACATTTCCAATAATAATTACGATACATGCATTTTTTAACACATCATTTAGTTACTTAAGATCAGAATATCGGCTTAGTTACTAAAGAGGACTATATATTAAAACCACTGTAGAAATACAAACCTTGTCTGGTTTGTGATATGTCATCCAGAATAAATTATTCCCTGTCCATCTGACTATGTTTTATGCGGAAAACTGCTCAAAGGAGAGAGAGCAGATAATTTTGAAAGAGCCTTGGAACATACAAATATATGCACTGGGAATGTTCTATTCACCTTCTGTCGACATAAATACTATATATCCTAATGTTACTAATGATACTAATTCTCCTATGGCACTCTCCATTTAAATATTACCTTTCCCTATAGATGAAAGCTATATTGGTAATCAGATTAAGTGGCCTAAAGTGTACATCCTGGCATCTGATTTGGTATATAGGGTCTTATAATGCCCATTTTCATTAACTATAATTATGAGTATAATGATTGGCAATTGGTATTGGTAATTGGTATTGGCAATAATTCCAAGTCATTTTAGGTGTTAGGTGATATATTTAGACATTTCTGCTTCCCGTTTTTAGTTCAAAGCAACGGTAAATTACGAAAAAAAAACGTCTTTGGTAATCAAATGTGGCCGCAGATTAACATCAGGATAATTAAAGACGTTTAATATTTATACAGCATTCTGAAATAATTCGAATTAATATTTCAATATTTTGTCCTTTAGAACAAAGTCTGGCTGCATAAGAATATGGACTGTGCAAGTATTTTGATTTATACAACACTGATTCTGTCGGAATGTATTTCGTTATTAAAGGAAACGTTTGACCTGAACCAAACAGCATGGAACTTTAATTGGATTTAATTTTTAAAAGGAGCAAGCCCTACAATAATGACATCTTGTTAGTGTCTGATTGCTCTCATTCTGATTTATATATGTTTGAGAGGGTTGACAGATAAACAAGAAAAATTGACATATTAGAAAGTAATAAAAATAAATAATGCTGGAATCTGCCTGGGAGCGGGGCACATCGGTAAGCCAAATCAATGTATCAATCATAGGAATTCTTAATTCTAAAACCTATAGACAATAACGCAAAGAGAAGACAGATATTCAGCAAAACCGAACAAATCTCTTTTGAATATTGCTTTATGTTAATACTTGTTTGACTCTGCAAAACAGAATGTGTATTAAATAAAAAGTAGCATGACAAGCAGATTAGAGGATAAACATATATTTCAGAATCCTAATAAATATATATCTTGAAATACTCTGCATGCGTTCCCTGTTATGTATAGCGAAGTGATATTTTATTAAAATACAGTGGACTTTATTCAATCAGATGCATTTTGTTCTT
This sequence comes from Xenopus tropicalis, assembly GCF_000004195.4. Lineage (NCBI taxonomy): Eukaryota > Metazoa > Chordata > Amphibia > Anura > Pipidae > Xenopus > Xenopus tropicalis. The sequence continues at coordinate 123,123,921 of NC_030682.2, forward strand.
GCTTAGTTTTCTGGCTATTTAAAAGCAAGATTGTTACAGCTTTAGGGGCACTCATTTTGTGTCCTTTATTATAAATAAGTGTAAGCTGTATTATTCTATCTACTTGACAGGCTCATGTAGACTAAGTGGGTAATGCAATAAAGGTTTGTAAGGTTTGCTATTAGTCTAGTAACTCATAGCAACACAGAGCACTTACTGATCAGCTGCTTAAAGGGGATCTGACCCCCTAAATATGAATTGATATATACATTCATAGGGTGCTTCTCTGGCACTTTTGCAATGTACAGGTATGAGACCTGTTATCCAGAATGCTCGGACCTGGGGTTTTCCGGATAAGGGATCTTTCTGTAATTTGGATCTCCATAACTCATATCCACCAAAATATTATTAAAACAGCAATTAAACCCAATAGGATTGTTTTGCCTCCAATAAGGATTCATTATATCTTAGTTGGGATCAAGTACAAGGTTCTGGTTTATTATTACAGAGAAAAAGGAAATCATTTTTAAAAATTAGATTTATTTGCTTATAATGGAGTCTATGGGAGATAGCCTTTCCGTAATTTGGAACTTTCTGGATAACGGGTTTCCAGATAAGGGAGCCAATACCTGTACAATCATTTTCTATTTTTAACAGTTTCTGAGATATTTGCATTATTAGATTTCTATAAGCAGGCTTGTAGCTCAGCAACCAGCAACCCATGGGTTAACTAAGTCCAGGAAGTGCATAGACAGTTACCCCCATATGTAATAAAAGGCACTTAGGGGGGCATTTATCAACATTCGGATTTTCGTGATTTTAGAGTTTTTGGCAACCACGAGTAAACTCATTTCCTTGAATGTCAGTCATTTATCAAAAGATCAGAATCGAAAAAGAATGAAAAAAAAAGACGAGCAAAAAACACGACTTTCCTACTGTCACACAAATGACAGCGTGAAAAAACATGAAAAAGGGACATTTGCCACTGACGTCTACATGATATTGACAGGTTTTAGATGGAATATTTTTGCTTCCGGAGTTTTCGCATTTTTTTAAATAAATTAAAAAATTGTGGGGGGTTTATTTGCAGCAACATCATATTTTGGCGTAAGAAAAAAATGGAGCCTTGGTAAATACCCCTCTGTGTTTGCCCAGTAGCAACAACCTATAGAAACCAACAATTGATTTGCTTTTAAACAGATGATCAGTAAATTCTACCTGCTGATTGGTTGCTATGGGCTACAGTACCTGGGCAAACTTAGGGGCACATTCATGAAAACACGAGTTCGAATTCCGAATGGGATAAATTCGGATTGGATACAATAATTTCTTAAGATCGCAAATATCACGAATATGCTTATGAAAAAATCGTTTTAGTCACGATAATATCGTATTGGCGATCCAAAATTTTCGTACCAATCGTAAAATGCAGAAAAACCTTTCCGACTTTGATCCTTCTGTGCATGATTTTGGAAGCCTCCCATAGGGCTCAATGGCACTCTGCAGCTCCAACCCGGCCCAAGGAAAGTCTCCCATAGGGCTCAATGGCACTCTGCAGCTCCAACCTGGCCCAAGGAAAGTCTCCCATAGGGCTCAATGGCACTCTGCAGCTCCAACCCGGCCCAAGGAAAGTCTCCCATAGGGCTCAATGGCACTCTGCAGCTCCAACCTGGCCCAAGGAAAGTCTCCCATAGGGCTCAATGGCACTCTGCAGCTCCAACCCGGCCCAAGGAAAGTCTCCCATAGGGCTCAATGGCACTCTGCAGCTCCAACCCGGCCCAAGGAAAGTCTCCCATAGGGCTCAATGGCACTCTGCAGCTCCAACCCGGCCCAAGGAAAGTCTCCCATAGGGCTCAATGGCACTCTGCAGCTCCAACCCGGCCCAAGGAAAGTCTCCCATAGGGCTCAATGGCACTCTGCAGCTCCAACCTGGCCCAAGGAAAGTCTCCCATAGGGCTCAATGGCACTCTGCAGCCCCAACCCGGCCCAAAGAAAGTCTCCCATAGGGCTCAATGGCACTCTGCAGCTCCAACCCGGCCCAAGGAAAGTCTCCCATAGGGCTCAATTGCACTCTGCAGCTCCAACCCGGCCCAAGGAAAGTCTCCCATAGGGCTCAATTGCACTCTGCCGCTCCAACCTGGCCCAAGGAAAGTCTCCCATAGGGCTCAATGGCACTCTGCAGCTCCAACCCGGCCCAAGGAAAGTCTCCCATAGGGCTCAATGGCACTCTGCCGCTCCAACCTGGCCCAAGGAAAGTCTCCCATAGGGCTCAATGGCACTCTGCAGCTCCAACCCGGCCCAAGGAAAGTCTCCCATAGGGCTCAATGGCACTCTGCAGCTCCAACCTATCCATATTAAATTTGGATTACTGTAGTTTAACAAAAAAGGATACAATGATGAAAATAGTTATTAGATAAGTAAGAATTAAACTAAATTAGGTGAAAGTTGGTTTACTTGAATAATGTATACAAACTTACCTTTTCTTATATAGAATTGCAAGATGACACAACCCCCCTACAAATCTATTCTTAAGCCCCCCAGTTTAAATTGATGGGGCAATTAGAAAACACTGGATTTGCCACTGTCCTCTGTTGTCACTTTTGAGAATTCCTCTATCATCACTTTTGTGATTTTTTTATATCTATTTATGCACAAGAGCAGAAAGTAACACAAGGAACAGAAAAACAGAATCCAGATGAATCAGTCAAATTAACTAGGACAACAGTGGAGTTTTCAGTTTTACCTCCCATATGGACATTTTAGTAACACTTTAATAATGTTTGTTCTGAAACATGACAATGTGTCAGTAATTCATTCTCATGTTGATATGACTATAATGTGTAACGTGTGTCTCAGAAGAGAAAATCCCTACCTTATTTATTGCTGTCATTGTATTATTGTGTAATAGCAATAATCAGAACACACAAATGCACATATTAACAAGAACAAAGATCCAATGGTAGCCAATATACTGCACTGAAATTAAAAAAACACAAAGTCAGAGCACATTGGTGACTTTTCAAGAGAAAGTAGATATTCTTTGTGTTATATCTAGAACAAATATATTAAACTGGTCACCACTTGTGGTTACTACCCACAAATATAACCATTATATATATATAGCCTTAATTTCTCTGCATCTCACTCCATCTCTTCTTGTTTTTCCATAGAGACGTGTATCTTGGAAGCGAATAATCCTTCCTCCCCCACCCCATTCCCGGCCCACTCGCTACCTGCTTGCACTGCTTTACTACCTTTGGAGAAGTTCAAGGTTGGAGAGGGGCTGGGGAGGGGGGGACTACAATACTGCAGGCCCCATGGTCCAGGTCCCTTAGACCCCTCCACGACCACAGGGTTTGCTGTATATGTAGTTACGCCACTAACTCCATACATTTCTAGCCACCTCCTATGTTCCTGTCATAAGCCACTGCCTGGCCACACCGCCCACTTCCACTGTCGTTTTCCAAAGCTTTCTATAATACTGCTCCTTTTTTCTTGAATACCATAACTGAATTCCTCCATCAGTCCTTTAGACTCTTCCAATCTAAACTCATAGACTACTTCTTGGAGTACTGCCATGAGAATAGGCAAAGGTTCCCAAAAGGTCCTCATAAGAGAATCTTCCTCAGGCTTTTTAAGAAAAAACCTCAAAGACTATCTCTTGGAGCACTCGTATAACATCTGACTCAGTACAGGCAATTACGAGGCAATGCCAACCCCTGTACATTTTAGCACTTTTCCTATTTGTGTCTGTAATCCACCTAATTGTATTGTAAGTGCTGCACGGCAGGGTCATCATTCCTCTTGACTCCTAACACTTAGCACTTTATCGTAAATGTATTTAATATTTATATTCTATTTTTGTATTGATCCCTGTCTTTTATATTAATATACTACTATAATGCTAAGCACTGCTTACACAAGTAGTGATATATAAATAAAACTATACATGCATATATAGAATGAGGCACTGCTGTGGATATATATACCGTATATCAGTATATATATATATTCAGGAGAAATGTGAATTTTCCCAGTACCCAGTGTTTCAGAATTTATCATTTAGACACAGAAAAATTGTATAACTATAATGAATTCATTTGCCTAACCTCAAACGATAGAGGCAGTCAGATACCTCTGGAAATGTGCTAATGAAATTGAATCTAATTACTGCTAATAAAAGAGCCTCCTACCCAAACTCTGTATATATAGTAGCTGGCTACACACTGTGCTTGGGGCCCTCAGGTGACAATTCTAAGTCAGTTACTCTAGATTAAAAAAAATGTTGTATTTTATCAATTTGATCTGATCCAATGGCTAATTAATAAGACACACTGATTGCATATTACACAGATGACACAGCTTGGCCTGTGGAAACATATTAAATGGAAAATGGTAAGTATATCTAACTTAAAGAGATACTGACACCAGAAAATAAACCTTTTTACATCTATCATAACACTGTCTTTGCATGCTATTTATAATTTGCCATAAAAGTATTTGCCCGATGCTTTTACATTCCCTATCTGATCCCCCATGTTACTCTATGAGGGGGCGGCCATATTTGCGCAGCAGTAGGCTGTTAGCATTAGAAGCTATAATTTACAGGTTAAGGAGGGGCAATCAGGTTGGCAAATTTGCCAGGTTTAGGAACTTCAAGTAACAACACTTTGTACTTACAAATCAGCCATATCAGGGGTAAACAATCACCATGACCTATAGGGAACTTTTAATACCATTAATACTTATTAACATACATATGTTGATAAGTAGGTTTTTAGTGCCAGAATTGCTTTAAATAATAAAAAAGTATATTGGTTAAACACTTCTATTGAATAAAAACTCTATAGTAAGACCACTGACCATGTACCAGTAGGTTTCCACTATGCATACTGCTAGAGCTGCAACACTGAAGGGCTCATTTACAATGCTCCCTTTATTAATACAGTACTGACTCCATTAGTCAATGCTATATTAGTAAGGGGCAGGCAAGGGGGGCATCTAGGCGTCCCCCCTACCTTGCATGTCATTCAGAGGTAGAAGGTAGGAAGCGTCAGGAAGCGCAGCATGCATTTAGGCCCTTTCTGTACCACCGGCCATAGCACAAGGGCAGGGACAGGGCTGAGCTGCACTGCCTGCTCTCTGCACTAAGAGCTATAATTTTGATCTGGTGCCCAGTGCAGAGAGCAGATTTTCCCATAGCCAGATGCAATTTAATGAGAAAAACTTACCTTGGTGTTTATCACATTTAAACTCTACTGAAGTGTATGGAATAAAAAACTGAATTAGGAGAAAAGTTTTTGTCCTCAAATCTTTAAACAAAACAGGGACTATGTCATGCCAACTATGTCATCCCCGGTCATTCACTCACTTTCATCTGATTCATTAGGAATTAAATTATTTAATAATGCATTTTTATTGGACTGAATTTTACCTGTGAATTACATTTCCAAAGTTAAAATTGTTATCCTTTCCATTAGACACCACGGGGATCACCTGACAGAAGCTAGGAACCACAGGAGCCCCCTACCCGACTGGAATAAAAGGCGTTTGGGAGTTTAAACCTTGAATGTGAAAGTTGCAGATAAAAATGCACTGTTACATTGTTGTACCTCTCTCATGTTTGTGATTGTAGCAACTGAATATTACCTGTAGGATTTATCAACATTTACAACTAGGTTACTAATTGTCAGGAACTCCCCTGGATTTGAAACAAGGACCTGATGTTTGCTGGTAGCCACTGCTCCAGGTTGAGCTACAGGAGGCACTGGGGTGATTAATAAGATCAAGATCTGTTTCCTGTCAGTATTCCCTTTGTCCGCACCCCTATGACCCAATCAAGGGGCTATTTAAGCCTGCCCTTTGCAACAGCCTGTTGCTGGATCACTGGCCATTTTGCCTAGTCTAAGCCTTGTGTTCCTGAGTTCCTGTTTGTTGAGTTCCTGTCCTGAGAATCCTGCCTTGTAAGTCCTGTTCCTGTCCTGAGAATCCTGCCTTGTAAGTCCTGTTCCTGTCCTGAGAATCCTGCCTTGTAAGTCCTGTTCCTGTCCTGTTCTTGTTCCCTCTGTTTTGACTCCATGGTTTTGACCTTGGCCCGTTATCTGACTCCACAGAGTTTCTGCCTGCCCTTGACTTTTGGCCTGTTACCTGGATGCTACCTGGACCTGTCCATTGCTGGCCCTGACTCTCTGCCTGATTATACAGACTCTGCTTGATTGCTGCGAGCCTTGATCCTTTACCTGTTTCATGGACTTTGCTTTTACCTGTTCCGTATTTTTTTGTTTTTCATTATACAATTTTGCTAAAACCTGCAGTTCTTGTAGCAGTGTGTTACTTTCTGAAACATTTTTTCCCTGGGAAGGGAATAGCCAGACAACTTAACAGTCCTTCATAGAGCAAAAAAGGAAAAGTTGTGCTCACCACTAAATTTTAAACCATTAAGCAGGGGTGAAATAAGGCTATAAGTAGGTGAATTAATCAGATGAAAGTGAGTGTAGGACCAGCCAGACTGGGGATGACTTTGACGTAGTTGGCCAGCTTAAAGTATATTCTAATATATGGACAAAGAATTCCTGTTTTGCTTAAAGGGGAGGGTTTATTTTAGTACGTTAATGCACAAAATGTCTTAATTTCCCATATATACTTATAATGGGTGTGTACAGAGGACCTCCCATCTGTCTGAAAGTCATTTGAAGAGGTTCTGATCCCCCTGCCAAGTGTACCTGCCAAGAATAAGGGATTAGCGAGAATGCAGCTAAAGGCACATGATAATAAAACTGTTAATGGATTAATAACCACCACAGTCCGTAAAATGTTCCTACCTGGGGAGAAGCACAAGACATTAAATACATATACATTCAGAGATGGTTTATAAATATATCCTTGATAAAAGGTTAATCAATCAGATGCTGCGAGCCAAGAAGAAATGTCCAGTCATTCAGGATCCAGTTTGCAAACAAAAGGAATTCTGGGAATGAATTCCAAACTCTTAAAAAAATCCCATTTACATGGGTTTATTCTATAGGCTACAGCTCACCCACTGGGCTGTAGCCTATAGGATAAACCCATGTAAATGGGATTTTTTTAAGAGTTTGGAATTCATTCATAGAATTTTGTTTGCTTTTGTCTGACTTGGAGAACCGATTTTCTTATGAAAAAGCCAGCTGCACTTCTATAGTTATTCATTTGTGTGTTCTAGGGTGTATTTATTGTCAGTAAATATGAGTCTGTTACATATGCTCTTATGACAACACTATTGGCAATAACCTTTGCACATTTAAAAGCTGCTCTTTTTCATAGTATTTGCAGCATTCTGAATGGACATTCAGCAAGTGGAAAGAGCAATGGCATCTTAAGGACAAATTGCAATGAAATTCTAGCATTTCTATCAAAGTTTATTTCCTTGTTAGTGGTATTTCAGAATTGCTGCTTTTAACTTTAAAGAGAATCTCTACCCTGTTCAGCATATATTAACAATTTGCTGCTCGACTATTGTGTTTATAGGGGACGCTGGGTAATTGAATTAAGACGCCTTTCAAAAACCTTCTGAAACAAGTTGCTACTCTGCTATCCATTTGCAGAAGATTGTTAGTCTGCCTGTAGATGGTATCAAGTCAATATCATGCCCAGCTCTTAGACTCTAATGTACTTAAAGGGCGCTTTTCATAGCAAAATTATCACCCGCACTGGAAAGGAGCTCCTGGTGCAGTCGGCCATGATGGGACATGACACATTCGCATAATAAGTTTCCCAGCTTGCTCATTATGCACATGTGTGTGACATGGCTGCCTGCACCAGGAGCTCTATGGAATTTATTGGCTATGGAAAAAAATATTCAATCACATTAGTTCTTTTGTTCTTTTTTCAATTCTAAATTATACCATAGGGAATAACCGTAGGACACTGCACTTTGTGTTGTAATACAGAGACCTGCAGCTGTCCCTATGAATCCAGCATTGCCTGTTCACTTAGGTATGTCCCGTCTCGCCCCTTACCTGTCCCTAAATTTGCTTGTCATTCAGAATTGGCAGAGACCCTGGGCAGAAGTGCTCCCTGGAGAGCACCAAGGGGCATGCTTTTGTGCCTTAGTACTCTTGTCCTTGTCCAAGCTCATCCTAATGGTCCCAATACACCATAAGATCCGCTCGATTGGTCCAAAATAAAAGTCAGTCCAACAAGCTGATGCGGTCCCCGATCCGACTAGATTTTCTAACCTGCCCAATCGAGATCTGGTCAATTCCAGGCCAGATATCAGTCGGGCAGGTCCGTCAGGAGTGCCCACACACAGGCCGATTAGCTGCCGAATCGGCAGCTACTATTGGCCCATGTATGGGGACCTTAACTGACCTTTAATAACTACTCTTAAGATTAGTCCATAGATAGTCCATGGTAGGCCATTGGTAGACCAATGGCGGTTCTGTTCTTGGTTATGTTTTCTAATCTGAATTAAGGAGATAAAATGTCTTAATCTCATGGCAGCTCAAGGCTCAATTTTCTATTAAAGTGAGAGCATATTTCCTCTGTTGTGAATCTTCTAGAATAACTTCCACACAGAGGGCCCTTAGTGTCTTGACTACGCAGACCTTTTCCGCCCCAGCAGTAATAAAATATAAATGCTGTTTTTCATTAGGAACATATTTTTAAATGCTAATAATTGCTCTAGACAGTAACCATTTTATCAGATAAAAAAAAGCCACTTGGCAACAGCAATCAGTTTTCTTTTAATCCAGTAAAGTTAAATGAACATATAAATAATGAAAAATAATTAGAACCCTGAATTTGTACATCTTACTTAAATGACTATTTCTCATAACTAATTATTTGGTAGGCTAAAATGACTTTGCTGTTGCATACATTAATTTGTTCTGGGTAAGCCTCTAGTAAATGATTTCATTGCCAATGAATAATTATAATGGGTTCAGTGATCTGTCTTTATTACATTTACCAACTAAAAGGACTAATCTTCAGCCTTGAATGATGAGTTAGGAAAGTCTGTTCCATCTTTCTGCATGTGATGTGTGTTGTAGCAACTAATTAAAGATCCAATGTATTAACTGCGTGTGGGATAAGCGTGCAGCGTTGTCATGTTGCAGTAGTTGCCTGTTACCTTAGTTTACCTTTTAAAATGTTCTCATGAGGATAAACACATATCTGGGAATTATGATATTTTTAGTGCTTTTCCTGTTGTAAAGATATATAGTTAGGGCATCCCAGAAAAAACAGGGTTGTAAATGAGTCATTGCTTTGTTTTTACCTGTAGACTGCCTGTCTCTACTCCTGTTATCAGGACAGTTTGTTTAGGTAGAGATAATGACTTCTGTATAAACAAGTCTTTGTCTTCACCCAGCCCCAATCTGTGTCAGGTTTTTAAATAATGAGGAGCTTATTATACATAGGGTTTATCTGTGGACTGGTAATGTGATTAACTAGCCAGAAGAAGTTTGAAATTAAGGACCAAGGGAGCTGTTCTGTCGAAAAACCAGAAGAAGTTTTAAATAAGGCTAAGGACTGAGGGAGCGGTTCCATCGGAAAAGCAGAAGAAGGTGGAAATTAGGCTAAGGACCTACGGAGCGGTTCAGTCAAAAAAACAGAAGAAGGTGGAAATTAGGCTAAGGACCTATGGAGCAGTTCAGTCGAAAAACCAGACAAAGGTGGAAATTAGGTTAAGGACCGAGGGAGCGGTTCAGACTTCGAAAAGCCTTTCCACCGGCAACAATAGGAGTTTTTAGTGAAAAGGCCATCACGTCTCTTCAGTATTCAGGCAAAGTTTTTTCCTGCAGGCAACTTTCTGTGACTTTGGAAAACAAAGTGATCCAAAGGGTTTTCCACCGGTGACTCCTATTGTTACTTTCAGTATCTAGTAGAGATAAGTCTCGTATCTGCTAAGGAAAGTGCAAGGAGCACAATATAGTTTAACCCTTACAGTCACTAGACTTTGAGTATTTTTTAAGCTTTTAGAAAGGCATTTAAATGAGAAGGAACGGCATGATCACTGGGAAGTGCCAAAATGTTAGGTAGCCCTAGATATAATAATCGCTTACCCAATACCCCAGGTAGGTGCTCCTGTTTACTGATAAATGCACAGGGCCTGAATACTACTGCAAGAACGTCACACTGCCATCTTCTTCTTCTACAGTATGTTCTGTTCCAGGTGCGTATGCGCAGCAGAGAAAGAAGCTGAACGTAGCCGCAAAAAGCTGGCTTTTCACTCTACTGCACATATACACCTGGCCCGGGGCTGAAGAGAAGACCAAAGAAGCAGAAAGAGATTGTGATACAAAGTTACGTTGTGGCCTGCACCTGTTAGTGCTGCCTAATGTCTGCATCCTAGTGGTGTATAAGTTAGATGATATTTAACAAAACTGTTACTAATGATAAATATAATTAGTGAACCTTCAAATTAAAGTACATGTAACCCCCGCCAAAAAAAAAAATTACGCTCTCGCTGTCTGCTCCTATTTCTTCCTCCTAGCCTCCTCTCCTGAGCTCAGCTCAACCATCACAGTGTTCAATCCAAATAGGATTTTCTATCAAAGTAAGTTCTGCCTGTGTAAGACTGCATTCTTGGTGAAATTTACACTGAAAATGGGTCTTTGTGCACATTTGCTGCTTGCAGATGTAGATGCCAGTGATGATGATGGCAGATGGAAAATGGCCACCAGGTGAAAGCTGCTATTTTTTTTAGGAAAATGTGATGGCCCTTGCAGACAGAGGGGATACATGCATTACAAATGATGCGGTTTGGGTGGGGTAGTTGTGTCCAACATGGTAAGAAACATGTGTACATGGTAGGAAAATTTAGGATATACATGTCCTTTAAATATAAGCAATTTAAAAATGAAGTAATTAAATGCAATGGAAACCTTCCATATAACTCTCTATTATTACGTCTCACGTCTCCAAAGGAAGAGACCATTGGCCTTATATACTAAATGCTCACAGATATGAGAAAGTACTTGTGCATCAATTCCCGTCAGTGTTGTGGTGAGGAATTTAGTTCGACTACATTGAAACCTAGGAAGGAAATACCTAATCACAGCCGCAGTAGGTAAATGTACATGTAATGTGGGGGTTAATAGCAAAAAGTTGCAAAGGACAACAAAGGACCCAGATAGAACACTAAACTGTAATGTAATAGCTCTATCTAACACAGATAGCCAGTCCCTGACAGAGTCTCCGCTAAGTACAGTCTCTCACAGTTCCTTCACTGACAGCCCAGCACTGGCACGGTTCAGTAATAATGGTTCCTACCCTGGGGCTCTGGTTTAATTAACTGGTGGTGCCAACTCACTGTTACCGCTCCTTGAGTTATCACTGCTGGTATGTAGGGTTTCTCAGCTCTCTGCAGCGCTGCACATAACTGTAGGGAAAATAACAGAGCTAAGCAGTACCTTTCATGCCATCACTGCACCTGATATATATAATATACATATATAGTACCAGCATAACAGCCAACTAAACAATCTCTCCCCCCTTCACTAAAGGAATTGAGCAGTCAATATACAGTGCAGGAATTTCCATTCCTTTCCACACAGACAGGTAACAGCACTCAAAATGCACAAAGGGTGGTTCACGTTAGGTTGACTTTTTGTATGTTATGGAATGGCCTATTCTCAACAACTTTTCAACTGGTCTTCAGTTTTTATCCTTTTTGAATTATTTGTTTACCCGTTTCTGACTCTTTTCAGGTTTCAACTGGGGGTCAACGACCACAGCAGCCAAAAACTATTGCTCTATGAGGCTACAATGTTATCATTATTGTTACTTTTTATTCCTTATCTTTCTATTCAGTCCCTCTCATATTCATATTCCACTCTCTCTTTCAGATCAGCGCCTGATTGCTAGGTTAAATTGGACCCTAGCAACCAGATAGCTGCTGAAAATCCAAACTGGTTGACAGCCAAACAAAAAGTTAAATAATTCAAAACCCAGAAAAATGAAGACCAATTGCAAATTGTCTCAGAATAGCAATCTTTACGTCATACTAAAAGTTAATGTAAAGGTGAACAACCCCTTTAATAAGCACAAGTCTCTGTAGACCAGAGGTCCTTCCTATTAATGTCAACGCCAAGCTGCAGGCATTGATCTACAATTGATCAGTCTGGGCAGACTGAAGTAGCAGAAGAAACAGATGAAAAAGAAGATCCTGTTGGTTCTTGGGAGACCCCTGCTCTTACTCAGGAGCATGCTACACTTAGGGGCACATTTACTAACCCACGAACGGGTCGAAATGAGTCCGATTGCGTTTTTTTCGTAAAGATCGTATTGGTAACGAAAAATTCGTAAAGACGCCGAAAAAATCGCAAAACATACGAAAAAGTCGCAAAATGTTCGTTTTCAAGTCTGAACTTTTCCAATTCGGGTCGGATTCGTGGGTTAGTAAATCAGCCCCTTACTATAGGATATGGTGAAAAGTAGGCACAAAGTAGTGCATATTTTGAACCGAGAGGACAGATGATTGGAAAGAGTAAAAGAGGCCATTTATGTCAGCCTGGAAAAACCATTCCTGAACAGAGGAGGGGGCCTGCGACACTGCTTGTTTTCAACATACAATGCCGCTTTGACATGCTTACCCCGTTTCACAACACTTTGAAGGATTAACACCTGCATCAATGAGAATCATGGTACCATTGTGACTTGATCATACCTTCTTACACCTGTCACTTTCAGCCAACAACTAATTCTATAAGTTCAATGGAACCATTGTGATTGGATGGCTGCGACTGTATTACCCTCAAGGATTTAAATGCTGGGGAATTCCCTACCAGTCACTGAACTGAAGAAGCCACTCGGATGAGTGGTGGAACGTTCCACCATCATAATTCTACTAGCTACTGTATATCATGACCTGGATGAATGAGAATCTTCATAGACATAGGCATGATAGTAAGGAACTTTCCAGCAAAGCACTATACACTAGGGGCCTATGTATTATGCCGTGTAAAACAAAATTTCCAGAAAAAACGGTGTCAAAGGCTGTGTACAATTATTGTCAAATTTTGCCATCCAAACGCCAGATTTTAGAATATTTTTACACACCTGGCGGTGTGTGGGGAATTTTGTCACTATTTTTTACACAGCATCTGTTGTGAATCTGCCATATACTGGGTATGTCATGGTATTGCCCTAGAGCATATAAACTAATGCAACCAATCAGCAGAATTTACTGGTCACCTGTTTAAAAACAAACATCCTATTGGTCACTATGGGTTGCTGCAACTGGGCAAACAATGACTTTTATTACATATGGGGCTAATGTATGTCTGCCCTGCTGTAATGTATCTAAGTCACCTCTCTTATGCATGATCAGTGGATAATATATTTACATGGGCTCATTATTTTTAAAAGGTTGATTATATGAAAATAAAAGAAATGGTGAAACTTTGGGAAAGCTTTCTCTAAGCATATTGATATGAGGGAGATTGAACACAAATGGTTATGTGCTTGGGAGCGCCAACATTCCTCGTGCTGTATCGCCCATCAGCATTTTGAAGTGGGAGGAATGTTTGAGAGCCCAGCGCGTGCATAATGGATAAGTACGTTTCAGTTGGTACCCTTTAGCAATCTAATCATTCCAGGTAATGGCCTACATTTATGATTGGATTAATGCACCACAGACAGAAGACTTTAATTCAAATATGTCTCATAGTTCACAACTCAAATGGGCTTCAATCTTGTTTTAGCCCATATAATTTAATGTTTTTTTTTTCTCTCCACAGTTCGCTCCAAAATAGAGTGTAGGCTTTATATTGTCTTAACTGCCCTTTTCGCTCCCCCACCCCAGTAAAATGAGGTTATATCCAGGTCACCCACTGATTATGGCTCTTAGGGGGGGTGGCACAGTAGCCTACAAAGTCTGCCTATTCTTATTCATACTGAATTTTTAAAATATGAAGCCAAACTAAATGCAATTCTATACGTTTATCTTTACTTTGGGGCACTTAATTAATCTGAATTATTAGAGTTGTATCCAAATTATCTGCATTAACCTGATCCTCCCCCCCCCCTCCCCAGTGTACCTTCCTTCCCTGGGTGGCGATTTTGCACAGATTGTGATATTCTGGAGGAATGCATTTCTTTAATCTCAATGGTAAATTGCTTTGTCAAAAATAAAAATGACATGACATGTTATATTATATCCTCTGAGTATCACACAGAGCTGAGAATTCAGCTTCAGATTAAACAGATGAATGTACCATGTAGTACACACAGCACAAAAAGGGGGATTTTTTTTTTTTTTGTAAAGACTATAAAATATTTTACTGTGGGTAATTCACTCCTGAAATCATTCTAATGATCCAAACAAAGCAAGAGAATATATACGTGTCACTGGAATAACAGCTTTTGTTTATTTTGTATTATTGGCAATAAATATGGCAAATGGTAAAATCATCTTATAAATAAACTAAGCAATCCCCTTTAATAATTAATAGGGGGAAAAACAGAAAGTTCCCTGGAATGAATAGTTAATATTAGTCATTTTGGATAGGGAAAACATTTGATGATAAGAGCACATTTGTTGATATTTATTTATGCCCATTTATTGTTACATGAAAGCTCTCAGCATAAATACTGCAGATTAAGGCATGTTTTTTATGCCTGGCACATTATTGTTGCATAGCTCTGAGCTGCTCTGAGCACATGGTTGAATACATAAAATTTCAGTAATTAGCATTACTGATCTCTATTTCTAAAAGTAGAATAGAGTCAGAATAGATAGAATAAAGGCAGCTCTACATAGAAGGTTTTGCCTTATTTATCAAAATGTCACTTGATCTTAATACATAAAAATGTAACCACATTCTATTCATTTCTATGGTATTTTAAGAAGCGTATTTATCAATTGGTGAAATCCTATATGAATGAATAGAACATTGGTGAGCTTTTATGTATTAAACTCTAACACTCTAAGCATTTTGCTCCAATGCTGCATAGTCAAGCACAAGAAAACAGAGTAAAAGGTCACAGTCCTTTGATATTAAGAAAAAACTTTTATTGGTTTTGTAACCCCTATTTGGCTGTGAATATAGACCGGACCCGGCTAGATGTGTGCAAAGTAAATGAAAGAATGGGCGCCAGAAGGTTCTTTTGCAATAAAACAAAACTGAACTTGTTTATTTGTCCAAGACAAATGATCCAAAGGGTTATGTAATACTCACAATATGGATTAGGGAGGTAGAGTCACAAAATGTAGAAGAGATGGTGTTCACCGGTTTATCCCACCTCAGCAGAGTGTTGGCAGGGTCAAGACAGCCAAACAGCACGGCACACTGTGGAGAGTAGTCTGGATAAGTATCTTGTATGCTTAGGATGTATATCTTAGTGGTCACAGATCCCAAACAGCCGACGGTGGATCAGGGATAACAACTAACCTGACACCTGCTGCCCTACACTAAGGCAACAGTGACTGTAGAGGAGAATACTCCCGGCTAATCTCTCCTGGTTGGAGCCAGAAACTGCTCTTTCTAACTAACCTCATTATCTCACTTTCCTAGAAAGTGCTATGAAAGATTTTATCCTGTTTTTACTAATCCTCATTCACGGGGTCCCTGTTCCCCGACTTCACTAGAGTTTAGATGGTTCTCTAGGGTAGATTGCTTACTGGGGCCCTGTTGAGCCCAGGCTCAGTGGAACTTCCATCTGAATCAACAGATGCAGCCATAGAGAAATATCCACCCTTTTGCTAAACACCATATTAGAGTGTAAAGGGACTGGTCTACCTATCAGCTAATACTTCACAAAAAGCTAATATCAAACTAGATACATGGGTCTTTGCCCCATAACAAGGAGAAGAAGGAAATGGTAAGGTTTAAAGCAATAGGAACATATTAACCCTTAGGGATATGACCCTGGGAAAGGAGGCAGCAGGAAGTGGAACAGATAGGTGGGTCTAGTAGGGTTACTGGAGAAATTGTAAAAAAATCACAAAACACTGCTTTTTAAAGCACATTCCTTCTATATTTAGAAGGGTACAATTCATTGGTACAATATTGTTTTTCACACAATATGTCCCCTTTAAAAAAACAAGTTAAAATGAAACAAAAAGCATTAATAGGGAATAGGGAAAAAGACACAGCATAGGCACAAATTGAATTCCATATATGGATTATATTCCTACTGGCAATTTAAACTGTCAGAAGTGGGTTATATCCCATTTGGAGTTCAGACCCAAAGGAGTACAGGTGCATAATTAAACAATCCAGAAAGCCTCTCTCAAATTTAAAACACGTAAAAAATTCATCCCCCCAAGGGGTGTTCGAATTTTGTCGAATATTTCGACCCTTAAATCTCGTAGGTCTCTGGTGGTGCAGCTTCTATAGTGCTTACCAATGGGGGAATGGGAGCTAGGATCTTCACTAGAATATATATGTTCTCTGTTTCTACTAGATGTCTGGATTTTATGGCCTACACATTGTTTCTGACAATTTAAACATTCTAATAAGTTCACTTCTCCACTGGTTTTGCAGTTTCCATAATGTTTTAACATTTTTTGAGTTATATTAGATTTAAAATCTGCACCTACTAATATGTTTTACAGGCTCTAGTCCCACATCCATATGTCTCTGCATTATGAAGCCAATCGGATCTAATTTGTGTGAAATTAGGGATTCTGTACTTGGAGCAAGCAAACTGCCTGAAGTCATTGCCTTACGTGGAACATACTTGATCGATGTGTCTGTAATAATTCCTATCGTATAAAACCGGAAGAAATTTCTTAAATTCCACACTATATTCCGTAGAAAAATAAATATTCAGAAAAAAAGAATCATGTTGGGTCATATTTCTATCAGACTTAGATGACTTTAACAAGTCCTCGCGATTTCTCTCTCTGGCTTAATTTTAAGGCTGAACAATTGCGGCGATATTGAATAAATTGAGCGTAAGGCATACTATTAACTGTGTGGGCTGGACTAGCTTTACAAAAAAGTATTGCCCACTGTGGGTTTGGATAAGAACTTTGGATAAGAAGAAGATATCTCTATTAGTGATGGGTGAAATAATTAGCCAGACGTGCGACTACTTTTTTTGACATGCAACATTTTTGCTGTTTTTGTGAATTTTCCGCTGCTATGTGAATATTTTGAAAGATTCGCAAATTTTTTGGCGAAACGGGACAGATTCGCTCATCACTAATCTCCATATAAAGTGACATCTAAAAAATCAAGTGTTGATTCATGATATATATGTACTATATGTTATAGTAAAGTAAGGTCATTATTGAAATGCTTTTCCTAATCATGATAAAGTTGTCAATACTGTATAACAACCATATTTTATGGTTGTTATATTGATACTTGATGGGGGTTCAAGTCGCCAAAGTGCTCCCACCAACTCATGTATAAGTTGGCATAAGAGGGAGAAGAACAAGCTCCCATGGACCCCACATCTCCTGGAAAGAACAGCCCATCTACTAAAAAGAAATTGTGATTTAATAAAAACTCAAGTGCTAAAGTGAAAATCATGTGTTTGGGCAGTTTCCAACATTTCTATATTAAATATCCCTTTGTTATGAGGTATTGATAAATAAAGGGATTTAGGGTTTCAGTTTGGGTTTGGTGAATGAGAAGGACAGGCAATATGCAGGCTTGTCTGACTGTGTTAATGCTATTCTCCAACCTCTCGTTGTCCGACTGTGCCGATGCTGTCCTCCAAACTCTAGTTGTACAACAACCAACTTACCTCAGAGATAAAAAAAAGATATACCTTGGAAAGAAGGTTATCAATGTCAATTCTAACTCAAAATTAATCAGTTACATGGAAATTAAAACTGAATTGTGTACAAAATAAGGGTACTTGGCTACACTGTGTAGTAACCTCTGCTTGTGTGGACTTTTTGGTTAAGGGCATTCCTACTGTTTTACCATTGGTCTATGATTCATTATCCAGTTCCTGTTTTATCACTTCCTGTCTATACTGAGAGCCAGTATGGAGCAGGCCAGACTTCCTGCCATGTTGTAATAAATGCACCAGAAGTTACTGTGCTGATCTGACTGGTTTCACCTGTACTAATGCAACAGAATCACTTAACCCCCTGCTATCCCAGTAGTTTATCACACACTGGAAGGAGAAGAAAAGTTTATAAGTAATATTTAAGCAATGTGCAATCCTGATAATTTCCTGTAAGGAACTGTAATGTCAGGCTATATTAATAGAGTATATTGCCTGCTGGTAAAGCCAAAATGTCTCACAAACACAATTAGCGTTTACATTTTAGCAATGTCAATTATTTTTTTTCCTTTCAGAATTCTAGAAAATGTGCCTTCCAGTTGCCTCCATATTAATCTATGGATGGTGAAATTCATTCCCTAATGTATGAGCTTAGGTTTCTGTTTGCTCAGCATAACTTTAATGTTATTTAAAGATCTTTCTTGTAGTCATACTTAATGACATTCTATAGTTCATCTTGTTATTTAGCAAATTAAGGTTGTTCTCTAATAGATTAATAATTGAAAGTCACAAAGAGAACTTCAATTATCTGAAGAGGTAACACGACTGCAGGACACGCTCCTTCTTTCAAAATGTCATTTAGAATTTAGATGACTTTGTACCTGGTCATACAATACTTTATTATGGACACCATGAGCTAAGTGACCTGTTCAGGTTTGGACTGGGGTGTGTGAGGCCCACTGGGGCAACTACCGCTGAGCCCTCACACCCCTTCTGGGACCCCTGCCCACTCCCCCACCACCAGCCCCTCCCCCCTTGGGCACATCATATACTGTACTTACTTTTGCCACGTTCGGGGGAGGAGGGCAGCCAGAACCATCAGCTTTTTCCTTGGTCCTGTTTGACCCTGGACGTGTTTCTTATAGAAATATGTCTCCAAGCACCATCTCAGATGTTACATTTTGAAGAATTTTAACCAAATATGAAAATTCAGCACAGTATTTCCGAATTATGGATTACGAATTACGGAAAGGCCTTCTCCCATAGACTCCATTATAAGCAAATAATGCCAATTTTAAAAAATGAAATCCTTTAGTAAATGCCTCCCATTAAAGTGACAATTGTCAGAGTTAGATAAAAAATTTAAAATTCTCCATAGTTCCGGACACTTGGCCAGCAATGCATCCCTATCCATGCTTCACTATAGAGAGAGAGAGAAAAAGTGAGGGAGAAAAATGGGCAAAAGATTGGTTTCCAGATCAAGCATAGAATAGGGCCCACAAGCACCCAACACAACTCACTTGAGTTTGGTAATAGGCAGAGGTGCATTGTGGGAATAGGGTGGGTCAAGAGTCATAGTTACAGGTAAGACCCCAGAGGACAATTGCTCATGTCTAGCAATGACACAAACCCTCCAATCATAGCGAGCACAATGATGCAATGTACGACACATACATATAATTTTTACAATCATTTCTGAACACTGCAAAATAAATAAAAGTTCTAGGTTTTTGGTGCTTAATATTTGATATACAGCAATGGAAACAAAAACAGAAATAATTATGAAAGAATCCAACAGCAGAAAAGAACTGTTTACTGAGCGTACAAACAGCGTTAATTAGTGCTGGTTATGTCAAATGTTTCTAAAACTATGTACAGAATAATAAGATATCAGTGACCCCTGAGAAAGATCAGACTAACAGTTGTAGGGAACAAGCTGTGGATTAACACACATACAAATATTACAACATTAAGTGCCTGATATAAACAGAATTCCCCATAGAATATATTCTATTTTCTGCACATTTTAATATTTTCTCACCCTCCACCAATGAGAATTTAGCAATGCAGTTAATACACAAGCTGCTCCTATAATCACAAACATACACATTTTCATAAATTGACAGAAACTAAAAAAGCCAGTGTTTGACCATTCTTTGAACTTGTTGTTGTAGATGTTCTCTTCCCATCGTTCTCAGAGGAATGGAGTAGTAAGCGGGTCAGACATATCAGCAGAATCCAGCTCAGAATACAGATGTCAAAGGCCTTTAATGTGAACAGAACACACTGCAGTGTTGTAGTGAACCAAAGGCTTACAATTTATAGTGGTAATACACCATAGTCATGAGCAAAAAGTACAGCCATTCCTAGCACTGGTACATGGATATAGGTTCTGTGTCTCATTATCTAATTCCCTTATATACCCAGTGATTTTCTCTTCTCGTCTTCTCTTCTTTTATTTCACTCAGGGAGGCAAGAATTTTTTATTTTGTCACACAAAAGAAAGCATCAAAATAACATGGGAAAACCACAAAGCAACAAAAGATTCAGATTTGTCACAGTTTTGTTACCTAATAAATGGTAAAAAAATTGTTTTAGCCCATAAAATTACAAATCTGGAAAAAAAACAAAATAAAATATGAGTGTTGGTAAATGCCTTCGATAGTGCACTGTGTGGTTGGGCACGTCTGTGGCCAACATCTGTAGAATGTTTCCCTATTACATAATCTTCCCTGTCCTGGTTTTCCTCTTGTCTGCCCTGTCCTGTCCACTAATTTTTTAATCTCTCCTTCAATGTCTCCTATAAAGAAGCATAATCTTCTCCCTTAACTCTCTCAGTTGGGGCTGTTTAAGGTTCCGTCTTATGCTCCTTATTGCTATATCTCTTTACTCCCCCCTTTGGCATCTGATCAATTCATTTGGTCATGCTATCTCTCCTTTCCCAATCTCATTCCAGATCTCTTCTCGCTTCTCAAATATTTGTGCTTGGATGTCCCAATGCCAACTTGAATTAGAACTCTCTAAGGCAGAAATGGTCCTTTTTCCCCATCAAACACCCATAGCATCCCAGAAGTGTCTATTACTGTTAACAACTTTACTATGTGCCCATGTATATATTTTTGCTATTAGCATATTATGTGTTATTGGCCCATAGGGCGTATGACCGTTTCCTGCACACTGTTATATAGTGTTTTGCAGGGGTGGATTTTTCTTTTTGGCCTGCATCTGTTGAACCAGGTGGATGTACCACTGAGCCTGGGTTGAACAAGGCTCCAGTAAATCTTTTCTCTAGAGGGACCTTTACCTCTGGAGAAGTCAGGGAGCAGGAACTCCATGAACAAGGATTTAGCAAGTGCAAGATAATTCTTGTTTTAGCACTTTTTAGAAAAACCGATTACAAATGGTTAGCAAGAACAGATTCTTTGCTCCAACCAGGAGAGATAGCTGGGAGTATTCTCCATTACAGGCTCTGCTGCCTTAGTGTAGGGACCACAGTAGTGACAAGGGTATCAGACATAGGGCCTGATTCACTAAAGTGCGATAAAAATTATCGCACACTTTTTTGCTGTAAAAAAGAAACGAAAATTAGCGTGCGATTCACCATAGTATTATCGCGTGCGATAAGTCGCCATTTTCGCATGCGGTATTTCTCGCGCTAGTTTTACCGCATGTGTTAATTTCCGCGCTGAAAAGTATACGATCGCATGATTCACTATAACTTTTGCACGTTAAATATCGCATTCGGCTATGCGAAAATTAACACCTACTACAGGCAGGCGAAAAATTATAGAAAAGTGCAGTAAATGAGTTTTTTGCCAATAAAATATGGACTTACAGTGTTATTTATTCAAGTATGTGTCTTTTTACTCAATTTTACTAAAGTCTTGGCATGTATGGAATTTCGCTACTAATATACAGTACTATAGCGGTGAATATGTTGTCGCCAAAATATACAGAACTATAGCGGTGAATATTTTGTCGCAATAATATACTGTACTGGCGAATATTTTTTCGCGCAAAATACATTACTATGTATATTTTGGCGGGTTTTTTTATCGCGATTTTGTAATCTCGTGACTTGCGGACATTTTGTGGCAATTTTGTAATCTCGTGACATGTGCGACTTGGGGCCATTTTGTGTCAATGAGCCTGGAGCCACCAAACTGAGAGGACATGCCTGGGGTTTCTGACTTGCTACCAGGGGAGAGGCGCTACATTATCAGCGTGCTCCTGCGTGCAGGATATTGTATATATATATATATATATACACATCTATTTTCAAATACATATGCATAAATAAGTTTAAAGCAGGGGGGAAGCAGCAGGGAGCGGCCCATAGTGTGAGTCATTTGGGGAAGGGCCACAAATGTTTTAGGGGGCCCTGGCTAACAATGTCTGTGTGTCCTTTGTATTGATGTGAGGGTTCACAGGGGGAGGGGCCATTGGGGGCGTGGGAGGCCCAAAAAATGTTGTTGTGATGGGCCCCGTTATTTATGATGGTGTATGAATGTACATATATATATATAATATATTACATAAAATAACATCTTGCAATACTATTTCACAGAACTTCAGCTGGCGCCTCCTCCCCAGGCCCAACCCCAGGCCCTCCAGCCTCTACTGGCCCAGCAGGCTCTACCGGCCCCAGCGGCCCGACAACCGGCCCACGAGGCCCGACCTCCGGCCCCAGAACCCAGCCAGGCCCCGGGACCCAGCAAGGCCCCGGCACCCAGCAAGGCCCCAGGACACAGCAAGGCCCCAGGACACAGTGAGGCCCCTGAGGCCCCAGGACTGAGCCAGGCCCCAGACTCTGACGAGGCAGAGGAGGCCCCCGAGGCCGAGGAGGCCATGGAGGCCCCGGACACCCCCCCCTTTACTCCTCCCCCAGTTTGTCCCCAGTTTCCCCGGCCCTTGAGTTCCCCTCCCAGCCCCCCGGATGCCAGCCACCAGGTTCTCCTGCCGACGAAGGCCCATCGCGTCGCTCCATGCAGAAGGACCTGGACAATATGGGGGCTGAGCTGGCCCAGCTCCGGGGGGAAGTGTCCGAACTGAGGAGGGACTTTGAGGAACTCAAGGGCAGCAAGCCCTAAGTGTTTTTTCCTTCCCCATTTTTTATTTTTATTTTAAGCTTTTATTATAGTAAAATTTAAGATTTTTATACTTTTGAACTGAGTAATGTCTCATTATTTATCCTTCCTTGATATGGTATTCTATACTTTCATGTAGTTTCCCCTACACTCTTACATTTATCAGTAACACATCAATATGCTATATGGGTTAAATGTTTGCAAATATTCTGGCAACAATTTTGTCTTTTAGCCCATTTTGCTGAATAGTAAAACTTGCGTTAATTAGTACGTAGCGTATTTTCTGGCGAGTGGGATAACTGCCAATCCAATGTTTTGTTGCCAGAATAATTGCAATATTATATTTGTCCCCGTTTAATAAAGTGC
The DNA here is from genome assembly GCF_000004195.4 of Xenopus tropicalis. Taxonomy (NCBI): domain Eukaryota; kingdom Metazoa; phylum Chordata; class Amphibia; order Anura; family Pipidae; genus Xenopus; species Xenopus tropicalis. Next base: position 123,147,020 of record NC_030682.2, read on the forward strand.
CCATAACATATTTGCCGTTTATTCTGTGTCTAAAATCTCCCACTTAATTTAAGCCACTTTAGCAAACGGACCCCTAAGTATTTGGCTAAATATTCTTAAATGCCCCCCCCCCCCATTTTATTATCTCTAGCACTTCTTTTTTTTTCTTACTTAGATTTTTATAGTTTTTTGGGGGGGTTTTTGGCAAATAAACTTTTATACAGCACCTCTTTAGCACTCTGCTCTCCCAGGGCAAAATGTCGCCATTTTTATGCTGCTGATTGTCGCGTATTTCATGCAATAGGTTTGTCGCGACAATAAATAGCCTGCATGCGGAAAATACCGCGCATGCTATTTATTGCGACAAACCTATCACATGAAATACCACGCGTAAAAAAGCGCAAGTATGCTTATAGTGAATTGTGCGAAAAGTCGCCAAAATTAAGACGCGGTAAAAAATTTTAGCGCACACTAAAAATAGCGCACGTTTTATCGCACTTTAGTGAATCGGGCCCATAGTCTTCTCCCTGACCCACATCTGCTGTAGGGGATCCCGACCATTAGAGTTAGAAACCCTAAGGATTTTGGTACTTCCCAAGCTACTCTCCACAATGGTGCATTCTTATTTTACTTGCTCTGCACTGAACCTGCCAATCCATTGCTTTACATCTGTATTGTGAGTATGTTGTGCTATCCTCTTGTGCTTATCCCTGTGCATCACTTGTCTTGGACATTAAACCAGTTCTGTTTCTGTTTGCTGCAAGAAGTTTCTGGAGTCCTTTATTTCATTATTTCTGCACACAGCGTAAAAGCACTACCTCCCCATTTATCCTTCCACATGGCAAAGGCCCATCCTGTGTGTTAGAGTCCAGTGTACCCCATGCTCTATAGCCATTCTAGCTGGTCATTGTCTGTTTTACAGCCAAAAAGGGGTTACGCTAGATTTTATCCTGTCCTTCACTCCTCATATACAGTCTATAAGTAAATCATGTCACTTTCACCTAAGGGGCCGATTCATTAAAGGTCGAAAACGCTTATTGCATGCTTTTTTGCATTAAAAAGTAAGTACCGATGCATCAAATAAGTCCCGATTCATCAAAGTCATTTCGCATGTGTTAATCCGCATATCGCATGCGCAAAAAAATGCATCATCTCAAAGTGTTATTTCTAACGCATTGTTTTAATTAGCGAATAGAAATAGTACTAACGCATGACAAAAGCATATGAAGCATTAAACGCGCAAAATATCGCATTAGTCTGTATGAATATTAACACCTACTTGGGGCAGGCGGTACTAATTGTGGTTCGTGAGCTTTTGGCAACACAACATGGACTTTGCAGTGGGATTTTTTCAAGTCTGTGTTGGCCCTAAAGTGATGCAGCCTTCAGGGAAATGGTCATTTTCAGAACAGTAGTTTTCCGAAAGTAATGGTTACATGCGTTAAATCGTGCACTAATATAGCACGCGCCGAAATATATTGTGCGCAACGGGAAAAATACCACAAGAAAATCGATCATCGCGAGTTAAATAACGCAAAGAACATCGCTTCTCAATTATGACACGTGTCATTTTAGTGAATTGAGCATTAAGTCGCAAAAAATAAGAAGTGATAACACATGCTATAAATAGCGCTCGTTTTATCAACCTTTAGTGAATCAGCCCCTTTGTGTCTCCCCTTATATGCCCCCCCCCTTTAAGTTAAACAGGGATTGTTTGTCCATATATTGCAATATATTCAAGCTGCCCAACTAAGCCATGTACAACTACCAAGTCAACCCCAGTCTGGCCAGTCCTAAACTCAAATTATTTTTGATTAATTAAAAACTGCTTCATTATACATTTTTCAAAGAGACTAAGCTTTACCTGTATTGTGCTTGCTGTCAAGGTTTATCATCTTCCAATAAGCCTTTGGTACAGGCTGCTTATACCATGCATTCTATAGCTGCCCAGGTGAGAATATCAATACTTTATTAGGCCTGCTTTTGCCATATCAGTGTTCTATCACTAGGGGGCAGCAGCACTCCTATGGACTTATTTATCAAATTTTAAAATTTTTGAACTTAAGTTTATTCTAAATAGATTGCATATTGAATGGTCGCTTATTTATTTATAAGGAAAACTCGTTTGAATAAAAAACTTAAATATGCTGAATTTTTCGAGCTTGAAAAATTCAAGTTTGAGAATATGGTTTGACTTTGCCTATGACAACTTCCATTGACTTCTATAGAAACTCGAAAGCTTTTACATGGTAAATTTTTACATGTAAATTTTTACATGTGTTTTCGTGTTTTTTGTACTTAATAAATACCAGACATTCGATTTTTCTATCAAAATTAAACTCGACCGTTGAGAAGTCACCCACCTAGGCTCATAGTTACCTAACCACAAAACACAAACTATAGTCCAGGTATAGGATCTGTTATCCAGAATGCTCGGGACCAAGGGTATTCTGGATAAGGGGTCTTTCCGTAATTTGGATCTCCATACCTTAAATCTGCTAAAAAATCAATAAAACATTAACTAACCCCAATATGATTGTTTTGCATCCAATAAGGATTAATTATATCTTAGTTTGGATCAATTACAAAGTACTGTTTTATTACTACAGAGAAAAAGGATATCAGTTTTAAAATTCTTATTTGATTAAAATGGAGTCTATGGGAGACGAGCTTTCCATATTCCGGAGCTTTCTGGATAACGGGTTTCCGGATAAAGGGTCCGATACCTATCCCATGTTAGCCAGTAGCAAAATTAAAGGGGCCTTAGAGCTCCGAAAGCTCATTATGTACTTTTAATGTTAGCCAATATAAGTATCATTTCTACAATACTTTTGTATTTGTGTTTTTTATTTATAAATAACCTAACCAGCATTCAGTGTCTAGCAAATAAGCTGCTAAGGGCATCAGGAATAGAAAGGGTCCTTATTATCTCGACTGTCCATTCCCTCTGTAACCAGCGGATGAGATTGATTGTTGAAATGCCCCTGTATAAGGGAAACATAAACACATTGCGCTCACCAGATCCAGGATTTTCAAATATCAAAATGAATGACTAATTATTGCCAGGTTTTAGGTGTCCCCTGCATTTGTCAGGAGAAGTCTGTGATTCCTAGCTGCATTTATTTTCAGTGCTATATAATTTTATTTTATTTTCACTGTGACACCTTTACTGTTATTATTGTTGATGTGCTCATGGTTATTGTGGGAATTGCTTTGTGTGGGTATGAATATTAGTAAAACAATAAAAACTAAAGGGGGAAAAACACAGTTTCTTGTTCTTTTCTGCCACCAAGAGGCTCAGAGGACAAATGCAGGCAGAATGGCACCGTGGAACCTCTCTGTATGGTGGTGTGTGTAACAGGATAGGATGGTGTAGGGATCTATAACTAATATTCATTTGTATAATTGCCATAAGAAACCTACATTTTGAAGGTGTGTTTTAAGTGCAAATTCCTCTTCCAAAATGCATGCTTAAAGGAAGAGATTTTTAGATATCAATAGCCCGAAATGGAACATATTAGCCAAGGGATTAACCTGCTTACACAGTAGGTCTAGTCTTGGGCCAATGCCAGACTGGGCAGTTTTTTGGCCGGAGTATAAGCAGAGGCCAAGAAACAGCCCCTGCGCTCAAATCTTTTAGCAGATTTTGGTGCTAAATGCATAAATATGTCAATATGCCTGGGGCCAAGAAACAGCCCAATGTGGCATTAGCCTTAGGGGTAAGATATGCAGGTTTATCTGTACAGCTAATGCCTATATCTCACCCTGAAATGCTGGCCATTTAATCCCTCCATAAGATTCCACATGACTACAGTACCAGAGTCGACAACAGAGCACTAGGGTACTAGGGTACCCCTCGCACAGTAACTAGCTTCCATTTACTTATCCAGGGCCCCCACCCATGCACCTCCCACCTATTCTAGTTGCCATCTGGGCACCTGTATTAGCACTTGTGCCTGTGTTGGCACAACATTTAAAAGTAGTGTAACTGAAAAAACTTTTGATATGCGTTATTACGCGAATTGCAACACACGTTATGTGGTTTATTTATTAACTTGTGCCCGTTGTTCTATCCAATATGTGTGTTGCACTATTTGTCCTCTTAAATGTAGGACGGGGGAACATATTGCTCACATTGTTGCAAAAAGTACCACTAGTCCAGTTTCAAGACATTTCTTGGATTGTTAATGTGACTAATTCAAGTGATTGACAGGGTGTTCCCATATGAGAGAAACAGTGATATGTGGACTAAATTGTTGCGGACGGAAGTTAAATGGATATTTTTCTTTTAGGCACACGCCAGCCTAACAGCTTGAATTCGGTCTTTGATATAAATTGTTATATTCCCTCCAAGTGAGTTTGCTATGGTTATTGATGTATGCTTTGCCTTTGTTTGCTTTTCTATTCTTTTGTTTTATTTTTTCTTGTATTCTATTTTTTGTTTATGCTTTCAATATTGTGATGTCATGCACTGATTGGCTATTTAAGCCACATATTTGTTCCTGGATATATGCCTATGATTAAGTGCGCATGAAACGCGTCAGGCACCTTGTTTTTAAGATGCGAATAAAGGTTGTAAGCTTTTAACATCTCATGGTTATCCAGTGTGCGTTAAGCTGTATACAATTGGAATGCGCCTCTGTTGGCACCTATAGGGGTGCAGGCCCTGCTGCAGTCATTCCCCCTGCCACTAGTAGCTCCGCCCCTGCCCTGATGAGTCCTGAATAAGGCGCACACTGAGGACTTGTTCCAACCTGTTCATAAGCTGTACATTAGAATGTATATATGGATGAGCTTTTATATAAATTAGCATCAGTGTCAATAGTTCTCATTATCAGGGCTGTATTTATACTGTATATATAGGCACCGGAGGGCTTGTGCCTAGGGCGGCAGCCTTGGGGGGTGGCCCTCATGTACCTATATAATCAATAAAGTTTAAAAAATAAAAAAGATAAAAACTCTCCCAGTCACCCCCAGACCTACCAGTGGAAATCCAGTGGCGGACCTGGGGGTGAGAGGCTCAGCATATTTTCCTCAAGTGTCACTTCCACCATCGGGGGGCAGTACATAGGAAAACTCACCAGCACTCCCTGGCATCACAATGGTGTCACAATCGCATTGGCAGATACTTGAAAAAATTAAGACCAGGTCACGACAAGAAAAAGATCTTAGTGCAACATGGGTCATTTTAGATTTGGGCTTTTCAAACCAGGGTGCCACCGTGGCTTAATGAGGAGCTTAATTTAGCATGCTTTCTGGGAAACAAATTGTTTTTTCTTTGTTTTTAATCAATGTCCTCTTTGTTTACAGAGATGAACACTGAATATGAATATACCAGGCACAGATTCTGCACTTCCGGTTCAGTAGGGTGAAGCAGTATGCTTTTTGTATTGCAATGGTTCTAATATTATAAATGCAAATACTCATTTGTTTCTAAAAAAAATTGTTAGGCGCTATCACTGTAAAGTCTTGCTTCACTAATATTTTGGTTACAGATTTTTGGTTAATGGCTCAGCATAGGAGGGCGAACTCTACAGGCCAGGACTCCGCTGTATTTCTACACCTAAAAGACAGGAGGCACTCATTTGAAAATAGCAATGTCCAGATTTTGGACAAAGAAGACCGCTGATTTGAAAGAGGTGTAAAAGAGGCCATTCATGTTAAAGTGGAGAAACCATCCCTAAACAGAGGCGGGGGCCTTCTACACCATACAATGCTACATACAATGCTGTTCTAAGATCTGTACCCCGGCAGTTTCAGAACTCCTGGATGAATGAAAATCTTCATAGTCATTCACATTACAGATACTTCCTATATTTTCATCCGTTTGGTAATATTACACAAGCAAAGTATTTGTAACACCCAGAGTTAGTAATAGTCCCAGTGCAAACAAATCATTACAGTGGTGCATTATGCCAGGAATCTCCTATTCCTACACCTGATTGAGCCCCTATACTGGCGGCTGGCACCGCAGGGTACTAACTCTTCTGGTCTCCTCGTTGAAGCCTGTGATTGGTCTACTAACAACCCTGATCCTGCCTCTTACCTTACCTCTTACTCCTAGAGTGAGTTATTTCAGACACTGACTACTGCTAATGAGGCCTACCTCCACCTCAGGCTCTTCTGACACCAATCCAAAGAGACTGAGCACATGGTGACTCCCATTTTAAAAAACTAGGGTCGCCTGGCCAACTATAGAACTGCCTGTGAACACTTTAACCTAACAAAGGGAAACAGCCACTCCTCCTAAATGCAAAACAGGTTTAGCCCTTGGCTGGATTAACCCTTATGTAGACTGCCTGAACTAAAAGCGTGCAAAACCTTTACCCTCCTACACAAATAATAAATTGAGAATTCTTTTTTGTATCTACCAGTTAAGCTTTGTTATACAGCAGTGATCCCCAACCAGTGGCTCAGGGGCAACATGTTGCTCCCCAACCCCTTGGATGTTGCTCTCAGTGCCCCAAACCAGGGAGTTATTTTTGAATTCCTGACTTGGGGGCAAGTTTTGGTTGAATAAAAACAAGATTTAGTACCAAATAAAGCCCTGTAAGCTGATAGGGTGCATAGAGGCTGCCTAATAGCCAATCTTAGCCCTTATTTGGCACCTGGGAACTAGATCTGGGAATCACCCACTGTGACCTACAGCACTTATATTTGCCTATTTGTATCTGTTAAGTTACCCTCCCATATAGATTGTAAGCTCTACGGGGCAGGGTCCTCCATCCTCTTGTGTCTTTGAGTCTTTACTTATTGCAAGTGTATCTTGTATTTATTTGTATTTATTAATTTATTTGTATTTATTGTTATACTTTGTATTTATCTATTATTATCTTAATAACCCCCTGTTTGTATTAATGTATTCTACTGTACAGTGCTGCGTACATAAGTAACCCTTTATAAATAAATATATTCATACATACATACATACCTCCATGAACTTTTATGGTGCTTGTGTTGCTCTCCAAGTCTTTTTACATTTGGCTGTAGCTCACGAGTAAGAAAGGTTGGGGTTATACAGTCTTCGTAACTACCCCCTGAGAGGACAAGCTTTAGAAGAGATAGGGTCCTGTCAGTGCAACCTTCCCAAACTGTTGACACAAAGTTGAAAGCATGGAATAAGCAGGAATGTCACAGCATGATGTAATGGCACCTGTGTTGCCATTGATGGTGTGGCTTAAAAAAATAATTAAAATATAAAGATAACCTGACCACATAATTTTACACATAAAGTGCATTTCCATGTCAGCAGTCGGTATGACATCTTAGTGAGTTGGTATGAATGTATGTATGTATGTATGTATGTATGTATGTATAACTTTATTTATAAAGCGCCACATGGGTACGCAGCGCTGTGCAATCTTACAAAATACACAATTACACACAGGGAGGACAAGTGTTATAATAAATAAATACAATAAATATATATAAATACAAAGGGAGTAAGTGCCATGTGGTATGAGACACAGTAGGAAGGAGGTCCCTGCCCCGTAGAGCTTACAATCTGATTGGTTGGGTAACATACAGGCACAAACTGGAAGGTAAGAGTGCATCAGGTATGGGCATTTGCCCTTAAGCGCAGGACTGGGAAAAATTACGTTTTAGTGTTCCAGAAGGTAGCATTTGAGTTTTATCTTAAAGAGAGTGGGTGAGTTTTCCCTACGGAGGGATTCAGGGATAGAGTTCCAGAGGTAAGGAGCAGCGAGATAGAAAGGTTTAAGACAAGAGAGCGCAGTGGGTGTGGATGGTGTAAAGAGACGGAGGCTCTGAGAGGAGCGGAGGAGACGACCAGGAACATGCAGGGAGACCAGTGAGGAAATGTAGTGAGGAGCAGAGGAGTGAAGGGCTTTGAATGTCAGCAGAAGGATTTTGTAAGCTATCCTTTGCTTAACAGGCAGCCATGCAAGAGAGATTAAGTGAGGCTGAGCAGGATCCCTCTTAGGAGAGAGCAGGAGGATCCTGGCAGCAGAGTTTAAAATTGATTTCAGGGAAGAGAGGTGGGAGTCTGGGAGGTCGGTTAGTAGGAGATTGCAGTAATCTAAGCGGGAAAGTATAAGGGCATGGATTAGCGTTTTAGCTGTTACTTGTGAAAGAAAGGGGTGTATCTTAGCAATATTGCGGAGGAAAAAGCGGCAGGTTTTGGCAGTGTTATTAATCTGGTTAGAGAAGGAGAGTGACTGGTCAAAGATAACCCCAAGGCAGCGTGCAGAATTAACAGGGTTGATGGTCATGCCATCAATAGTAATGGTGAAAGGAGGAAGAGGAGAAGGGCTAGGTTTGGGCAGGAAGACCATGAGTTCTGTTTTAGCTAGGTTAAGGTTGGTATGACAACTGAGTATATGAATGATGTCAAAAGAAGCTTGGCCAACCTTAAGTGCAAACTTTATTTGTTCTAAAATTAATATTGTACATTCCATAGGCCATGTTTACACACATGTAATAATGTTTATTAATGTATATTATAACAGTTAACACAGAGCAGCTAACACAGAAAGGGTAAGAATAAAGAAGGAGTAGGTCTAATGATGAGCCACTTAAACTATATGCTGCTCTACATAACAACAGCAAAAAATGTTTTGGGAATTCAGTCCCCCTGTCGCAGAAGAAGTTACCCCCCTAGGCTGGTGCCTTTTCTGCCCAAGCCTAGCTCCAGTGCCACCTTTTATGGTTTCATAAAAATTAAACATAAAATAAAAAATGAATAACAACAATTGTGTTTTTATTACACTCAGGTAGTGCTATGTTCATCCACAAGAGGGCAGCATCCCCTTACCTAAAAAAAAAAGATGGAAACATTTGTTGGCTGCAACATTACAAATGCTAAGGAATGAAACTGAGCTGGATGGAACTCAAGCATAATCCATTATAGGATCTGAAGCAAATCAATGTCAATATTATCATGGATTTAACTGCAGAAAATATTTACTGTGTCCATTTAGCAGCTTTGTACATGGAAAATGACCCACAAGGCAGAGATATGAGCTAAATGGTTTGGACCCACCAGCATTAGGAATCCTCACAAGCAGTGTTTCATGGAACACACACCCAGGGGCATATTCATTACTATTCTGAAAACAACAGCACAAGACAATTGCTCTTACAGTCTCGGTCACAGTCACAACGGAAAAAAATAAAGGACCCTGTCTGCCTTAGAGCCAGAGTCTGCCTTTTAACCCACTGACCCAACAACAGAAAAATGCACAAACCTTTCCCCCAGCTGGGTGCAATAATTTACTTGGGCCCAAGATTTGCAACATTGCTGCCCCTACAGCTCTAAGCATATATAACCCCCAGGCATTGGGCAGATTTGCTTGGTGTCTTTTTTGAACTTTCCTTTATTTCCTATGTTGCTAAATGACTAGAAATAAAATGGATATACAAAAACTTTATTCAACCCTAATTTAACCATTACTGTACACCGTAAATTCCTTGCACCCAGGGGAGTAACAGGCTTGTTACTCCCCAACAAACTGTGAAGTCTGTGAAAGCATTCAATGTGCATGGCTGAACTCTGTGCAGTACTGTCTGCCCAACACTGAGACATTTTCATGATTATCACTCTTAAAAAGAGAGGGCTCATAGGACCTATTCATCCTTCTGCCTTAGATCCATCTTTATGTGGCACATCTTGGAAGCAGAGAAACTTCACCTTACTAAAATCAATCAGACCCATACATATCACACATCTTTTAATCTCCCGGAGCGCCTTACAGTACCCCAACCCCAGGAGCTCCCTATGTTTTCCTGAAAACTTCCTATGAAAGATTCCCTTTAACAGGAGAAGGAGAAGAAGAATCAGAGGAAAAGGCATCCCTGGTGAGCATAAAGATTCGGGTTCACTCTGCCCACCCCCTGCTCCATGCAGATGTCCCCCCCCCCCCCCCCCCAAGCATTCTATAAATTCCCTTCCCTCCTTAGTACTGGTGTTTTTTTCTTCTATCTCCCTGAGGTGTGCCCCCTGTGTGTGGGGACCAAGCACAATTACCATTCTCTCAGTCTGAGTCTGGCTGCTGTGATCGCCTTAGAGCATTCTCAACTTAGGGTCCCTCTTAACGGCCGGGGACATGGTTTCAGCATGGCTGATGTTAGGTGCAGCGTGTGGGTCTGGCGAGGTTTGATGAAGTCAACGCCTGCAAAGCCTTAGTGGCGGGTAGCCAAAAGGTACAGGACCTTCTTGCAGCAGAGTGGCATAAGGGTCATTTGTGAGTGCCTGTTGAGCCTGAGATGGAGAAGTTGTATCCTTTCTTAGCAGAAAGTACAGAGATTTGGTATATACCACCAACTGTGGTCAGAGGAAATGAGCCAGAATATTTTTTTTGTAACTCAAATTTTTTATTTGAAAAATTATCATGTGAAATACATAATACATATAAAACATTGCTGATTAGGACATCTTGGTAGTTAGTATGTTGTGCTTTACTTTTAATACATAAATGAAAATAGCATAAGTTCAACAGTTGTAAACGTAATAAAACAGTGCATACTCTGGTCCAGATCCTGTTACCTTGTGTGTCTTGTGGTTCTGCAACCCCTATCTTTATTAAGGTGTGGTTTTTAGTTTCCATCTGACATATTGTTTGTGCTTGTGTGAGTTTCTGGATTCTCCCGTGGGTTTGATGCTAAGTAGACTTCCCAAGGCGACCATATGTTATCATTCAATTGCACATTATTAGTTATAGAGGCAGTCATCGTTTCAAATCGTTTATTGCTCTCCACCCTTGTTATGACCTCGGATATGTTGGGGATATTGTGTGATTTCCACTTGGAGGTGAGCGCTAATCGTGCAGCTGTTGTGATGTGGTTTACAAGTTTTTGAACTGGGCGTTTGAGTCTTGCTATGGGTTGTCCCAGTAAAAGGTGGGGTGGTTGAATATCTAGTGGCATTGCAAGTACTGAGGTGATGAGGTTGCCTACCTCTTTCCAGTAGCTTGTTACCAAGGGGCATTGCCATAGTATGTGGCTTAAGGTTCCTCTAGCTGTGCATCCCCTCCAACAATGTGGGAGGCTGTTTGGATAAATTTTTGATAGCCTATCTGGTGTCATGTACCATCTCATCATTACCTTGTAGACGCTTTCTTTCTGCTGCGTGCAGGTGACTATGTGATTAGCGTTGTCCCAAATTTTTGACCAGGTATGGTCAGACAGTTCTATCCCGAGGGCCTCTTCCCAATACCGCATGTAGCTATGTTTGGGGAAGGGGTCCTCAGGTAATGTTACCATCAGTTTATAGAGGTGAGATATTAAACCCTTGTAGGGGTATGGGTGCGGTTGTGCCCAGTTTAGAGCTTATAAAGTGTTGGATTTGCAGATATTCCATGAACTTGTCTTTGGCCCATTTGTACTTCTCTTTGAGTCTTACATAGGGGTAAAGTTTATGATTTCTTGGGTCCATAAAGTTATGGATCTTAGTCATATTGATTGGTGCCCAGGTTGTTTTGTGATTCCAGAGGAGCCCTGGTGAGAATTCAGGGTTTCCCAATATGGGGGTGAGAAGGGAGTGTGGCCCCGATATTTTATATTTCTTTTTGCATCTGTTCTAGGTCATAGCAGTGAATTTTATTGGGGCAGGTGCAGTATCTGGTAGTAGGGTTTTACCTCTTTCCACAAATAAAAGACAGCTAATGTGGTAGGGGTAGGTGTATGAGGCTTCTATTTGCGCCCACCTTGTGGGAGGTGTTGGCTGGATCCATGGTAGAGTTTGTCTTAATTGGGCTGCATCGTAATATTTGGAGATGTCTGGCACAGCTAGTCCTCCCTGTTGTCTACTTGTGAATAAGCCAGAATATTTAAGGTGCAGCAGCGCATGATCAGCAGATTAAAATGTTGGGTGATATTAGGATGGCGCCCATTTTGTGTCTGGATGCTTCAATGGTTCTAGCAAAGCTGGCTGCAAAAATTTTCCAAGAGGACAGGACAGATTCACCCCTCGGCGCAGGGAAGAATCCAGAGCCTACAAGTGAGTTTTTCAAGCAATCTCTTGGATGGCAGGACAGCCCAGTTTCTTTAGAAGCAACAGACCTAGGGAGGTTAAATCACCTGCCCAGATTCCAGTAGGTGCAAGATTACTTTTTTACAGGGTCTGGGCAGAAGAGACAGAGGATGCATAGGTGAGATCAGTCCATGGAGGCATACTTACATGCTATACGGTTCGTAGGTCAGATAGACTCCATTGTTCCAGCAGGACCAAAAAAAAAATGTGAGAAAGCCTCCATTGTTGCATTGAGAAGATGAGTGGTAACTATGATTAAGAAGGCATATCTGTTGAAGGAACAGCAGACACCTGAGGGTATGTGGCTTAATTCAATAAGGAGTGTGGTGGTTTCTTGGGCAGTAGAAGCAGGATGACATCTGTAAGGCAGCTCCCTGGGCTAATCCTAACATTCATAAGGCTCTATCCTGTTGACATTAGGGCCAAGAGAAGAGCTTGTCATAAAGCTTCACACATTGGCAGTGCACTCCAGGTCAGCATAAAAAGCCGCAACAGTTAATATTAAAATCGATTCCTCAGAGACTTCTCTCCATTTCTTACACATCGGAAACCCTGCCCATAAAATAACCATATCATATGGCTTCTGTTACAAACATATACATATTCCATGAACTAGTTAGATGTGATTATTAAGTAGCTAATTGTTCACACAGCTTTATATCCTGAACTTTTCAGATAGTCAGTTAAAAAAGCAACTACATAACATTATCTTACAACAGTTACAATTCTTTAAATAAATACATTGTTGCACCAAATTGATCAAACTATAACTACTTTGAAAAGTAACAGCTTATATCAAATATCAAATTCAGCCCTTGAGGTTGCCTTGTGCACAACTTATAGATCCACTTCACTTCTGCCCGTAACAGTTTTGATTGTATATCGCCCCCTCTAGGTCCTGCGGTCACTTTTTCAATTCCCTGCAGTCTCACATACCCTACATTACCATTGTACACAAAACACAGAAAGAAATCGCCAGCGCTCGGTCTAACCCACGCTGTAGTGTTGACCAGCTGCTAGAAACACACTATTGTGCCAGCGCTCGGTCTAACCCACAATCTGGAGTTGACCAGCTGCTAGAAACGATAAAAAGCCATTAATTATACACAAAGAGAAAGAAAGTTTGCCAGCGCTTAGTATGCCTTTAAAAATAATTTTTACAAAAAATGAGGTGTTAGTACCACACTTTGGCCAAAATATGTAAGCTCACGTGCCTCGTCAAGGCCCCTCATTGTACGTGAGTCCTACACTGTCTAATGACTTTGAGTCTGTGATGCAATTAAAATAAAGTCAACTCCAGATTGTGGGTTAGACCGAGCGCTGGCACAATAGTGTGTTTCTAGCAGCTGGTCAACACTACAGCGTGGGTTAGACCGAGCGCTGGCGATTTCTTTCTGTGTTTTGTGTACAAATTGTAGCCAAATTTTGCTTCTAGCTGCTATGTAGCCTTTAAACCAATGAATCACTTTCATGTGTGTGCTAATGAGCTGGGGCTTAAAAGCTCCCTGCTTTCCCACTAGAGCCTTTTTGAGCTAAAGGTAGGTGCAATAGGTCTTAATACTCAGTCACATTGTTTTCTGGGGGACTTTATTTTAATTGCATCACAGACTCAAAGTCATTAGACAGTGTAGGACACACGTACAATGAGGGGCCTTGACGTGGCACGTGAGCTTACATATTTTGGCCAAAGTGTGGTACTAACACCTCATTTTTTGTAAAAATTATTTTTAAACGCAAACTAAGCGCTGGCAAACTTTCTTTCCCTACATTACCATTACTGCACTCACTAAAGTGCCTAGAGTCTGTTGTTGTTTCACTACTTGATTTTATTAAGTTTAAATGTTCCCTAGTCCTCTCCTTTAGTGGCCTGGTGGTACAGCCAACATATTGCTTCAAACATCTCGTGCAGGTAAGCAGGTATACAACTGACTTAGTATTGCAGTTTATATAACTTCTTATATCATAACGCTTATTTGTCACACTGCATACAAAAAAATCCAAGACATGCACTGCTGTGCACGTCACACATTTCCTTGCACCGCACCTATACATCCCTTTTCTTTGTAACCAGGTTGTTCTTTAAACACCCCGCACATACAGACTAGGAGCTACAATAGAACCCAAAGTGGGAACCATCCGAAAATCTGAATCAAGGACTTCTTTAAAGGCTTGGTCAGCATACAACACTGACAGATATTTTCCTATAATCTGTTTAATCTGGTCAAACTGTCTACTGTAGTTAGTTATAAGCATCACTGTGCCAGCCTCTTCTCTTTCTCTAAAATTCTTATCATTATCTCTTCTCCTATCTCTCTTAAGCAATTTATGTCTATCAGTTTCCAACGCAAACTTAAATGCATCAAACAGCCCCTGTCCAGAAACCTATCACGCAACTTGCAAGCCTCCTTAACAAATTCCTCATCAGAACAACAGTTCCTACGCAAGTGCAGAAACAGACCCCTTGGAATACCCCTATTAAGATGCCGAGGATGACATCAATCGGCTCTAAATAGGGAATTTCCAAACCCCAAGAGAAGAGCTTCTTTTGGTCACAAGATTATTCAAAGTTCAACAAAGTTTAATTAAATTCTTGAACATTAGGTTGTGTGTTCTTATTTTCTTTTTCTTGTTTTATTCCTTTGATAGATCCTGAATGTTTATGCTCACCAGGGATGGCCAGGGAAAGGAGAAATTCCTACCATACTTACAGTAATTTTCCTTCCTGGCCGGCCCTCTGGTCAGCATACCCCCCCTTAACTCATGAGCTTTTTACATAGACACCAGTACCAAGGATGGAGTGGATTTTATTGATTGCTTGGGGGGGGACATCTGCATGGAGCAGGGGGTGGGCAGGGTTAACCTGAATGTTTATGCTAACCAGGAGGATGGTAACATGGCAGGAGTTTCTCCTTTCTTGACAAGTTTTAAGAAAGAGACATGGACGGAATTAGAAATATTTATGCTGTGAGGTCCAGCTTGACACAGACCGAATTACGTTTTTAGATGATTAAAGCAGAATACCCAACCTGAAACGTAGGAGCAGCTGTGACATTTATTGGCTGCAAACTTCTCACCATTAGAGGCCTTTATTAAAGCTTGGTGAGCACAGTCCCAGATGGCTTTGAAATTTCAAAAAAACTGATTGAGCAGCGGGTTTATCTATTTTAGTGAAGGTAGATGGAAGAGCTGAAGGATCAAGACCATATGTACAGAAGAAAGGTGAGAAGCCCAAGGACTCATGACAGATTATTATGGGCAAACTCAGCCCAGGGAAGAAGCTAGGACCAGTTATTATGGGTTTGTGAGATAAAACAGCAAATAAAATGCCTGATGTAGTATTGCATTTAGCAGCACGCTGAAATTATGCTAAACAAAATAAGAGTAAGTTTCTATAAATACATGTGTTTTAAGGCAGAAAGATTAGGAGAAAGTCAGACAGAACATGGGAGAGAATTCCAGATAAGGGGTACAAGTTCTTGCAATGCAAGTGTGTGAGGAGGGAATGAGAGAGTGTTGAAAAGCAGGTCAGTAGGAGAGTAACAAGCGGGTTGGTTGGTATCTAGAGATAAGTTCAGAGGTGTAGGGTGGGACAGAGGTATGGACTGGTTTCAATGTCAGGGTTATTAGTTTGAATGGCATGGCAAAGTGGCATGGCTGAGGATGAGTGGTTGCTGAGGTGTATGAGCCTGGCAGCAGTATTCATTATGGACTGGAAAGGGAACATTTAATCAATAAGTGAATGAATTAGACTTTTGGCAGCATCTTGGGTGATGCTGTATATTTTGTAAAGTTTACATTCTTCTCCTGAGTGAGAACTTCTAAAACCACTGGTTCAGATACTGGTCAGTGCAAACAGTTTCAGCACTGTTGCAGTCGTATGGAATGGAAAGAATAAAGAAATAATGTAAGCAGTTTGGGATTATGAAATATTAGAACATTGTTTGATAGATATTAGCAGCTTTCCACTGCTAATATCTTGCTTGTTTCTACTCTTTGTGATTCTAACTTCTAAGCAAGATATTAACAGTGTCAGAATTGGAAAAAAATAACTCAAGAGTATAATGGTTAGTAGAGAACGCTTAGCAATTTTCCATGGTTTTGGGGGCTTTTAACGTCACATAAATAAGATACATGATGAAACAGTTACTTTAATACAGATTAGACACTGTAAAATGTAACCAATAACTGAGAGAATTCAATATCCCCAGGTGTTTAATAATTACTTAATTTATTACTCTGTTAAATAAAATTCATAACATTTATGGGCTTATTTATCAATTCTCGAGTTTGTGGATTGGAGACTTTTTTTCTAATTTGAATAAACTCACATTTTAAAAAAAAAAAAAACTTCAATGTTTGCTTATTTATTAAAAAATCCAAATATGAATAACTTGTTTGAATAGAAACACTTAAAGGTATGGAATACGTTTTTTGGAAACCCATTATCCAAAAAGCTCCGAATTATGGAAAGGCCATTTCCCATAGAAAGCAAATAATTTAAACTTCCTTTTTCCCTGTAATAATAAAACAGTACCTTGTACTTGATCCCAAAAAAGATATAATTAATCCTTATAGGAGACAAAAGCTTCCCATTCAGAATATTTTAATTACTATAAAATACTTTCATTTTTTGGTTTTACTGTCCTTTTAGATATTAACAGAATTTGCCATTACCCCATCTCTAGGAAGGGCATTCCCCAACCTCACTGCCCTCACCATGAAAAACCCCCTACGCTGCTTCAAATGGAAGCTCCTTTCCTCTAATCTAAAGGGGTGACCTCTGGTGCGCTGATTGTTTTTATGGGAAAAAAGAACATCCCCAACTGCCTATAATCCCCTCTAATGTACTTGTACAGAGTAATCATGTCCCCTCGCAAGCGCCTCTTTTCCCAGAGAAAACAACCCCAACCCTGACAGTCTCACCTCATAGTTTAAATCTCCCATCCCCTTTACCAGTTTAGTTGCACGTCTCTGCACTCTCTCCAGCTCATTAATATCCTTCTTAAGGACTGGAGCCCAAAACTGCACTGCATACTCAAGGTGAGGCCTTACCAGGGACCTATAAAGGGGCAAAATTATGTTTTCATCCCTTTTTTATACAAGACAGCACTTTATTTGCTTTAGTAGCCACAGAATGACACTGCCTGGAATTCCACAACTTGTTATCTACAAAATTCCCTAGATCCTTCTCAATTAAGGATACCCCACAACACACTACCATTTAGTGTATAACTTTTATATTATTTCTACCAAAGCGCATAACTTTGCACTTTTCAACATTGAACCTCAGTTTCCATTTTGCTGCCCAGTTTTCCAAAGCGGCAGCATCCTGCATGGAACTTATAGTTTTGCACAATTCTGTATCATCTGCGAAAATAGAAACAGTACTGTCTATGCCCACCTCCAGGTCTTTAATAAACAAGTTAAAAAGTAAGGGACTAAGAACTGACCCCTGCGGTTCTTTACTAACAACACTGGCCCAATTATAAAATGTTCCATTTACCACCACTCTTTGTACTCTATCCTTCAGCCAGTTCTCTATCCAAGTACAAATATTATGTTTCAGCCAAATATTCCTCAATATTATCATTAACTTTCTGTGCAGTACTGTATCAAATGCTAGTAAATGCTAAGTAAAGTCAAAGTAGATGACATCCACTGCCATTCCAGCATTGAGGTTCCTGCTCTCCTCCTCATAAAAGGCAATTAAATTAGTCTGGCAAGACCTGTTACGCATAAAACCATGCTGGCACAAACTTATAGTATTGTGATTTGCAATGTATTCAAGTACCCTATCCCTTATTACCCCTTCCAAAAGCTTTCATGGAGGTCAAACAATCGTATCACTATACGGGCCTATGAAGACATGTCTGGAAGGGACTGGGTCAGTTTTGTCCAAATGGATTTTCAAACCTGCACATTAGATATCTGGCCAGATTACTGTTACATTCAATCAAGGACCCCATATTTTTAATCATGAGTCAGACTCAGATGTAAACAGTGTTGGAGAGCCACACAAGCATGAAAAAAGTTCCTTAAGGATGCAAAATAAGGACTGTGATTGGCTATTTGGTAGCCTCGTGTGGACTGCATGAGCCTGCAGACAGGGTTGGACTGGGCCGCCGGGACACCGGGAAAAATCCCGGTGGGCCCCAGTGGCCCAGTCCGACCCTAGCCGGCGCTCCCTCCTACTGACTGTTCCTCCCCGACGCGTTTAATTTATACGCGCTCGGGGAGGACGTCAGGCGGGGGCCCTGCGGGGGGGTTAGGGGGGCCCCTGGGGGGGTTAGGGGATGCGGCTGGGGCCCTTGCAGGGCCCCTGGGGCGGGAGCCCCGGTGGGCCCTGCACCCCCCAGTCCGACCCTGCCTGCAGAAGGCGCTGCTTGAAGTAAAACTGTGTCTCTGTGCTTCCAAAATTGGCCTCTAAGGCAGAAATTTAAAACTTGGCACCTACTTTGAGGCCACTGGGAGCAACATCTAAGGGGGTGGTGAGCAGCCACTGGTTGCATTAAGTCATTAGGACGGCACTATACTTGGGCCAATAAGCTAACAAATCTCTTGTCTGTAGGGGCTGAGTTGGAGGCGTTTAACAACACAGAGGCTGAACAGAGGAATGAATGCTTAGAAGGGTCCCAGATTATTTGAAATATTTTTTTTTTAGTCTGTAAACCTTAAAGAGATACTGACACCAGTAATTAAATCTTTGTTTACCATAACACTGTCTTTGCATGCTATTTATAATTTTGCCTTAAAGTATTTGCCCAATGCTTTTACATTCCCTATCTGCTCCCCCATGTTCCCCTATGAGGGGGCTGCCATATTTGTGCAGCAGTAGGCCGTTAGCATTAGAAGCTGTAACTGACAGACTGAGAAGGGACTGTCAGGTTGCCAAAACATTCAGGTTTATGAACATCAAGAAACAATTACAGGTATGGTATGCGTTATCCGGAAACTCATTATCCAGAAAGCTCTGAAATACGGAAAGCCTGTCTCAATTAGACTCCATTATAATCAAATAATTCAAAATTTTTAAACTGATTTCCTTTTTCTCTGTACCTTGTATTTGATCCCAACTAAGATATAATTAATCCTTATTGGATGCAAAACAATCTTATTGGGTTTTCTAAAGTTTTACTGATTTTTTTAGTAGATTTACGGTATGGAGATCTAAAATACAGAAAGACCCCTTATCTGGAATACCCTTGGTCCCGAACATTCTGGATAATGGGTCTGTAGGGACCCATAGGGTTAAGCTCCCTATGGTGTTATCCCTTATTCTTATCTAATCTGTATTGTTATAGGGCAGAGCCCTCTGATATCAGGTTACTGTTATTAGGCTGCCCTCTATAGGTTTAGCCCAGGTTGACCACTCCCCTTGGCAGACTATATAGTATCTTGCTCAAGGGAGTGTCTTCCTCTTTTGGCTGCATGCTGTGTTCTGGACAGATCCCAACTGAGCCTGGACCAGAACATAGGCCCAGAAGCCATTTGTACCCTAGGGGACCACCTACCCTAGTGATAAGTCGGGGACAGGGCCCCGTGAACGAGGTAAAGCCAGCACAGTCAGTTTCATTTATAGCACCCTCTAGGAGAGGTGATTGTAGTCAGACTATTTAGCAAGGGCAGTCAATAGCCCCAACCAGGAGTTGTAACAAAGGGTTTAGTCCACCCCGGCTCTGTAGTCGTTCTTTAGGGACCGGTTTTATTAGACGCCAGGTACCAGTGTTAGGAGCTCTCCCCTGGACCACAGTCGGCCGGAACACTCCCTTCTGAAAGGTCTATATCTCAGGTGTCAACTAATCCTCTGTGCATCCTCCAAGTGGGTTATTCTGTGCCTAAGTGTCACCTTTGTATATTCCACGGTGATCACACATTCTATACTGCTGTGTCTGTGAGTATACCCTGCTGCACTATTAAGCTGTGCCTTTGTCCAATAAATTGTACTATAGTTCATGAGCAAGAACCTTTCTGGCGTCCATTATTCCATCTGCACCACACAAGCTCTTACCTAGTTGTAGTTCAACTACACCCTCAGCTCCATTAATACCTCCCATATAGCGGAGGCCCACTCCTGTGTATTAAGGTCGCATGTAACACATGCTCTATACCTATTACTAGCCTGGGTTGGCCATTTTATAGCCAAATAGGTGTTACAGGTCTTATACCTGTACTTACAAAAGCAGCATTAGCATGACCTATAGGTAACTTTCATTGTACATTAATATTTTGAAAAGTAGTTTTTTAGTGTCAGTATCACTTTAATGGCTCATAGAAAAAATTATTCTATCAAGTGAATTTTCTCATTCAAACTTTGCAGGTATCTCCCACATTAAAAAAATACCTGGATTTGGAAATTTATATCTATATCTAGAAAAACAACTGCACTGAAATTCCTGCCACTGCAAAGAATTCCAAAGAATACAAAGAACCCATTACAGCAGCCAACAGTGGAATTATGTGTACACACTTATCCTTCATGCCCTGCTTTGTTATTGGCTTAGGAAATTTCTAGTGCACATATATCCCAGGCATGCAGATAATGCAAGAAACCTTTTCCCAGTTGATTCAATTTCCTAATCCATACCAATAAAGTTATATGAAGAAAAAAAGAGAGAGCTGTAGACAGGCGTGACAAAAGCCTCCAAAAAAACAGAATCAGCAGCTGCTGTCTGGCCGAGGAACGCTCACAGCATCTGCCTCTTAATATCGCGTAATCGAGCCTTTGCAGCAGCAGCTGAGCAATATTACAGCACAACGGAGGAACCCTGCTGTGCTGGACATTTCTGTGGCAGAAGAGAAAGAAGGTAAGATTCCTTTTTTTCTTGCATCTGATATATAATTTGCTGCAGCTAAAGGAAATGGCTGATGGACTTTTTGTTTAAAACAGCTTGTGTCACAGGCACATTCAGAGAGTGGGAAATCAGAGCCGCTCTCCTAGAGAGACTGGCAGAATGACCACGACAGAGCTTGCCATGACCTAGGGATAAAAAAAAGCATCCTTTGTTTAATGTTTAGCAAGCCCTGTGATGCTCTAATTGCCATTTGTCACTTGCAGTCATATAAAAAGCACAATAGGAAGCAGCGGTTGTTTCTCAGGGAGGAAAATGAGGTGTATCGGAAATTACAAGTCTTTTGCCTCTGCTCCTGGTAATTGACATAAAACAGTAGGGGTCCGTGTACTGTAGGAAAAGAACTAAGCAGAAATCTCAGTCCATTTGGTTGATGATTAATTATTGAGCCCATACAATGTCCCTGTTTGCAGCATGAGTACAGCAGGAACATTCCTAAGAGCTATTTGTCCATAAAGAGGGTACCAAGTAGGCCATGCATTGTTGCCAAGCAACAGCATCTGCCATCTTCTTAAATAACATAACTGTTCATGCCAAAAAGGTAATACAGGTATAGGACCCATTATCCAGAATGCTCGGGACCAAGGGTATTCCGGATAAGGGGTCTTTCCGTAATTTGGATCTCAATACCTTAAGTCTACTAAAAAATCAATAAAACATTAATTAAACCCAATAGGATTGTTTTGCATCCAATAAGGATTAATTATATCTTAGTTGGAATCAATTACAAGGTTCTGTTTTATTTCTACATAGAAAAAGGAAATCAGTTTTAAAATTCTGAATTATTTGATTAAAATGGAGTCTATGGGAGACGGGCATTCCGTAATTCGGAGCTTTCTGGATAACGGGGTCCGATACCTGTATAATGAAAACAACCAAATATCTAGTATAAATAAATTTAAAGCTACTGGACTTGTTTGGTAGTCCAGTTGCTTTAAATTTATTTATACTAGATATACCATGACCTGGATGAATGAAAATCTTCATAGACAAAACAACCAAATGTTTCTGAGAAAAACATTGGGTATCTGGTATTATCTGCTTCAGTGTCTTTAGTGTTTAGTTGTATGGATTAAATGACTAGTCTTAGAGATTGGGGATTACACAGCGTTGATTAAGGAGCAAGGTTTATATGAAATGTATCTCACATTCTGAGATGGATTAAGATCAGGTTAAGGACTCAAGAACTGTAGTGATTTGGGGGCTCAAACTTCCACTGTCCCCACATTATTGCCTTGCTGCTGCCCCTGGAGTACTGGAGTACTGGGGCCCTGGGTAGGAATCTGGGGAACCTTGTGCATAATCTGGCTCTGCAAGGAAATTAAAACATATGGATACACTAAATCATTCCAACTATTTTTCATATGAAGAAAGATCAAAGCGTTATTTAACTTAAAAAAGCCCTTTAATTACATACAATGTTATAATATTATATATAATATAATATATATATAAAGTTATTATACAATAACACAATAAATCCCTGAATTGCCAGTTTGCACTGGCCTAGCAAGTAGGGCCCTGTTTCTTAACCTTGGGTCCCTAGATATTGCTGGACTACAGCTCCCAGCATTAACTAACATGTTAAAATGGTTTAATGCATCCTAGGAGTTGTAGTTCAGTAACATTTAGGGACCCAAGGTTAGGAAACAAGGCACTTAAAAAGTTAATTGGTGTCCTGGGATTCTTTTAGCCAGTAAAACCTATGGCTTCTATAAGTTATTTGGTGTTTCTTAAGGTGGCCATACACGGGCCAATTGTAGCTGCTGATATCAGTCCCTTGGACCGATTCGGTAGCTTATCAGCTCGTGTAGAGGCACTAACGACGGGCCTGCCCGACTGATATCTGCCCTGAAATTGCCCAGATATCGATCGGGCAGGCTAAAAGATTTAGTCGGATCAGGGACCGCATTGGCTCGTTGATGCGGTCCCCGAACCGACTGTGCCATTTCCGCCATTAGAATTCGATCGTTTGGCCCCCCCCATCAAATTAGCCTACATTTTCCCGATATCGCCCACCTGTAGGTGGGGATATCGGGAGAAGATCTGCTCGCTTGGCGACCTCACCAAGCGAGCGGATCTTAACGTGTATGGGCACCTTTAGAGTGCACACCATGGCGTGTGTGAAATAACTTTTCATTTTGTACAAAGACCTTCTATTTTCCAGTCTACAAATTAATAGCAAATTGAGTTCTTGGAAAGGAAAAATCATGAAATGAGTTATTGACACAAAAGTGTAAGTGGAGTACAGTAACCCTGGTGATTATTACAATAACATGAGCGATATTTGTTATAGTCATGTATCCCACAGCAACCAGAAATTTGCTCTTATCATTCTCACTGCACTAGACTGGTCTCCAATCACTGCTGATCCATAGCCATGGTTTACTGCAGTGCTGTCCAACTAATTCAATGTACTGGGCCAAGTATTTCTCATATAGCATGTTCAAGGGCCAGATTCAATTAAAATGATGATGTCTTACAGTAAGGTCTGTAAAGCATTTAAAGAGGAACTTTTGAACCAATATTTGTTAAAGAGCCCCACAAAACACAGAAACTCCTAATACACCTATCACTGTAACCTGTTCCTTCAAATGTATGAATAAGTTCCATCTTGATATGCTAAAATCCAGCGGCAAAACAGCTCTTCTCTTTTTGCATCATTTGAAATCCTGGCAGGGGAGGAGAGACTAAAACACTGATGTTACAAAATTGTAACAGCTTTCCTCAGCTTACAGACAGCATGCAGGAACTGCATAACCCACAATGCATTGCACTGGTGTAACTTTCCTTATTGACATCACATGTGGAAATTATGGGATGTGAAGAATGCAGGTTTATGACAGTCAACTACTGTTACATTTTTTTTATTGGTTCTTAAAGTAGTCAGCCAGATCAGCAGGAGAATAGGGGGCCAGGCTTAAGTAACTGTTTCCAAACCATAGTATTACAATAAAAAACACAAAAAGGCTGCATATTCTTTATATGATGTATATTGCAAAGTTACTCGAAATTATGTTTACATTTCAAAAAGCTTAACTGATGTTTTGGAGGAATTTCCCTTTAAGAAGACTGGCCATTCTTCTGAAAGGCCACATGCGACCCGCAGGTCTAAAGTTGGACATTTGGTTGTTTACTAAAATCTGACAATTTGCCCCTGCTGTTCTATATTACTCTCCAAGAACAATTCATTGTGGGGGGAAAAGATTCATGTTTTCTGTTAGTATACTGACAATTTTTCATTAGACTCATATTACTTTGCTGCTACTTTTATTGTACAGGTATCGGACCCCTTATCCGGAAACCCGTTATCCAGAAAGCTCCGAATTACGGAAAGCCTGTCTCCCATAGACTCCATTTTAATCAAATAATTCAGAATTTTAAAACTGATTTCCTTTTTCTATGTAGAAATAAAACAGAACCTTGTAATTGATTCCAACTAAGATATAAATAATCCTTATTGGATGCAAAACAATCCTATTGGGTTTCATTAATGTTTTATTGATTTTTTAGCAGACTTAAGGTATGGAGATCCAAATTACGGAAAGACCCCTTATCCGGAATACCCTTGGTCCCGAGCATTCTGGATAATGGGTCCTATACCTGTACCTGCATTTCAAGATACAGTGGAGGATGATGATCCATAACCTTGGCCACTGATCAACTGCCCATTTAACTGTTTGGGGAATTCACTGCTGGTCTGTTCATTAAAGGAGAACTAACCATAAAAAAATAAGGCTAGGAATGTTATATTTTATATACAGGTATAGGACCCATTATCCAGAATGCTCAGGACCAAGGGTATTCCGGATAAGGGGTCTTTCCATAATTTGGATCTCCATACCTTAAGTCTACTAAAAAATCAATAAAAATTGAATTAAACCCAATAGGATTGTTTTACATCCAATAAGGATTATTATATTTTAATTGGGATCAGTTACAAGGTACTGTTTTACTACTTAAGAGAAAAAGGAAATCAGTTTTAAAATTCTGAATTATTTGATTAAAATGGTGTCTATGGGAGACGGGCTTTCCGTAATATGGAGATTTCTGGAGAACGGGTTTCCAGATAAGGGATCCCATACCTTGGGTTCCCACCCAAAACGTTTAGCAGCCCTTTAACAGTAAGGATCCATGACTTCAAATTTGTCCACAGCAGGTCCTCCTCTTGGATCTTGTGAAATCATCTGTTTGTGCTCTGTTGAGAAGCAAAGTTGAGCATCAAAAAGTATCACAACATTGCAGAAAGTCAGGGTATAACTGCCATGGAGGTTGACTGTACCGGGTACATAGATTTTTTTATGAATACTGATGTAAAATGCATGCCTGTAAGCACAGATCTTTACAGATAAAGGGTTGAGGTGGCTTTGGGCTGGTACATGACCCAAAAAAATGACTTTCAAGCCCTTCATTCCTCTGCACCTCAACCCATACATTCTTGGCTGACCTCTTTTTTCCTCTCAGAGTCACCACCTGGTCAGGCCACCAATTTCTACTGCTTTTTCCTGCCTTAAATCTTTCTCTCATGCTGCTCCATACACTTGGAATGCCATCCCTAAATTCCTCCGGAGAGAATCTTCAAGAATAAACTCAAATACTACCTCTTGAAGTATTCATAAGTTACCTGTAATTACTCACCCGCTTAGAATGTATACTCTATAGGGCAGGGACCTTCTTCTCCTTACATTTGGAATGCCATCCCTAAATTCCTCAGGAGAGAATCTTCAAGAATAAACTCAAATACATCCTCTTGAAGTATTCATAAGTTACTCACAAGTAATTAACCCACGTAGAATGTATACTCTATGGGGCAGGGACCTTCTTCTCCTTACATTTGGAATGCCATCCTTGAATTCCTCCAGAGTGAATCTTCAAAAATAAACTCAAATACTACCTCTTGAAGTATTTACAAGTTACCCGTAAGTTACTCACCCACTTAGAATGTATACTGTATGGGGCAGGGACCTTCTTCTCCTTACATTTGGAATGCCATGCCTAAATTCCTCAAGAAACAATCGTCCCTAAGTTTCTGCAAGAATAGACTCAAATACTACTTCTTAAAGTACTCCTAAGTTACCCATAAGTTACTCGCCCACTTAGATTGTACCCTGTATGGGGCAGGGACCTTCTTCACCTAACACTGAATTTAGAAAATATGTTGCAACTGTATTTTGTATTTATGTATATTTTATTGTATTGACCTTTGTCTTATTGTTCTAATGGACAACGCTCCATGTGCAAGTAGTGCAATATACTATAAATAAAACATACATACACACAAAGTAAACACCAGAGGCAGAGGCAATATTGGGCATGTTTCTCAGTGGGTGGAAAAACTGCACACGTGCCTTTATCCTTGAGATCAGTGTGTTTTACTCCCTTTATAAAAATATGAATCAAAATAGAAGAGTGCCTGATACTGCTAAACCACCCACAGCTATCTGTTACTGAGTGCCTTGGCTTTATTCACGCTATATTTTAGTAAATATTTGCTGTTTAAATAGCTGCATGAGGGTTGTTATGCCGATTTGGAACTCACAGTGTATTCTTATGAACATAAACACTGCAGTCTGGTTCACCAGTTGGAATAAACTGTTATTCAGCAGAACTGCAGATAGATGTGTGGTCTGCTAGAACAAAAGAATTCAGTAAGTCAAATCTGCGTGCCCTGAAATAAAGAGATCTTTGTCTGATAATTCTGGTAAAATACTTAAAGGGAAATGGGGGTTATCAGTTAGGAATTTAGAAAATAATAACATTTTGTTCTTTGGTTTTTACTGCTAAGTAAAATACTTCCTTTGTAAATAATGTGTTCAAAATTAAATCATTGGAAACAGCAAGTATGTTCCATTATGATAGGGCACTATCTGCAAGGATTGTGTATGTTCTCCCAATATATTTCCTGAATACACAGGTTTCTTTCGAACTTCCAAAAACATACAGGCAGGCTACCTGGATTCTCATAAAACTGACCATGTATGTGTACATTGTGACCATCATAGTGACTATCATATGTGTGATAGTGACCATAGAGTGTTAGCTCACCTGATGCAGGGACTGCTGTGAATTATGTATACTCTCTTTAAAGTGCTGTTTATGAGTATTGCTGCTATATAAATAACAGATAATAAATTAAATGCTAGTTAGTGACTGTTAGCTATGGTTTACTAGACCTGTGTACCTTTTATGACATTATATGGTTTACTAGACCTGTGTACCTTTTATGACATTATATGGTTTACTAGACCTGTGTACCTTTTATGACATTACCAGGGAGTACATCTAATCCTGTATGAAGTTGCTGCAGATCAGACCCTTACACCTGGTTCATAAAATTCAGTTTTTGTCCATTTTTTGCGCTATTGCATGGACATAGCTGTAGGGTTTTAAGACAACAACCTGTTCAAGGGGTCTTATATAAGATAAGACACAAGGGTCTGTAGGTACACCCAGTGCTTTTTTTTTCTATTCAAGCTTTTTTTATTTGGATAATGTCATCAAAAAGAAGTGCACATTACACATTTCGCAATCATGAAATAAAACCCAGTGCTTTTCATTCATATTTTTGTGCACGGTTTAACCTTTACTAAAAGACAATGCCAAAAACCAGTAATGAAACCAGGGTTTGGTTCAGGAATTGGCCAAATCCTGATATATTCTGGACCGAATCAGCACCCAGCTCTGAACAACTGAAGGTGATAGATTTTTGTTCAAAATTGTTTTTTTTTCCTTAGACAAATCTTTTGTAAAGGACTTAGTGTTTAGGCAAATCCAATAATTATGGCTTTGGTGTATTCCTAGCAAGAGGGTTTTATGCTGCATGTTGTGCCAGGAATAAGCAAGATTTATACAAGACAGAATGAACCCTTGATTAAAGGAGAAATAATGCTTAACAGCTTAACAGAACTAGGCTAGAGATGCTGCATAATGTGTTTTGGGATTCTTCACCAGCCCAAGGCAATCACAGCCCTTTAACAACGAAGGTCAGGGCTTCTGGAGATGACCCTAGCAGCTCCCCATCTATTTTCTGCTGATTCACTGCACACGCTCTGTGCTGCTGTCAGTTTCCTGGGCTTAGTGACCAACTCACAATATACTGTATATATAGAATATAAAAGTCAATATACAAAGCTGATTACAAATGAATTCAGATTCTCATTACATGGTAGCTCCGAAACAAGTGCAATAAGCATCAGAAGTTAATCATCAGCCCTATAGCATAAGCTACAGGCTAAAACTCATTTTCTGCTTGATGATTTCCAATGACCCCAAGCTTAGATTCTCAAGAGCTGCCCAGATCATACAGAGGATGCGCAGGATCAGTGACACTCCTACAATAGCCAAGATGGTGAGTTCCTGTGCCAAATTTTAAGACCTTGATCATTATTGTAATGGAGATGCTGAAACTTTAGGATTGCACAGTGTGTTCCGTATATAAAATATGGCATTTTTAACCATATTTGTTTTTTAGGGTTTTGTTCTCCTTTAAGACTGCAATCTAGCCATATATTTAAAAAGATCTGGACTCAAATTCTTCTGCTGAACCAAATGCAACCAACTGAATACAAAAACATTTTTGCTCCTAAAACATATCTCTTGAATTCATTCTGGCATTACACTACATTTTTTTATACTTAAAGGAGAAAAAAAGTCATTTTGGCATTTTACTGCCAATAGATTTGCCACATTAGTGCAACCTAGAATGCTATATTTATTCTACAGAAAGCTTTACCGTAACTGAGTAAATAGCCCTAGAATATCCCTCTGTTTAAGATAGCAGCTACCATTTTAACTTGATTTCTATTGGTAGCTCAGATCACACATTCTGATGGGAGTGGGGGTGAATGCTTATAAATTCAGGAGCAGGAGAAGGGAGAGAGATGAGAGCTGTGCAGACTCTGGCCCAGGAATGAAGGATTTTTTTGATACCAAAGACCATGTTTACAAAAAAGGAGACAAGAAATTCTGTGTTTCTTTTGATAGAGGACTGTAAGGTACCTGCTCGTCGTGGCCGTCCACCCGGTCGCAAGGGGGCGCGCTCTGACGCTGGCGCACGCTATGACGCCGGCGTGCGTCTTGACGCCGGCGCGCGCCTTGACGCACGCGCACGCTCTGACGCCGGCGCGCGCCTTGACGCACGCGCACGCTCTGACGCCGGCGTGCGTCTTGACGCCCACATGCGCCTTGCGCTTAAAAAGACGCCAGAGGCCTAGGATCACTGCGAAGTGATCATTTTCCTTGTGAAAGACGCCAAGCATTTGTTTCCTGATTGATATTTGTTATTTTGACCCGGCCTGACTTCCGATTCTGAATCCTGCTGCCTGTACCGACCTATTGCCTGCCTGACCATCCGATTGCCTTCCGTTTTTGCCTAGACGCCTGGTTCGGCACTCCTGCCACTCCTTCACTTGGCTCCAGTCCTGTTTCACCCCCAGCGGCTGTGTTCCTTAGTGGGAGGTGTAGGAGAGGTCCTTCCTCAACGACTTCTTCCAGTGACGTTTCCTGCTTAGTCGTGACAGTATCACTTCGCCAGTATGGAAGGAGCTGAGGAAATCCCGGCCATGCAACTGCTGACTCAGCAAATGACCGCCCTCACTCAAGCGGTACAAGAACTCCAAGCCGGGCTGCATTCTGTCCAGGCTCAATTACAGCCTTTGCCTGGAGATCCCGCTGATGTCCCCGCTGCTCCCTCACCCGGGGCTATTCAGCCAGCGACGCCCAAGCTCAAGCTTTCTCTGCCAGAGCGCTTTTCTGGGAACCGCAAGAAGTTTCGGGCCTTTATGAATAGCTGCAAGCTGGAATTTACTTTGAACCCCTATACTTATACGACTGAACAGTCTAAGGTGGGGTTTGCCATTTCGCTTCTATCCGGGGAGCCTCAGACATGGGCCCACCGTCTTCTGGAACAAGACAGCCCGTTGTTCAGTGACTCTACTGCTTTCTTTCAGGCGATGGCTGTACTGTATGACGACCCCCAAAGAGAGGCTTCAGCTGAAGCTGCGCTCAGATCCCTCTTCCAGGGTAGACGCCCGGTTGAGGAGTATATCACAGATTTCCGCAACTACGCTGCGGACACCCAATGGAACCAAGCGGCTCTGAAACACCAGTTTAGAATTGGCTTGTCGGAAGTTCTGAAGGATGAGCTAGCTCGTGTTGGGGTTCCTGACGAACTAGAATCGCTTGTTGGGACAGTGATCCAAATTGATCGGCGTTTGAGGGAGAGGAGACTGGAGAAATCCGGGGTCTCGCAACCAAGCTGGTTGCTCCCCAAAGCACCCCTGTTCCCCAAATCTACCTCAACACCTCCCATGGCCGCTTCTTCGTTGTCTGAGGAGCCTGAACCCATGCAGATCGGCCTCATCCGCTCTCCATTAACACCTGAGGAGAGACTACGCAGACGACGTATGAACTTATGCCTCTATTGTGGTGCTTCGGGCCACCTCCTTCGCAATTGTCCTGTGCGACCTAATAGTAAGAATTCAGCACCAGTTCTTCTCAGTGCAGAAGGGGTCAATGGACTTTCACTTATGTCTGTTGTTGCTGTTTTACAGTGGTCCGGAAAGACGCTCCAGGTTCCAGCACTGATTGACTCCGGGGCCTGCGGTTGCTTTATTGATCGGGAGTTCGCCCGATTGCATTGTATTCCTTTGAAACCCAGATCCAGCCCATTGATGGTGAAATTGGCAGATGGATCTGATATTTCTTCTGGTCCAGTTTTGATTGAGACTTTTCCTTTGTTAATAAAGATTCAGAAGCACAGTGAGACTCTTTCGTTTGATGTAGTTTCCTCCCCATTGTATCCCCTCATCTTGGGGTTCCCGTGGCTGAAGGCACATAATCCTCTCATCAATTGGGATTCTAATCAAATAACATTTCCTTCCGGCCAATGCTCCCGTCATGACTGGGCCTCGAAGGAGTTGTCGGTCCTGTCTTCAGATCCTCGGCTTAAGCTCATTCCGGAATCCTATCACGAGTTCCTAGACGTCTTTGATGAGAGAGGAGCGGATGTACTACCACCGCACCGGATTTACGACTGCCCTGTGGACCTTCTTCCTGGCGCAGCTATTCCTTTTGGGCGAATCTACCCTTTATCAGAACCTGAACTTACCGTTCTTAAGGATTATATTGAGGAAAATCTCAAAAAGGGGTTCATTCGTCCATCCACCTCACCGGCCGGAGCAGGTATATTCTTTGTTGAAAAGAAGGATCACTCCTTACGCCCCTGTATTGATTATCGAGATTTGAACAAAATTACCATTAAGAATCGATACCCTTTGCCGCTCATACCGGAATTGTTCCTGAGACTACGCTCCGCCCGAGTATTTACTAAACTGGACCTTCGAGGGGCGTATAATCTGGTCCGTATTCGACAGGGGGACGAATGGAAGACGGCCTTTCGCACACGTTACGGACACTTTGAATATCTGGTTATGCCTTTTGGCCTATGTAACGCTCCAGCAACTTTCCAACACTTCGTGAATGATATTTTTAGGGACTTCTTGGATCTTTTTGTTATCGTCTACTTAGATGATATTTTGATCTTTTCGTCCTCCTTGGAAGAACATCGACGCCATGTCAAACAAGTTTTCTCTCGTTTGCGAGCCCATAAACTGTTCGCGAAACTGGAGAAATGTGAATTCGAGAGATTAACTATAGAATTCCTGGGTTTTATCATCTCCCCTGAGGGAATGTCGATGGACTCTCGTAAGGTCTCAGCGGTTCTAGATTGGCCCACACCAAATAGCCGCAAGGCTGTGCAGAGGTTTGTTGGTTTTGCCAATTTTTATCGAAAATTCATCAAGAACTTTTCTAAGATTATTTCTCCTATTACCGCCCTTACCAGCTCGCTAAAGAAATTCTGTTGGACGCCTGAGGCCCAGCAAGCCTTCTCTGATCTCAAGAGTCGCTTTACTTCGGCACCCATTCTGAAGCATCCTGACCCCACTCGTCCATTTGTTCTAGAGGTAGACGCCTCGGAGTATGCCATTGGAGCAGTGTTGTCACAAAGAAATGACGTACAGAGTCTGCTTCACCCTATTGCATTTTTCCCCAAGAAACTATCCTCTTCTGAGCAGAACTATGATGTGGGAGACAGAGAGTTACTCGCCATTAAATCGGCGTTCCAAGAATGGCGCCATCTGTTGGAGGGGGCTGCTCACCCCATCCTAGTATTCTCTGACCATAAGAATTTAGAATACCTACGATCCGCAAAGAGACTTCGGCCTCGTCAGGCCAGATGGGCGCTCTTCTTTTCCAGATTTAATTTCCATGTAACCTTCAGACCTGGTTCCAAGAATGGGAAAGCGGACGCTTTATCTCGCCTGTTCCCTGCTCCCGAAAACAATTCATCTTCCAGCACGATTCTACACGCCTCCAACTTTCTCCTACTTCAGGCGGAACTACTACAAAAGATCCAGTATGCTTCTGAGTCTGTCGTCAACCCCCCGGGGGATGTTGTCCGCCAAGAGAAGTACCTCATAGCAAATAATAAGATTTTTGTCCCTGAAGACTTACGCCTTGAGGTACTTAAGTTTATTCATGACCACCCGGTGTCTGGTCATCTGGGTGTTTACAAGACACAGGAACTTGCCAAGAGACATTTTTTTTGGCCTGGGATGATGAGAGACTGTGCTAAGTATGTTACTTCCTGTCAAACGTGTGCCCGGTTCAAGAATTCACATTCACGCCCAATGGGTCTCCTTCAGCCCCTCCCTGTTCCTGAAAGACCTTGGGAAAGGATCTCTATGGACTTTATTGTGGATCTTCCCAAGTCTGCTGGGTTTAACACGATTATGGTAGTGGTTGACGGGCTGACTAAGATGGCTCATTTTATACCCTTGTCTGGCTTACCATCGGCTGCTACAACGGCGGAGGTGTTCATTAGAGAGATCTTCCGGCTCCACGGCCTACCCAAGGTGGTAGTTTCGGACAGGGGATCACAGTTCACCTCTCGGTTTTGGAGATCTTTGTGCCAAGGGCTTCATATTCGCCTCGCTCTGTCTTCCGCATTCCACCCTCAAACGAATGGGCAGACTGAACGCACCAACCAAACCTTGGAGCAATACTTGAGGTGTTTTTCCTCTTATTCTCAAGAAGATTGGTCTACACTCTTGCCCCTAGCGGAGTTTTCGTATAACAATGCTATACATACCTCGTCCAAACAGACTCCCTTTTTCTCCAATTATGGCTTTCACCTCACTTCTCTGCCAGGTCTATCTGAAGTGTCGGTTCCTGCAGCTCAAGACAGACTTTTATTTTTAAATCACAATTTTGACTTTCTTCAACAAGCTGTACGAGAAGCACAACTTAGCTATAAGAGACATGCTGATAAAAGACGGAAGCCAAATCCCGAATTTAAGGTTGGTGACCTTGTCTGGTTATCCACTCGCAACCTTAAGCTCTCGTGTCCTACCAAGAAGTTGGGCCAAAAGTTCATGGGACCCTTCTCGATTGTTGAACAGATCAATCCCGTTACCTTCAAATTAAGATTACCTGCTAATCTTCGGGTTCACCCTGTCTTTCACGTCTCGCTACTAAAGAAGGTGGTAGGAAATCCATTCCCTGGTCGTGTGGAGATGCCTCCGGAGCCGGTAACTGTGCAGGGTGTGGAGGAATTCGAGGTCCAGGCTATTCTTGATTCCAGATTCCATAGAGGGCATTTGCAGTACTTGGTCCAATGGAAGGGTTACTCGCCGGAGAATAATTCCT
Organism: Xenopus tropicalis; assembly: GCF_000004195.4. Classification (NCBI taxonomy): domain Eukaryota; kingdom Metazoa; phylum Chordata; class Amphibia; order Anura; family Pipidae; genus Xenopus; species Xenopus tropicalis. The sequence continues at coordinate 123,180,545 of NC_030682.2, forward strand.
GGGAGTCCGTAAGAAATGTCCATGCTCCTCGGCTGATTCGATCTTTCCATAGGAGATGTCCTGGAAAGCCCGCTCCGGTGCACGTCCGGAGGCCGTGCCTTGGGAGGGGGCAATGTAAGGTACCTGCTCGTCGTGGCCGTCCACCCGGTCGCAAGGGGGCGCGCTCTGACGCTGGCGCACGCTATGACGCCGGCGTGCGTCTTGACGCCAGCGCGCGTCTTGACGCCGGCGCGCGTCTTGACGCCAGCGCGCGTCTTGACGCCGGCGCGCGCCTTGACGCACGCGCACGCTCTGACGGCGGCGCGCGCCTTGACGCACGCGCACGCTCTGACGCCGGCGTGCGTCTTGACGCCCGCGCATGCGCCTTGCGCTTAAAAAGACGCCAGAGGCCTAGGATCACTGCGAAGTGATCATTTTCCTTGTGAAAGACGCCAAGCATTTGTTTCCTGATTGATATTTGTTATTTTGACCCGGCCTGACTTCCGATTCTGAATCCTGCTGCCTGTACCGACCTATTGCCTGCCTGACCATCCGATTGCCTTCCGTTTTTGCCTAGACGCCTGGTTCGGCACTCCTGCCACTCCTTCACTTGGCTCCAGTCCTGTTTCACCCCCAGCGGCTGTGTTCCTTAGTGGGAGGTGTAGGAGAGGTCCTTCCTCAACGACTTCTTCCAGTGACGTTTCCTGCTTAGTCGTGACAAGGACTCAGTGCTGCTTATGGCTGTATTTACATTTTAGACCTTTCTGATAAAGCTTACTTAGTTTTCACCTTTCCTTCTCCTTTAAGCCCAGTAAGACAAGTGGGCCTATAATGTATTCATTATTCAAAATATTTATTTTATTTTTATATGTATTTAATTATAATGTTGGGAAAATCTCTCTAAGCAGGACACAGAGCAGGAAAGCTTTGAACTGAGTAAATATAGGGGTGACCCCAAATATATATTTGGTTTTGCTGATTCAAGTGTATTCAGGGAACTAATCAAGTTTGCAGTTACCACCAAAAGGGCACAAATTTTATCATTTGTACTTTGTATGTTGAGATGTGCACTCCTGTGTTTCAACAAACTATCTTAAAATTGAATTTGAAAATTTTGTGGATACAGCAAACTTACACTATAAAAAATAATGTTGTAAAGAATGTACCCATACATTAGAAGCATGCCCCTGGGTGAAAGTCACTTGGACTTTTTTATATTAGAACAGCTGTTATGCCATTTATCATTTTCACTTCAGTCCCACACTAAATGCCACCTGTTTCTGTATCAGTGTCTAGTATAACAGATCTCAGCTGAATATGAGTCACTTGTTCCTTCAGCACCAAATGACCCTGCAAAGAGCTACTGAAAACAAATAGTAAACTGTAGAAAAGTTTTACTGATACCGCAAACCTAATAAAAGATATTGAGATCACTGATGGAATACTAATGACTGTAAGTTTTTTCTGAATTGGATTGCATCTCAAATTGACCAAGTTCTTCACCTGCCAGCTAGATGGATAAGTGTATCATAATTAACAGTGAACCTCATCTATCACTGAGATATTCAAATGACACAGTAATGTTTAGCAGACATCCCAACATCATTTAATAATGTCACAGTTTAGTATTATCTGAAAAATGTCTTGTTTGTGAGACCATTTAATGCTCACAAAGTAACTGAACAGTTATGTCCCATGTGCCACCCCCTATTTTGGCTATTATGTTAGACATCCTTGTAGCACTTTATAAAGGTATACATACATACTACTTAACCATGTTGTTGAAGTTAGGAGCAAACCCAGAATAGTCAGAGATATTACCACTTGACAGTATCAAAAGCCTCAGCTACAGTATATCAAAGACAGCTATTGTTTTGACCCAAATTATCAAGAGAAATGGCCAGGTTAACTTACCAGGAAAAAAAAAGTTTTTCAAGTCTCATAGCTAACATTTTCACATATTTTTCAATATCTGTTATATGTAATGGATGTACAAGCATGCAAGCCACGTATACCCTTAATGGCACTGCCTTAGGCAAATACATTATAGAGAAGAAAGCTTGGGTACCTGTGAATAAACTTGGCTCTAGTAAGTTATGCCAGTCAGCAGCTGCAAAGGCAAACAAGCTTTTGAGCTGAAGGGTAACTAAGCTGGTAAAGGGTATGGAAAGTCTCAGTTATGAAGAAAGACTGGCCAATTTGGGGTTGTTTACTCTGGAGAAGGGGCGCATAAGAGGAGATATGATAACTATGTATAAATATAGAAGGGGACCATAGAACCAAATTATTTATTAACCAGTAGGTTCTTTCAGCAGACACAATTCCAATTAGAAGAGAGGAGGTACC